>NC_142064.1:83047500-83417500 GCF_059756535.1 Pantherophis guttatus
CCACTCAGGACGTCTCCACCAGATAAATGGAGACAAATACACGGACAGTTGTGAGGGCCTGTGGGTTACTGAGTTATTTTTATTTTAACTGGGGAAATTTTTCTCAGCCTAATTGGAGCTATGGCAGAAGACACTTAGCTTACCGGTCAGCCTGGAGGCTGCTAGGTTGAAATAATAATTGACATATTTTGCAAGCTCCAGGTTCAGAAAAGTATTAGATGGCCACACTGAAACTGTGAATCCACATGTGATTATAGTGAGATACGTCTACCTATAAGTTTGTATCTGGGAATGGTAAAGGCAATTCAGAAGTGTCGGGAATTCATTAAAATGTATAACATAAGGCAGGGAAAAGAAATAGTTGGGTTGTCTACAAAGACCTTCCAAATCATGTTCCCTTTTTGAGGAAGCATATCTAAAAATGAATTAGGCTTCCTCAAAACAGGTTAGGTTTCTTCGAGTAGAAAAGAAGAGGGTGACCAGCAGTAAAGTAGACTCAGTAGTAATGGATGAGTGAACCATTAAAAGAGTGGAAGGATCAGATTAGGGACAGATCATCATGCAGAAACTCCATCTGTGCAGTTACTAGGAAGAAAAAAACAACAGCAATTAACTTAATCCTTATTTTCCAAACCCCCAGTTCATGATATCATAAAGCTGTCATAACCCAGTGGTTAGAATGCAGGTTAACCCTGGCGACTGCCAGCAGTTCGATCCTGACCTGCTCAAGGTTGACCTTAGCCTTCCATCCTTCTGAGATTGGTAAAATGAGGACATAGATTGTTGGGGGCAATATGCTGACTCCGTAAACCGCTTAGAGAAGACTGTAAAGCACTATGAAGCAGTATATAAATCTAAGTGCTATTGCTATCATCTAATCAGTCAGGGTCTTTGAAGGAACACAAAATGTGTCCCTTCAGGAGGATTATATTAGTCCAGCAGCCTGCAACTCAGGTCTTCTGTGATTGCCTTTCTAATTTGTCGTTCTTTCTCTCCTAATTTTTCCCACCCTTTCTGCACTGCCTTCCTCTAAATTTTGCCTGATTCTTCCCATTATCTTTTAGCCTCCGTTAAAAGCTAACGGGGGCTTTTAGCCTCGTTGCCAATCTCATCCTTCCGTCCTTCCGCCAAGGCTTCTAGAACAGAGTTTGATATTGATAACTTTCTCTACTAATAAGAACAACAAAAATTGCACTCTTATTCTGAAAAAAGAAAGAAGACAAGAAAACAGAAATTTTAGGATTTCTAGGTGAAAGCCTCCCTTTTTCTCCTGTGTTGTTTATCCCTTATCCATTTTTCACCTCCTTTCCCCTCCTCTTTTTGCAATCTGCCACTGAAACGAGATTTTCAGTGGACTGAAAAACTTAACACCGAGTGCAGTCATTTTTGGTTGGGTTTTGATGCAGAAGTCAGGGAGAGAACAGGGTGTTGTGTGTGGACGGTACTACAAATGCATGTGTGAGGTGTGTGTTTTTGTACTACAAATGCATGTGTGTGTACTTATCACCTAGGTTTACTCTGTTTCAACTGGTCAACTCTGGTGCATTGACTGGTTTACAAAGAACAAGACTCAACCGTTTGGATTAACATGTACTGCAAAATAAAGCAAACAATTGTTCACAGATGTATTTTATAACTTGCTTTAAAAAACAAACACATGGGTGTGGTTTCTTAACTAAACTGAACATTTCTTGAATCAACAGAAAATACATAATACAGGAATAGATTTTTGGGAAAGAGGGGGAAAAAAAACAAAGATTGAAAATAGGACCACTTATTTCTCAAGGATGTTTATGAAAATAAATTGGAAACAAATAGGGAAATATGTGATATTTCAACCATCATTGTAATATGTTTTAATCCGTTTTAAATTGTAGTAGAAATTCTCATGCCACATAAGCTTCATCTTGTTTGGTTTAGCAATTACCTGTTGACCGTATATGCAACACTGGTTATTATTGACAGAATTCTAACAGTCTATGAACCTGTGTGAGTTTGCCATTAAAAAGTGAAGAAAAACATATCTGCTATTTGGAATTAAGTTTGCTTCAACAATAATTTCAGCACAAATAAACTCCCGCTACTTAAAAGGATTATGTTAGCAATAGAAAAAGTGTCATTAAAAAAAATAAGAAAAAAAAGAATTATTCATAATTCAGCTGCTAATAGATAATGATAATTTCAAGGAAGAAATCAATGCAAATGTCTTCAATGGGCTATTCAATCCTATTTCCTCTCTCTTTTGTTTATTTCTTCCATATACATGAAAGTAGAATGGATTTACACAACTCATATCATTCTTGAAAGCCATATCTGATCTGCTTTGGAGTTAATGAAATTCCACAGTCTTCATAAAGACTAGAAAGATATAGCTACTAAGGAGAAAAAGTAAGTAAGCTTCCAGAATCCTCTACTTTCTTTTCTGATTTTATTGATATTGGGATGAATACAGTCTATTAAAAAAACTCATCAGGCTTCGAAGTAATCCGGGATCGTGACCTTCTGTTCCATCAATCATTTGTTTATGAATGGGACTTCACTGAAAAGCTAAGCCCTGCTAGAGCAATATTGAAAGCAATTACAGATTTTTCTGGGAAAAATATTAAGAAATGTTAATATCTGCATCTCAAGTGTTTTGGATCTACTTTTATTGCCGACTTCTTGTATATTTCTTTGTAGGCATATGCTGATATTGCCTTAAGCTCCGGAGTTCAGAAATGCATGTTCCATTTTGGACCTCACAGAAGGAGCACAGCAATATAAAGTGTGAGATATATAATTATCCTGTAGTTTGCAATTTTGTAATGTCCAAGGCTGCTCAAAGACCAGTAAATGCTCATCCACCCAGCAACTTGAATTTCTGGCACTGTTATGAGACAGAATGTGGCAGGTGTTTCAGGCAGCCAAGGTTAGTTAGTTACTTTGGACGCAGTAGGTGAGATATTTCTCTGTTTTTTCTGCTGTATGTGCCAAAATAATTTGCTGTCTTTGGAAATACACCTTGACTTGAGTGGAGAGGTTTTAAGATGCCCACATTCATTTTTATCTAACTTCTTTCTCGGCTGCTCTAAATCTTTTAGATCTATCTTTTTCAAACTTGGCAACTTTAAGATGAATGGGCCTCAACTTCCAGAATTCCTCAGCCAACGTGCTGGCTGGGGAATTCTGGGAGTTGGAGTTCACATTTTTTAAAGCTGGCAAGTATGAAAAAGCACTGTTTTAGATAGAGAAACAAGAGACTGTTTTATACTTTTTCTGCTTCATTCCCTGCAGAGTGATCTGCTGTACATTAACAACTGGGGCTAAACCTGCAATTCTAATAACTAGATGGTGATATGCAGATGCGTTTAATGGCATGATTTGAAGTATTTATTTATAATGACCACAGCCATATCAAATGGGTTAATTGTATTATTAAGTCTGCTATTCAAACTGTTCCTATGGCACACCATAATTTAAAAAGTTATGCTACAATAAATAACAGGACACTTTGGGTATCTCTGAAAATAATTAATAATCTTTTGGGAAAGATGTGCCAGTACCTCTGCAAAGGTAAATGTATCAGATGTAACACCATCATGATAGCAAAAATCTATTTACTGATCTGAAAATATACATCAAGCATTGCTGAATTTGTCTTCCACCGATAAGGTAACCAATTGTCCAAATGCTGCTAAACTGATTTGAAAACAAACAGCGCAACCTATAATTTGATTTTATTACATTCTAAATCCAATGGATTTTTTTTAAAAAAAACCAAAAAACCACACATATGAAATTGAGTGGAAACACACTGCCATTGTTTCAGAATCTCAACCGTAGGCAATATGTTAAGTTATTTACATTCCTGGAAAGATCAGAGCTAACATTTGGATACATATTTTTTATAGATGTGTTTTAAATCCTACTCATAGCTTTTAAAGATCTCACCTGCTCCTCGTGTGTTGTTCTGTCCACCACAGAAGCATACTATTTTAATTATTAAATATTTTAACATTGGAATAAAGGACGGAATAAAGACTTGAAAAATATGAATGTATGAGAACAGCCTTCTCTAGCCAACGTCTCATAAGCCTATTGGGACCACAACTCCCAGAACTTCCAAATCATTATAGAAACTGTAGGAATTCAGGGAGCTGGAGTTCAATAAGCAACAGAACACAACACCTCCATTTTGTCATACCAGCATTAACCCATAGTGCTTCTTTATTATCTTGAGAGGGAGAACACATAAATAAAAATAAACAGCTCAAGAAAGTTTGCCTTGTAGTACAATATGTACAAGGCTTGTACATATTATTCCCAGGTTCCAATTTATCTCTGCCCGTATGGACTTCCACATTGGGGGAAAAGGCAAGTAAATTTAAGTAGGCAATTGGCAACATGAACAATTAAAGAGTGATGACTTTCTAACAATAATTAATACAAATTCAAGGAATTAAGCCTTTGCCTTTCTAAAGTTAGTTCACACAGTAGTGTTTTTTCTTTCTTTCCTTGATTGCCCTTGAACCTGTGGCAGGGAAGAGAAAATATCACAAACCTGTACCACATATGGCAATTTCCCGAAGGAATGTTTAGTGGCACTGAGGACTCGGCCCCTTCTGCATAGTCTAGTTTCTGAACCACCAGCTTACCCTGAATGTTTCTTCTCTTCAGCAATGGCAGCCATGTTCTTCAACAATTCTTTTCAGCAATGGCAACCATGATGTTCAACAATATCAAATAGCAGACATGATTATTCCTTGGTAAAAAAAAAAAATTCTCTCTCTCTCTTTCTCCACACACACACCCAAACAATCCCATTATATATTCCCATTACACTCCATTGAATGGAGTGTATAATTGGAGGGGCACCTTTGTTCTTTCTGCCTTTGGACTTCTTCCATCAATTAGTGTGTCCCTTGAAAGGAATTGTGGGAGTTACACTGAATATCTTGCAGGCAAATATTTCCCTACCTCTGCTTTGAATTTTAATGCCAAAGGCATACATCACTTTCTTTAGTAGGTGCTTATTCATGCTGGGCGCCCGACTCTCATATACGTGTTGCAAGGGACTAAGTAAAAAAAGCAAAATGCTCTTAAAATTCATCAGGTTGTGTTTTACATAACCAAAAAGAAACCTGCTTCCCCACTCTCAATTCTTTGCTTTCTCACTATATTGAAAACAGAAACAGTACCTTTCTGGTTTGTTTTTCTTACAGGGTCAAGTATCCAGAACATCTTTGCATGAAGAAGACACAGCAGGAGGACTCTGTTGTTCAGCCTTCACCACCAATAAATACAAAACTGACACTGTAGTTTGGCAATAATGTGGCCTGAAGGAAACCAACATGAGTGAGTGGGATCTCCTGTTCTTGAACCAAATTTAGTTTCTTGGCATCAGGGAGGACCTATTTCTATCTCCCAAATTTTTTGTACATTTTTTTCATTTGCTCTCCATAAATGCAACACTGACAGTTTTTTTTCCTTTAGCAAGTGACAGAATACACTGTCCTGGTTCATTTTCCTAGGACAAGTTCTAAACGATAGACCAGAAATTGAAACAGATGTGGCAATGGTGGTGGATGAAGATGTGTTTGGCAGGGCATGATAAAAATTAAAGGGTCTGTCCTTCAGATGTGATCCGCCAGATTTTATACCTTCAAAAGCAGTTAAGGTTAGATCTCCACCTTTTTACAGTGAACTGTTCTAGTGTGATCCCACATATATATTTTTAAAATCCATTTTATATTAAAATTAAGCCTGCACCTTTTCTTTACACGAAGATAACCACAATAGCATCCCACAAATTCTTCCTGGTTTGGTTATTATTTCCTTCATGTCTCGGATCTAAATTCAAATCTCAGACACGATAGTCTCTAATTGTTTCAGAAGTCCAATTTTGAAATTTGACTAGAAATTGGGGAAGAGGGATGTCACACTTGGATCAATCACTGTGGATGGAACAAAATTTCTCACCTGTATTGCTTTAAACTATACATAGTGTGTGTGTATTACTGTAATACATACACAAATATATGTATATATTACAGTAATACATTAATTTTTGCAGTGTTGAACCAGCAAGAAGGTAATGATGCAAGGATTTAGCAAATGAGCTATAGATACAAATTTTACTGCAGAATAGGTTGTAAACAAATCTTTCTCTCTCTTTCTTTCTCACATTTAAAATATGAAATCCTATACTGTAGGGTTTTTTGTTTGTTTGTTTGCTTTGTAGTGGTAAAAATGTTTCTCATAAGTGTCCAGGAGCCGACCATTTGTTACCGAAATCCCCAGAACGCCATAAAATTTGCAATGCAAACAATTAGTGCTGTATGCCAAACTCTGCAAAAAAAATAAAAAGGAAAAAAGCCCTCTCACTCACTCCGCCTCGAAACACGAGGCTCTGCTGTACAATCTGAGATAGTCTCTTTGATTTCCATCTACCGCTTGACACGGCGGCGGCCAAGCGGAGCCTGCCTCCAGCCTGGCCTCCTTACTTGCCAAGCGTGTTGAATTGGTTCGAATGCCACAGAAGAAGGAAAAGGGGCAAAATTAATAATGCTAGAGCACAACCATCAAATCATTTTCATATTGAACCTGCGTGGTCCTGAAACCTCCCCTTCCACCACTGCGCCATTGTTTTTACGGGGGACGTATTCGAGGTCGATGGTGGTTTTATGCTTGCCTTTCCCACGGCTCCAGACAAAAAGTAGTAAGAAACAAAATAAAACAACCCCAAGGAAGGTGAAACAGCCCATGGCCGTCGACACCAGTATTGTCTTAAGGTCCAGAGCAAATGTATTCACATTGGTTCCATTGGAACTGGTGTCATTGGAATCTGTCATGTACATAGGAGTCCTGTTGGCATAAAGAAAACGATCTGAGGCAAACCCCTTGACGGTGAGGGTGGCTGAGGAGGTGTCATTTCCAGCAGCATTGCTGGCCACACAAACATAAATCCCACTATCTTGATCTTGGGCAAACCGGATCTCAAGCGTACCATCTCCGAGCACCGTCGCTCTCCCGCTGGATTTTGCGGTGACCAGTCTCCGTCGTGGTGTCAACCAGGCGATGGTCGGCTGAGGATCTCCCTCTGCATGACATGAGAATTGCACCGTCTGCCCTTCTTCGACCACCAAGTACTGCAGCTTCTTTTCATAGATCCTGGGCTTCTTGCAAGTGAAGTAGAAAGAAAGGGCAGTGCTGTGGAAGTCTTTAAACGGCCTCTCTTTGACACTGTCTGGACCGGCACACATGGGTTGCCGGCCACCAAACTGCAGCATGGGCTGCCTTTGTAAGATCCAAAGCAAGCGGCAGTCGCAAGCCAGAGGATTGTTGCTTATGCAGAGAACTTCCAGGGATTTGACGGAATGGAACACATTCTCTTCCAGAGTTTCCAACAGGTTTTGAGACACGTTTAACACGCGGAGGAATCGAAGGCCTTGGAAAGCATGAGGTTCAATGGCGTGCAGCTGGGCCCCCGCTATGTGCAACTCTTGCAGGCGCAACACGTCTGCAAGCATGCCGGATTCGATTGTGCTGATGGGATTGTAGGAAAGATTCAGGTGGGTCAGGTAAACCAGGTGCTTCAGAGCAGCATAAGGGACGGTGGACAAATTGGTATTGGTAACAGAGAGAGAAGTGAGGTTCAGGCCATAAAGACTGTTGGCAGGGATCGTGTCGAGCATAGGCCAATAATCTATTTCTAGGTTTTTCAGGTGGAACAATCTCTTAAAGGCATATGCAGGCAATAGGTTGATATTGAGATGTCTCAGGTGCAGGCTGATGAGGTTGTGAAGGTAGGAAAGGGCCTCTGTTGGTACAGCTGTTAGGTTGCATTTTTCCAGAGTGAGGTGCTCCAGACTGAGCAATCCATTAAAGGCCCTGTGGGAGATGTAAACCAGATCGTTATCCCCAACCTCAAGGGATTTGAGGTTGTGCAGATCCTGGAACATGTAATCCAGCAGGATGACAATCTTGTTCTCGCTAATATCCAGCTTTGTTAAGTTTGACAAGCCGGTGAAGACCCCTAAAGGGACCAGCTTCAGACGATTCCCTTTCAGTCGCAAAGAACGCAAATTAAATAGGCTGTTAAAGGCCCCGGGCTCAACATTGCCCACGATGTTGTCGCTCAGATCTATCTCTTCAAGCAAAGGGAAAGCGGTGAACTCCTCCGGATTTACACTTTTTAGCCTGTTTTTGCTAAGATCCAAGATTTTAGTCTCTATGGGAATGCCCTCAGGGATGGCAATCAGGCGCCTCCGGTGACAACTGACAGACTTATTCTGTGCTGAGCATTCACAGCGAGCTGGACAACCTAGGGTGGAGCCTATGAAAAGTAGCAGCACAGCCAGACTTAGAAATGGCTGCCAGCAAGATATGGCTGTGTGAAGCATGACTCCACTAATGTCGTCTAATCCTCCGTCACAGGCCTGCCAAGGAGAGAAGGAAGAGAGACAAAGAGAGAGAGAGAGAAATAGCTATTAGTTAGGAAAACTGACAGGTCACGTTCATTTTCAGTGAAAGCTACTGCAGCTAAACTAAACCTGACCTCTGGCCTAATATTGAGGGATTGCATTGAAATCAAAGACAAAAAAAACCTGTGGTTCTCCAGATGTTGTGGAACTACACATCCATGGAGCTGTTCTAGTGTAGTTAAGCAGCATTAGAAGAGTTGCAAGTTCCCCAATCCTGACCCCAATATGGTTTTTCTGCCGATTCTGCCTCTTCAACCAAACATAATAATGCTTTAAAAAACCCAGGCGTTCTTTCGATGGAAGAGAGAACTACTGTCAATTGATTTTCATGGTTAATATGTCAGGTATGCATTTTCAACTTCAATTCTTAAGGGAATCCTATCAATTGCTACAGCCAGTTGTTAGGGAAAGTTGTATAATTACTAGCACCGTTCTGTAGTTGTCGGGGCAGTTCCCTAGAACTGATTTTGCAGCATTAGCAAACATTAGCAAACTTAAAGTAAACCGCTCCAAACTCGATTGCAGAAAATACGACTTCAGCAACAGAGTGGTCAATGCCTGGAATGCACTATCTGACTCTGTGGTTTCATCCCACCGCCCCCCCCCAAATTTTAACTTTAATTGTATTCATTTTATGTATTCAATTCATGCTTATATTTATATATATTATCTAATACGTACTTGACAAATAAATGAAATAAATCAATAAATAAAATAAAATAAATAAATCCCTTGGGTTTCTTACAAAAGAGTAATGTGTTTTTGTCTCATTTCTACCATTTCTTCGAAAAATACACATTCACCTGTTCACACATGGCACAAGACACAGGCTTCTGTCCGTTCTTGTGAAGGGCAAAGAGAAGCCGGTACCTGCCAGATGGTGCTATGAGAAAGACTGCTTCCAACCGTCTCTCTGAGTGGACTGAACACACTTCAACCTTGACTTCAAACACTTTTCAGTTCTGCAAGACCTTGGGTTTCATTTCAGCAGAAGCCGTTAATACGTTGTGCCAGGAAATTCAACCACAGCTTGGGAAGAGGAGTGGGTTTTGTTTTTTTTACTTGTTAAAGGTAAAGGTAAAGGTTCTCCCCCACATGTGTGCTAGTCATTCCCGACTCTAGGGGGTGGTGCTCATCTCCATTTCAAACTGAAGAGCCAGCGCTGTCCAAAGACTAAACACCAACACGGAACGCTGTTACCTTCTCATCAAAGGTGGTCCTTATTTTTCTACTTGCATTTTTAATGTGCTTTCGAACTGCTAGGTTGGCAGAAGCTGGGACAAATAACGGGAGCTCACTCCATTATGCAGCACTAGGGATTCAAACCACTGAACTGCTGACCTTCTGATCGACAAGTTCAGTGTCTTAGCCACTGAGCCACACATCCCTTTTACTTGTTAGGGGAGCCCAAAAGGAGATTTCAACCCTGATGGGCAAAGAAGCAACTATTGAAACCTGTTCACCTCCTCTCCTCTCCTCCCTTTTCTCCATCTAACTCTACAAGGAGAAGAAATCGATTGCAATACCCAGCCGTGTCAAAAGCCCTCCCCCTTAACTAAACTAAACTTTTCTTCGTTAGGAATTACATTATACCTGAAAATCTACCAGGCTCTATGATTAGGGCCTTTCCAGTGAATTCTGATCAAAGGGAACTTTCAGCTTCTCTGATCATTGCTTGCCGAATGCAGTTTTGGAGGGTAAGGTTGTCAATCTTTTTGTTGAACAGCGAGTTTGTAAGACCCCCTCCTCATCTAATACATGAAGTTGCAAATAAACAGGTTTAAAGGAAGATAGGCTTCTTCTCTGCTCAGCCCAAGAGCTCATTTTAGCTGTAAAAACCATGAAAAGCTCAAACAGCAAGCACAATTAAAAAGCCTTTTAAGTAGTGCCGAGTTCATAATAAAAGAGAACCAAAAAAAGCTACTTTCTGTCATTCAGCTGAGTTTAAATGGGGAGGAATGCAATGCCAGCCACTTTTAGATACTGTACTACCTTATAAAGGGAGTCTACAGGATAGGCAGCCCGTACCATTTTAAGAATAAGATTGTCTGGTTCAGTTTAGGAGCTTGCAGTAAATTACGGAGGGTTTTGGAGCTTTAAGAACCTTTAAATTCTACCTGTCAATGACTACTTCAGCTTCAACCACAACAATACACAAGCACACAATAGATACAAACTTACAGTGAACTGCTCCAAACTCAATTGCAGAAAATATGACTTCAGCAACAGAGTGGTCAATGCCTAGAATGCACTACCTGACTCTGTGGTTTCATCCCAAAACCCCCAAAATTTTAACCTTAGACTGTCTACTGTTGACCTCACCCCATTCCTAAGAGGTCTGTAAGGGGTGTGCATAAGAGCACCAGCGTGCCTACTGTCCCTGTCCTAATGTGCCCTTTGATTATATTCATTTCAGGGGTGAAATGTTCCCATTTCGGACTGGTTTGGCTGATCCGGTAGCGATGACAGCCGGTGGTTCGGAGAACCGGTAGCGATGGCAGCTCGAGGCTCTGCCCACCCACCCGGAAGTTATTATTTCCTGGTTTTAACCAGGAAGTAACCTGGTTTTTTGAGCCTCTGCGCATGCGCAGAGGGTACAAGCGTGTGGGAACCTCTGGTTGGCCCTGGCCCCACCCACCTGGACGATTGCCTGCCTTCGCAAGGTGGCCATGGGGACCGCCGGGAAGGCCACATGGAAGGCAGTCAAGCAAACATGTTGGGGTTGCCCGACCACGTTGAAAGGAGCTAACTTGCCTTCCGAGGTCCAGTCCCACATCCAGCCCTTGATGGGAGACATGCCACTTCTGGCCAGCGGGTGGGCAGGCGGCCTTTGGGGGAGGCGCAGCCCCACCTTGCCGCCCCTAATATTTAGGGAGGTCATCAGGATAAATCTTTTCTGTCCAACCATTGGCCTTGCCGTATTTGTGAATGTTGATTAGTGCTTTATTTGTGCAGTTTTATGGTTTGGCTTTATTATTTTTATGAATTCAAGTCATTAAGAGTCTTTGAAGTTGTGGCCTCCAAATAGATCTAATAAATCAATAAATATACATTTCAGAACTTTCATGGGGCAATATATATACAGTATAAACACAAGTTTTACCTGGGAAGCCACAAATGACTGAGTACAACATGCATTTGTTTAATATCAATACTTTTCATTTTAGGCTTTGCCTCTTCACTTAAAAAGGTAAAGGTTCCCCTCGCACATATGTGCTAGTCGTTCCCAACTCTAGGGGGCGGTGCTCATCTCCGTTTCAAAGCCGAAGAGCCAGCACTGTCCAAAGACATCTCGGTGGTCATGTGGCCGGCATGACTAAATGCCAAAGGCGCACGGAACGCTGTTACCTTCCAAAGGAGGCCCCTATTTTCCTACTTGCATTTTTTACATGCTTTCGAACTGCTAGGTTGGCAGAAGCTGGGACAAGTAACGGAAGCTCACCCCATTACGCGGCACTAGGGATTTGAATGCTGAACTGCTGACCTTTCAATCGACAAGCTCAGCACCTTAGCCACTGAGCCACCACATCCCCTTCCCCTTCACTTAGAAAGTTATATAATAAATATGTCTTATGAAGCAAGCCTTATTCAAAAAATCAAACACCACTGGAAAAATAAACATGTATACACAGAATGTCTAGTATATATATATAAAATAACTGAAAGCTTCTGGTGATATATATGCCATTTATTCTTTTATTGATTCAAGTAATTTATAGACCATTAATTATTTAAAGTTATTTTATTTCCATGGGTCTTTATGCTGTTGAAGGGGGTATATGTTGGCAAACAGCGAGCAATGCTGGCTTTCCCTGTTTAGTTACGTTTTAGTCAAGCTCTCTAAAAGCACTTGAGACTTCTTTTGGTACTTGTTCCGTGATTCACTGAAATGCAAAAACTGCTACAGTTATAAAAAACTGTCATTAGCATCCTAAATTTTTATTTGAATTATATTTCTATAATTTCTATATTTATTCTCTCTATCATTGCTATCTATCTGTCTGTCTGTTTATCATCCATCCATCTATCATTCACCCCTCTATCATCAGCATCTCTCTCTCTCTCTTCCTAGATATCCATCTATCTATATCTATATCAGGGGTGTCAACTCGATTTCATTGAGGGTCGCATCAGGGTTGTGTTTGACTTTAGAGGACCAGGTTTGTGTGTGTGTGGCTGGGTGTGGGCATAGTCAAGGTGGGCTTGGTGGGCATTTGACACAGGCTCAAGATGCGTTTTTTCTCTTTCTCTTCTTTGTTTCTACAGTTCTTTACCATAACCATTTCCCTATCTCTTCTACCAGATATTACGGGCAAATATTTATTACTTCATACTCCACTAAACTTTTTATTTCTAAATTTATACTCCATTGTTTAATAGTAAATTGCTTTTACAGGCAGAAAAGCTATTTATACTATTGTAGTTTTATTATTCAACTAATAATAAAAATACAATGGCATAAATAACATGATAATACAAGGTCTAACAGCAGAGGTAAATTTCCAAGATAGTAAATAGAAATGGCTGTCAATTATAGATTGTTGATTGTAGATTAAATGGACCTATAGTATGTAAAACGTGGTATTAAACTGTAGTATTAACATAGGATGTTGCTTGTTTTCTATCCAGATCGGGCACTTAGTCTGCTGGCTGAAAACGGGCTGTGACATGGTCTCGCAGTGCCTCTGCGCAGCCCATTTTTGGCCGGCAGAATGCTTCTGGGTAACCGAAAATGGACGCTCCCACCGCAGTCTGTATTGGCCGGCAGAGGCACCATGGGCCGGTCCTTTGATATTTCTAGGCCGGCCCCGCAGGCCAGATTTAAGCACCCCTGATCTATATCATCTATATTGATCTTCTCCACGGTGCCCTTCCAATCAACTCAAAGCAATCTACAAGGACAGAAAGGAGGGGCAAAGGAAGGAGCGGGGGAGAAGAAATTGATTTTCAAGATCAGAAAGCCGGGCTGATCTTCCTTTCTTAGGCCTTTTGCTCCTTTCAGACTGGGTAGAATTGACATTGCTGAACAGTCCCAGAGTCCCATAACAACTCATGGGGAATTGAAGACTGGCAGAGAGAACCAAAGCAAGCTTTGTTTACATTTTTGTCCAGCTTATATAAAAGGCTGTGATGTACTCCTCCCACAATGCCTCCCACACCCCTCCCACCAGGGGTGAATTCCAGCAAGTTCTGACAGGTTCTGGAGAACTGGTAGCAGAAATTTTGAACAGTTCAGAGAACCGGTAGTGGAAATTTTGAGTAGTTCAGAGAACTGGCAAATACCACCTCTGGCTGGCCCCAGAGTGGGGTGGGAATGGAGATTTTGCAGTATCCTTCCCCTGCCACGCCCACCAAGCCACGCCCACCAAGCCTAATCACACCCACCAAGCCATGCCCACAGAACCGGTAGTAAAAATATTTGGATTTCACCACTGCCTTCCACAATCATAACTGCTTTGTTCTCTCTTTGAAAACAGGAGAACAGGAGCTTCCCCTTGCTGAAGCTTGAATAGCATATAATTTAACTTTCAGCTCCCTAATTTTATTTATTTATTTTTTAAAATAATTTTTATTGAGTATTTTACATTTTAAAACCAAACGCACAATAGCAAAAGAAATCAAGAGACAAAAATCAAAAAACAAAAACACACGTATACCAGACGTTAAAATACAATACTAACAACAGATAAAAGCTAAGGAGGATAAAAGCTAAGAGTAAAGACGATGCAGAAAGTTGTAAAATTGAATATATCTGTTGTGAGCTCCCTAATTTTAATAGTTCTCAAAAAGGTATTTAGTAGTAAAACTGTATTATGAAGTGCCAAACCCTTCTCTACAGACTCTTTTATACCAGCTCCCCCAAACATGACATCCAATCCAAATTATGTTCAATTACAAACCAAACCAGTTTGAAGAGACCTTTCGCCCACCATACTTGGAAGGCACCAATTTGAGCAAGGCTGCTATTTGCTACCAATGTTTTTACTATGTTGGTTTTGATAGAAGATGGTGCCATGCCTCTGTTGGAGTCTGACTCTGAGATGGAAGAGGAAGAGCTGACAGAGAGCGAGAGAGTGGCTCCGTTGGCTGTGGAGGAAACTGGGGAAGGGCAAAGTCAGACTGGGCAGAGCAGGGGAGAGGTAGAACAAGGGAGAGAGGGTTCTGATGAAGACCAAGGCCCACCCCCCTCCTCATCCTAGGGCACGCAGGAAAGAATGGAGAAGAGAGCAATGTGGGTTGCGTGGCTTACGAGGGAGGAGAGGGCCCCAACTCCCTTCACAAGATACACCTGGAGCTGGAGTTTAAAAGGAGAGGCAAATGGGAGAGGCAGATGTCCGGAACAAACGCTGAGTTCGTGTTTGCTGGTTTATCTGAGTTCCTGGCATCCTCCCAACTGTTTTGATTTACTGCCGTGCTACTTCAAGTCTGGACTTCTTATCTTGCTTGCCCTGCCGGATTAATTACCTTATATTGCCCTGTTGGATGTATAGTTAGAAGTTTTGTCTGCTTACAGGTTTGTGGAAGTTTTTCTCCAGACTGGTGAGTAAAGGGACGTTGGGGGCAAAGTTTGGAGTTAATAAAGGGACTTGTACTTATTCTCTGGCTGTGTTGCCTTTGTGCCACGCCCCGGGTCATCACAGATGGTGGGCTAAATACATGACTGGTTACTCTTTCATATAGGTACAAAATTTTGCCCGTATGCACAAGCCTCTAGTCTTCTCTGCCACTGAATTCATATATGCTGGTTTTCAATTTAATGGAATTATGTACTAAGGAATGGGTCTAGGTGGAAGCCAATTTATTTAAAGCATGTGACTCCATTTCAGGTAGTCCTCGACTTACAACCACAGTTGAGCTCAAAATTTCTGTTGGTCAATAAATGAATTGTTGTAAGTCGAGGACTATCTGTATCCTTTCAGACAAACAAACAAACAAACAAACAAACAAACAAACAAACAACTTTATTGTCATTGTACGTGTATACACAGTATACCCATACAACGAAATTCACTTAAATGGCTGTCCAATCTCTTCTTAAGTGTCCAATCTCTGGTGTTCAAGAACCCACAACTTCTGGATGAAAGTTTTCCACTGATTAATTATTCTCACTGTCAGGAAATTTCTCTTTATTTCTAGGTTGCTTCTCTCCTTGATTAGTTTCCATCCATTGCTTCTTGTCCTGCCTTCAGGTGCTTGTGGCAGCCCCTCAAATATTGGATCACTTCTATCATGTCACTAGGCCAGGGGTCAGCAACCCACGGCTCTGGAGCTACATGTGGCTCTTTCATCCCTCTGCTGCGGCTCCCTGTTGCTAGTCGGCTCCACAATTGATAGGGCTTTCGGTTGGGACAGGTAGAGGAAAAAGGATGCCACGCTAGGAGGAGATTCTATGGTGGGGGGAACCGGACTACCGGTCAGCAAAGGAAAAAAGGCACCATGCTAGGAGGAGATTATGATGGGGGAACCGGAATTCTGGTTGGCTTCAGAATTGAATGGGGGTTTCTGGTTAGGACCTTTGTGGCTCTTTGAGTGTTTAAGGTTGCCAATCCCTGCACTAGGCGAAGTGAAAAGAAGGACTTTCACGGAGAAGGCCAGCTACAGAAGTAGGGGCTACTGGGGCCCAAAAGGCATAGATGAGGGACAGATAGGTGGTACCCCTGTGGTAGTCAGTGCGTCTTTTAGCCTGCCAAGTACCCAAATTTTGATCTTGGGGGGGAGCTACAATGGCTATTTCTTTTGGGTCTTGTCATAAGTTTCTTCCGTCATCACTGCATAGCTTCAAACAGTTGCTGCATAATGATCGTACGTTGAAGATTACTTAAAACCAATTTTCCCCAAGCTCTCGTTCTGTTTTTGGGCATTCAGTGGATGTTTTTCAACCACTTTCTTTCTCTCAAAAAGAATGGGAAGAGGGAAGAAGCAAGATAAATTAGATTGATTTCTCTACTTTTATCCCCAGCATGAAGACTGATTATGATCTGCATTCTTGCTCGTCGAAGGAAATGGCATTGTTAAGATCTAGAAACATCTAAAGAACTGCTGACACATTTTCTTTATGAGTACCAGTTATTTTTATAATTACAAGTCACTGTGGGGAAACAGCTGGAACTGGAGTGCAGGATTTAATAAAGACACTGAGCGTTACATTTGGAGTACTGCAGGTCTCTGTCATTCTTTTTTATTCCCTGCTGAATAGTAAAAATAAAAACACAAGGATAAAAGCCATCATTCAAGCTGCTTCCTCCATTCTTGTGTGGTTTCAAACTATGCCAACTGTGCTAAACCAAATATGGTTCATTTATTCGCCTGCTTCAAGCATTAGACTAAGCTAAAATCCTATCTATCTATCTATCTATCTATCTATCTATCTATCTATCTATCTATCTATCTATCTATCCATCCATCCATCCATCCATCCATCCAGCTATCCGTATCTCTATTTATTTATTTATTTCCTGCCTTTATTATTTTACAAATAACTCAAGGTGGTGAACGTATTCAACACACCTTCCTCCTTCTATTTCCCCCCACAACAACAACCTTGTGAGATGGGTTGGGCTGAAAGAGTCACCATATTATGTTTTTTCGGGCCAATGATTGGATGGAACAACTCCTCTTGGCTGACATGACAAAGGTTTTGAACTGAATTCCACACCTGAAGGTTAGACTGGGAAGAATAGGAAAAAAAAGTAGGGACATCACTTCCATCTGCTGCCTAGACAGTTATGAAGTCAACTATACTTGAGCATAAATTGAAAATTTCTTTCCTTTTTTTACCGATTAAAAACATAAGTTTAGTTGTTGTATGAATGTTTCCTGGCTTGTTCCTGATTTCTTTTCAGCTCCATATCAGTTTCTAAGCAATCCACAAACGAACAAGACATGCTTGGTGAAAAACATGACATGATTTTTTTCCCCCTTATGTTCCTGATTCAATCTGAGGGAAAGGGTGTTCAAATACCTTTCAAGGGAGAAGAAAATTTGAGTGAACTTCTCATCAGCATATATGATATTCTTATACTTTTGCAGAAAAAGATCCATTTGACTTGCGTTAAACCATGATCTCTCTGGGGATCTACAGCTTTCTGCGCTTCTCTTGGTTTCTTTTGGATTCTCAGATTGTGAGATGGGGCACCCAGCCAGTGTACATCAGAGGGATTTGAAGATAGCTAATAGAAAACCAAATAGCCCCCCTCATCAATCTCAACAAGGAAGTAAAGTCAAAAGCACCACCATGAAAAACCCTAAAGAAATTCTCAAGCACCTAAATTAGGTAGAAAAACAGAAACTTCTGTCTGGAGAAAAAAAAAATAACCTATGGATATACTGCAAGGTATTATTCAGGCATTAGTGAAACAAAACATGACTCAACGCAGTCAGATATAATTTCATTCGTGGAGATGGTGTGACAATATTGAATCTGTAAAAAAAAATATGAGGCTCCTATCAGTGGATAGGCCCAAGACATTTTGTAATCTCTATTAAAATTATTCTACCTCCTTCCTATATGGGATATCTGATAAAGACATACATCAACACACAAAGAAAGATCACAAACACTTCTTTTTCCTTTCTTAGTCATAAAAGCCCAACAACAACAAATTAAATAACTTACACATTGGATTGCTTATCGTCATAAAAACCCTCCTGTTTAATAGATCTTCAGGGAGACAGAAACTCTTGGCTACGTTACAAGCTACTAGGACTTTATTACTTAAAGTTTATAGATGTGATTTAGAAAAAGGAAAGGCTGAGATCGAACACAGAGGTCAATTTATAAGGTAAAAGAAGTTGGGGAAATTAAAAGTAATAAATTATTTCTAATGCTAAGACCGGCCTTTAAAAACTTATGCAAAACAGTCCGCTCCCAAACATGTAATGTAGTGCAACTATTCTAAGCAAACAATGGGTACAGAGAAAAATAATAAAATAATAAACCAAACTAATTTAAGCTAAACTAATAATAAAACTATTTACAGCTGAATATGGGAAAATGTCTGTTTTGAAAACTAAAGTGAGCAATCTCTGTGGCCCCACCTGAGAAGTCCCAAAGCCAATGGAGGCACTTGGCTGTCTGGCACAGCTGCCTGTTGAAACCTAGGTTTGAGGCAGGGGTAAAATCCTCTGAAGTCTGCTACCGGTTCTGTGAGTCTGCTACTGAGCGTTCGCTTTGTGCACGCATGTGCACACTAAAAAAGGAACATTTTGAAGCCTTCCAAGTCTGCAAAGATAAGTAGAATAGTGTGTGTATGTGTGTGTGTGTGTGTGTGGGGAATTCGCTGTGCCACGCGATTTAGATTAGCTAGAAAGCAGGAAATCTGACGATTCTAGCTAATATAAATCGCACGTCACGGCTGATCGTCACCCAGCTGATCGTCGCCCAGCTGATTGTCGGAAATACTGGTTCACCTGAACTGGTAGCATTTTTTACTATCGGTTCATCTGAACTGGTCCGAACCGGTAGCATTTCACCCCTGGTTTGAGGATCCCCAATGGTGTGAAGCAATTCTGGAAAACTGCACAGACGTCAATGCCCCAAGGAGTATAGAGAACAAAGCAGCAACAGACACAGCTTTAGGGAGTGCAGGTGGTCCTTTCAGGGTCTTTAGAATAAGGCATCATGGTAAACCAGCAACAATGGTCATTTGGATTGCAGTGACATCACTTTCAGTTAACAGAAAGAGGAAGGCAATAATAGAAAAAAGACATGAAGTTACAGAGTGAGTTTCTCTTGGGTACTGCTGCTAAGGTCCTTCAGAAATTGCACAAATAACTCAACTGACATACATAAAGGTATTTTTGAATTCTCTGTTGACACTTGGACGCTGAGGAAGCAATGTATCAGCTTGCTTATCCTCAACACACCTACATGCAGTTATGACATGATTCTTATGCTGTCATCGTTCCTTAGAGTTATATCATCCCTTTGCACCAACAGGTCTTCAGAAGGCTAGCAATACACATGGACAGCAATAACTGAATTAGAACCTCAATTAAAAATAATATATAAATCACCACGAAGAGCAGAACAAAGAAAGCCACAAGAACAAACTGCACCTATCTCTGGCAGTTTAGCAGTCAATACTTCACTTATGCCTCAAAGGCCTGCCTAAATTATTATTTTTACTAAGCAAAACAACAGAGGGAGCTAATCTGACCTCATTTGGTATGTACAAATGAAGTCAGTCAATCTTTATGTCTTTTTATATTGGAAAGTGTGTCCCTTACTTAGAAAAAAAAAAAAAACAAACACCAAATCCCACACTTTCATTTTCTTCTTCTTCTAAAATGCTCAATAATGTATTTTCTGTTTTCTTTATGACTAACCTAAATTACCTGGCATAATAATTGCTAAATATCTATAGGGTAGAGATTTTGCTGAGGTACACATTTTAAAGAACAGCAGGTTCATTGCAATGTACTCCTTTGGACACACATATCATCAATCATCTATCACCCCTCTCATCTCATATCCAATCTACGCATAATATACAAGGATTATTTAATTATCAGCTCAGTGTGCTGGAACATTTCTGAATAGCATGGAACTTCCAGCTCTCTCTCTTTTTCCTGTTAATCATTTTATCACACTGTTTCTTACAGTATGGCAGGATTTGGCACTTCAAAAGTCCTCATGTAACAGCCACAGAATCCTAGTGACATTTTTCGTGAGGCAACTTGAATAAAGCAAAGTCACAATCAGAATAATTATCAGTAAAGTAACTACTTCTATATTGAAAGGTGAATTGGGTCAACTGTAATGTCCCCTGACTGATTTTGGCAGTGCGGAAAAAGAGTGAGAATAGCAAAGCTCATATGTTACAGAGACAAAAGCTTTCTCTAGTATATTTATTTATTAATTTAGAAAATTTATTTCCTGCCCATCTTACATCCAACGACTCTGGGCAGTATATAGCAATGAGGCCAAGGGACTTGAGTGTCTATGAAACCCTGCTTACCAGAGTAGGAGAGAAGATAAGACAGGGGGGAAGAGAGGAGGAGAGGGAGAAGGGAAGGGGAAGTAGAGAAGAGAAGAAGAAGGTGGGGAAAGAAAGTTGGAAAGAGAAGAGGGAAAGGCTTGAGGAGAAAGATTGCTGTATAATAATAAAAAAAGAAGATGAAGTGGAAGAAAGGCAGCCCTGAACAAACAAATATAAATATATTAGGAAAAAGAATGAATTGTTAAAGAATAAAAGAGGATAAATATGTACAACTAGCAAAGTTAGAACTTAGGGATAAATGAAGAAGGTGTTTATATACGCAAGTATAGAAATACTGAAGTATATTTTTTAAAAAAAGGAAAAGGGGGAAGACGATATTGACAAAAATTGTAATTGAGTAAAATGTATCTGAATTTGACTAATCGTATAAGATAAGAAACAACCAACACTCTGTTCAAAAAAAGAAAAGGAAAGAAAGATGTGGGTGAAGGTGGGAGAGGAGAAAAGGAAAAAAACCAATAAAACTTGTTTTTTTTAAAAAAACCTGCTTACTACAATTTGCCCATTATAGTTTATTTAGTAAATATACTAAAGGTAAATAAGTGTCCTATTCATATTTTTACAGTATAATCTACAGGTAGTCCTCTACTTACATTCAAAGTTACAAGGGTCCTGAAAAATGTGCCTTACAATCATGAAACAGGACTTTCACAGAGTCCTGTGACCAAAATTCAGAAACTTAACAACCGACTCATATTTATGATGGTTGCAGTGTCTTGGGGTCATGTGATCACCTTTTGCAACCTTCTGTCAAGCAAAGTCAATGGGGAAGCCAGATTCACTTAACAACCATGTTGCTAACAGCTGCAGTGATTCATTTAACAACTATGGCAAAAAGGTTGTAAAATGGGGCAAAAGTCACTTAACAACTGTCCCGCTTAACAATAGAAATTTTGGCCTCTATTGTGATCGTAATTTGAGGATTACCTGTATATATATATATATATATATATATATATATATATATATATATATATATATGTATATACACACACACACACACACACACACACATATATATATATACACATACATACATTTTATTTATCTATCTATCTATCTATCTATCTATCTATCTATCTATCTATCTATCTATCTCCAACAGGACTCAGGGTGGTGAACAGCCACGGTAAAACACAACATATAAAATTTAAAAGCAGTTTAAAAGACATTAAATAATTTTGGCCATCAATTTAAAACAATCCAGTTAAAACCAATTACAAATTAAAACTGGAAGGATGGGATCAAGCCAGGCCGGCTAGATGAAATAGATGTGTTTTCAGGGCCTGACGAAAAGTCCGGAGGTCTGGTATTGTGCGTATCTCTGGGGATAGGTCGTTCCAGAGGGCAGGTGCCGCCACAGAGAAGGGTCTCCCCCTGGGGGGTCGCCAGCCGACATTGTCTGGCCGACAGCACTCTGAAGAGGTCCTCTCTGTGTGAGCGAACTGGCCGGTGGGAGGCTATTGGCGGCAGAAGGCAGTCTCGTAGATACTCCGGCCCTAAGCCATGGAGCGCTTTAAAGGTGGTCACCAACACCTTGAAGCGCACCTGGAAGACCACAGGAAGCCAGTGCAGCTCGTGCAGAAGTGGTGTCACATGGGAGCGCCCCGTCACTCCCATAATTCCTGCGCGGCCGCATTCTGGACCAACTGGAGCCTCCGGGTGCACCCCAAGGGGAGCCCCATGTAGAGAGCATTGCAGTAGTCCAGGCAGGAAGTGACAAGTGCCTGAGTGACCATGCGTAGGGAGTCCTGATCTAGAAAGGGATGCAACTGGCATATCAGGCGGACCTGAAAAAAAGCCCCCCTGGCCACGGCCATCATATGCTCTTCTAAAGACAGCCGTGTATCCAGGAGGATGCCCAAGTTGCGAGCCCTTTCCGTGGGGGCCAATGATTCGCCCCCAATAACCAGCGATGGCACCAGTTGACTATATCGGGACGGCGGAAGCCACAGCCACTCGATCTTGGAAGGGTTGAGTCGGAGCCTGTTTCTCCCCATCCAGGCCCGCACGGCCGCCAGGCACCGGGACATCACTTCAAGGGCATCATTGGGGTGGCCTGGGGTGGAGATGTACAGCTGAGTGTCATCAGCGTACTGATGGAACTCCACCCCAAAGCCACGGATGATCTCACCCAGCGGCTTTACATAAATGTTGAACAGAAGGGGCAAGAAGACCGACCCTTGCGGCACCCCACAAACAAGGCGCCTCGGGGTCGACCGCTGCCCCCCTGCCAACACAGATTGCGACCGGTCAGAGAGGTAGGAGGAGAACCACTGCAAAACGGTGCCCCCCACCCCCAATCCCTCCAACCGGTGCAACATGATACCATGGTCGATGGTATCAAAAGCCGCTGAGAGATCTAACAGCTTATCCAGCTTATTCCAATTCAAGAATGTCTTTGGCTGATACCACCATCTTGTGTGAAATCATAACTGAGGAACAAATTGATTATAAAAAATGGAGGAACGCCATTATTTGCTCATCCAGACTACCATTTTATGCTCTATACTAGGTGTGTCAAACTCAAAGCCTGGGGGTCGGATTCGGCCCATGGGATGCTTAGATCTGCTCCATGGAACTGCCCTGGAAACAGCAAAGGACCAGCACATGGTGCCTCTGCCAGTGAAAACGGAGCTCGGGAGAGCCGTGTGCAGCCCTTGCGAGCTCCATTTTCACTGGCAGAGGGTTGCAGGAGGCCGTTGCAGCCGAAAACGGAGCTCGGGAGCCCATTTTCACTGGCAGAGTGCTCGGGCCGCCACAGGCACCCCGACCTGAGTGATGTTGAGCTGGCCATGCACCCTGGCAACGCCCACTCCACCCCCCACCCTGAGGTCAACCCTGATGCGTCCCTCAATGAAATCGAGTTTGACACCCCTGCTCTATACTGATAGGTGTTTCAGGTTAATTCCAGAAATCAGCATAACCTTGAACAAAGCAGTTTCAAATTGTTTGGAATCATTATATTGATTGTGATCAATATAAAGAGGAGAACATACCGTACATATATCTTTTCCCCACACAATGATAGCTTACTGAAATAAAGTTTTTGGGCAGATAGGCAAGGTGGATGGACTCGGTTACAGAAGCCATTGATGCATGATTGAAAGACTCAGTTGAGTTGAGGGGCAGTTCAGTTGAGGGACAGTTCATCATAGAGGTAGCTAAGAGTTGACATGTGGTACATAAGCAATCAATCAATCAATTGGCTAGATGGCAAAACATAAGAAGATGACTGAAGGAGTCAACACAACTCAAGTAGTTTACACTGCTTTGAAATCTGTCTTAACTTCTTATTCTGAACAACTCAGATTGTCTCTCTTAAATTGCTTGTCCAAGATGATAAAACATGTCTAGGCTCCTGTTTATCTCTGGTCTGCCAGCTGTGGCACTGTGAAGAGAACATTTAAAGTTATTTTAGAATAAATTTTAGGAACTAATTTCTGGAAGTGATATTCTCCATTCATTACATAGCTTTTGTATTCAAATTTTACACTGTATAATCCAACTAGTAAGGACAATTGTGTAAACCTGAATGCTTATTTACTACCAGGGAGAAACATAATGAATAGGCACAGGAATCAATGGCAATTTATTTTAATATATTGTGCATGGATGATTATAATTTATGGTAATTGATATTTTCCCCTGGGGCCATGTTGCTGTTTAGATCTAATTATGATCCCCCCCCATGTTTCTAAAAAATGCAGCTTTCATGCAGAAAACATACATTGTGAATCAAGCCCAATTTTCAATGTTTTGAAACTTTCTGCAAATAATGTACAGTAAGTTGTATCTGTTAGAACATGGGTGTCAAACTTGTGGCATCACATTGCTGTCACGTGACATTTTGCAATGTTTTCCCCCTTTGCAGAGCTGGGGTGGGGATAGCCTGCATGTGATGCATCTGGCCTGCGGGCCACCAGTTTGACACCCCTGTGCTAGAACATTACTTAGAGTAGTGATTCTCAATCTTTTCTTTACTACAGACCAGAGGTGGGTTCCACTTACCTTTACTACCGGTTCGCAACCGGAGCACGCACACGCGCTTTGCTCGCATGCGCTTCTGTGCATGCGCAGATCTTCAGTGATGACGTCAGGCGGGTGGGTGGAGACTCCCACCACCATTACTACCGGTTCGCAAGACCCAGACCAAACTGGGAGCAACCCACCACTGCTACAGACCTCCTTTAAATACTTTTTATGGCCATGGTCCCCCAAGAATTAATTCAAGATTTAAATCACAACATGTCTTCATGCCTTCGCAGACCCACTGTGACTGTGACTGCACCGAGGTGGCGCAGTGATTAGAGTGCAGTACTGCATCTACTTCAGCTGACTGCTAGTTCAGCAGATCAGCAGATCAAATCTCACCGGCTCAAGGTTGACTCAGCCTTCCATCCTTCCGAGATGGGTAAAATGAGGAGCCAGATTGTTGAGAGCAATATGCTAATGCTAATGCAATATGCTAATACGCAATATGCTATATGCTAACTTTGTAAACCGCTTAGAGAGGGCTTTAAATCACAATGAAGTGGTATAGAAGTCTAAATAACAACAACAACAACAACAACAACAACAACAACAACAACAACAATAAGTCAGTGGTTCTCACAGGCTGAGAATCACTGACTTAGAAGATTGCTACTGTTATGTTCATAGAAAACCTATGGAGTCATTTTCGAACCATAAATATAACCCAACACTATGCACATTTGCTAGCTAGCCCAAAGTCTATAGTTTCCTTCAAGTATTTACAGTTCAAAGGTTTACAGTCAGAATGAACTGTCTAGGAGAGTGATGCCGGTGCACTTGTGTCCATATACACTACTATAGATTGTTTGCACAGCATCTGATTTCAAGTGACTATAAGACCAGTGTCTTCATGGGCAAGGACAAATACAAAATGGATGCTTTTCAACTGATGCTGGAATCAGTTGAATGATCTTTGAATGATGGCGGGCTGTGTTATACCTCAGGTTTCTTGGGATGCACACAAGTGGCATGTGTGATTTAAGACACACACGTTATACAGTTACCATGAGATAAGAAAGTGTTAGGCTGGCGACAAGTAAAAGAACTAAAAAATCAAGAGACAAAGTACCATCTGAAAAAAACAATCTTTTCTCTTTCTTTCTTTAATGCTGAATCAAGAGTGGATTTTATTGTTATGTTGCCTTTGAACAACATCAGTGAACAAAGCCTTCGTCTGGAACTTTACTTTTAATAAATTGATGTTCACTCTTTCATGTAGATAAACAGAAGTGGAACAGTGACCTTTTGATCTATTTATTTTTATGGAAAGCCATACATCTTATCGCAGAGAGAGTAAATAATAGTTGGGGTGGAGCAAGCCCAAATATATACGTAGTTGCACACAATACTTCCATTTGCCATTGGCAAGGCACTCAAATCTGAGCTGCATCTTTGAAGAATTAAAAAAAAAAAATCCTAGCTCTGCTGGATCACTCCATCTCAGTCCAGCATTTTGTTTGTTGCTGTAGATAAGCAGATGCTTCTGGAGTGCTTGCAAGCAGAGGAAAGAAGCATGTCCTAACTTGCTATTGTTTTCTAGTATTTGGTATTTTTTTTTATTTTTTATTTTTATTTTTATTTTTTTAATTTTTTTTAAAAAAATTGATTTATATGCCGCCCTTCTCCGGAGACTCAGGGCGGTTTACAGTGCGTTAAGCAATAGCCTTCATACTTTTGTATATTTATACAAAGTCAGCTTATTGCCCCCACAATCTGGGTCCTCAATTTACCTACCTCAGAAAGGATGGAAGGCTGAGTCAACCTTGAGCCTGGCGAGATTCGATCTTACTTTAATTGCAGACAGCTGGTGTTAAATTACAGTGCTTCTGTCTGTTGAGCTAAACCAGTGCTTCTGCCTGTTGAGCTAAACCATTTGGATGCATGTTGTCCATAACGTGGAGATAACACCAGCTAGCAGCTCACTATAGACCCGTGACGGTGAACCTATGGCACACGTGCCAGAAATGGCACGCAGAGCCATTTCCAGGCACACAAACTGTCGCCCAACTCATCTGCAGCTGTGCATGCGCGCGCACCCCAGCTGGTGTTGGGGTCTCCGGTGCGCATGCGCGCAATTCAGGGGACCCACATTTGCACATGCACATGAGAGTACTGGGGGTGCATGTGCATGCACAGATGGCGTATATTACGCACGTGAAAACCATATGCATGCGTGGATGGTGTGATTGTGTGCGCAGCGCACGGTGGGGGCATGTGCAAAAGCTGTGCACAAGTGCAGATGGTGCAGTTTGGTGCGCAGCTCACGGGGGAGGAGCAATACGTTAGCATGGATCGCAAGTGCGCGCAAAGCGCCCGAAGCACGGATCTATTTGGCACTCGGTGAGTAAAAGGTTTGCCACCACTGCTATAGACTGTCCTTCATAGCAGAAAGAACAGCACCTATAGGGGTTATATTGTCATTTAGTAAACGTCACTGAAGTAGGGTTAGATCAGGACTGTCAAACTCGCGCCCTGCGGGATGGATGCATCACGCGCTGGCCACACCCATGCCCGGTTAACAAAGGAAAAGTCCCGATACATCATGTGACGCCGCCATGATTATGTGAGTTTGACAGCCTGTCTTAGATGATCTGTGATCAGGGTGGATAAAAATCAATGATTTTTTTAAAAAAAAATCAGATTTTTTTTTATCTAAATCGGATTTTTTTGATTTTTATCGAATTTATTTTAATAAAAAAACTTTTGGGGTAAAAATCTATCGTAATATAGTTTTCTATTTAAGATACATAAATAATTTAGTTTATTCAGCATGAAATGGAGCTTAGTTATGTAGCATGAGGCTATATATTCTGCAACACTGGGACTATCGGTGAGTCAACAGTGGGTCAAAGGAGTAGCAGAGATGACAGTTGCTCTTTAAAAATTATGATTTAAATCGAGTTGATTTAAATCAAGCCTTTTTACTAGTGATTTAAATCATGATTTAAATTGTGATTTAAATCAACTCGATTTAAATCAAATCCACCCTGTCTGTGATCCTCTGAGACTTCTGAATTTTATCTTCTAGAAGTCTTACATAGGATGGTTAAAGAGGATAGGTATCAGGAATTCAGGCCCAGAATATCTGGAGGAGCTTTAGCTCAGATATATATATTATTTTAGCCTAGCAAATTTCCCTTAGCTTCAACAATCAATTATTTTGAATGCTTTGGACAAGAGTGTTGCTTTTTTCCTCCTCCTTCTTTTCCCTCCTTTGTCCATAAAATGTGCCTTCAATAAAAAATCTGATAGCAGAGGAAAGGAAAAGAGTTTTAAAAAAATCTGAGCAGTTAAATAGAACTAATCTCATTACCGAAAGCAGCTGGTGAAGGGAAAAAAAAAGAATGAGAATGAGAATCAAACACCTGAAGGACTATCAAGATACAGTTTCCTACTAATTATCACGAAATGAAAAGATTCCAGGTGTAGAATAAAATGTGGCTGGCCAGCACATTTTTCCTTTCTTTAAAAAAGGGATCATAGAACTATACTGAATTACATAGCTGAATTACTTTGGAAATTATTTTCCAATTTTGCCAGCCACTAAGTGTTCAGCTGAAGCTCTTTGCACAGTTCCAACTGAGTGGGTGATAAGATTTCTCCACCGACCCCCAAACTTTATTTTTGAAAAAGTAAGCAAGCAAAAACACCATTGTTTTATTCTTGTTCTTTTAGGAAAAGAACTAAAACTTTTTAGGGGACTTTTAGGATACAACATAAGTAAATCATTTTGGGGGGCAAAGAAATCAGAAGTAGTTCTTTATTGAAAGCCATCAAATGCATGATAAAGTGGGACTTGTTAAATACAATAATGTTTACTCGGGAAAAGGATAAAAGCCATATCAGATTGCAAATTGTTAAAAATCAATTTATGCACTTGGGCCTTGAGTGACAGCTTGATATACTGTCATTAGCAGCTGCTAAAGATGCTCTTCATGTGAAAATACTTCCATGTTGCAATCTTATTCTGCGGATCAGGCTGTTTATTTAGGCTTGTTAATGGTTTCTCAATGTCAACACTAAAAAAAAAAAATCTACATCAAACAACACTTTACTCCTATTATCTTTCTTCTATCCTATGGGAAGTTCTGGATCTCAAGGTTACTTTCACTGTGCCTGTGTCCCTACTTTGAGCAAACAAATACCGGGGAAAATTCCCTCAAGTTGAACTTGATGATCTCATCAACATGTCCATATAAAATAATTGGCAAAAAAAATAAATAAATTGCCCAATGCCACTTTTCAGAATAAATTTTTCTCTTTCCATTCTATTTTATAGCTGTGATGTTTCTTGGTGGTGGCTCTTTCAAAGACCAACTTTAGTTATGTTAATGATTAGTTTATTAATGATTTAATAATCAGCTACACAATGCCAGGTATTATGACCAGCATTCTCCAAATGCATTGAGACCGGGGTGAAATGCTCCCGGTTTGGACCGGATCGGGCAATCCGGTAGTGATTGTGGCAGGTGATTCGGAGAACCGGTAGCGATGGCGGTGCGAGGCCCCGCCCATCTGCCCGGGTGTCGTTACTTCCTGCTTTTAAAAGGTTAAAAAAAGGCTCTGACGATTGCGCACCACAGCTGTGATCGTCAGAGCCTTTTTTTACCTTTTAAAAGCATTTTTTTACAACCTATTAGCCCAAATAGATAGTAAAAAATGCTTTAAAAAAGTAAAAAAAAAAAGTTGGCCACGCCCACCCAGTCACATTACCCCCCCCAAACAAGCCACGCCCACAGAACTGGTAGTAACAAATTTTACATTTCACCGATTGAGACTAACAGCTCTCAGAATTCTTAATTATAGCCACAACACATGCAAAAGCCAAACACTCTATAGAAAAAGGACCATAATTTGAAGGCATGTTTTCAAGACAACTGATCAATATTTATACTGCTCTTTAATGAAATAGCTGCATATTTTTCAGAAAATCAGTATACATTTTCACACTTTAAAAAAAGGCTGCAGATTGGGTGATTTCATAGCTCAAAAATTTAAAATATGAGCCAGTATTCAAAAATCTCTCTTCCTTTGTAGCAGACGTTTTGTCATTTCTAGTTAAAAGCCTGACTCAATTAGCCATTTTTCAATATGTTTTGTAATTTTTGAACTTTCTAATTGCAAGGAACTCTACTGATGGTGAGTTAAACACTGAGGAACTCCAGTAAATCAGTCATCCTTCTTCACAGCAAAGGATTCTAGGACATATTTAGGTAAACACAACCAGGGAAACCAATGGTAAACAGTAACTCATCTAAATTATGAATCTTGGGTTAAGTTTGATATCAGGAGAGTTCTCTGCCACCATTGATGTTCACACTGAAAATGTTCCTTAAACTTTAAAACAGTCTCATAATTAATTATGTGGAATGACACTTGAAAACAATGTGGGTTAAGTCCCATTGGTTAGTGTTCTTCAGTCTCACAATGTTATTGATACTGTGATGGTAAATCTTTACTAAAGTCTGCAGGTGTCTTCTTAACATTCGGGGAAAAAAAATACTGGAAATTGTCATCAAGGATACTAAGGACACAGCGTACAATGACTTTGATTTAGTATATCAATATTTTTTTTTCACTTTTCTCAATTGTAAAATTGTGAAATATATGAGGAAGAAATTAAGTTTTTATATATAATATATTTCTAAAGATTACCACCCAATCAAGCTGTCAGTTTAGCTGCAGCTGAACTCTCCGTGAAATAATAGATACCATTAAATCTTTGAAAACAAGAAGGGCTCCCATTGGAGTTTTTTTGAACCAGGGTTTTCTAGCTTCCTTTAGTGAAGCCAAATATATTTAGTTTTAATGCCTGGTAAAAATCTCACTGACAGTGCAAGTTATGGCCCCATTTCCTTGTTAAATATTGATATTAAACATTGGCAGCACCCCTGGCATAGATTTTAGAAGATACATTTGATTATTCATCCTGCACACATATGATGCATTTGATTATTGATATTTTATATACTTTTAAAATATAATATCACATCTATAGTGAACCATTGGTTTGCTTAATGACTGCAGCATCTGCTTAACAGCCAGAGTGACCATTTTATGGCCATGGCTTTAGTTGAAGCCTGGTATTCAATGAACGGGTCGATCAACAAAGGTTTTGATTTGGAATCAGTCTACGAGCCCGTAAGAGTCAGATTAATCAAGCAATCAACCAACTATGGAATCGACCACCTCTTCACTAGGTGACATTCGCATGACGTGAACAGTCAAGACTTTGTGATTAACTGACCAATAACAGCGGAGGAGAAGTGAAACAAGACATTACCTAGCTTGGTGACGAAATGTTCGGAAGCTAAACAGCAAGCTTGGGGAATAAACCTTCTTCAACTACAAATATTTTCTATCATCTCAAATTTATTTAACTGCCACAAAAAAGGCCGTAAAATTGGGTCAGTCACATGACAATTCGCTTTACAACCATCACAAGTTACAATGTGATAGGCAGACTCTATTACAGTTGTAACTCAAGGGCTACTTGTAGATGGTTAGATACATAAAACTTTGTGTCCCAGAATCCTCCTGTCTTCACATCCCAGCCTAGTGGTGTCAACAAGCTACTGAAGTTGTTCCATTTTGCAAACTCTGAAAAGCCATCTTTTTAGTTGCATGCCGTGATCAGTCAATCCATATATGCTGATAAATTCCAAAATGCTGATATATAATTCTATATATACATCATTTACACTGTATCAGTGGTGAAATCCACATTTTTTTACTACCTGTTCTGTCGGCGTAGCTTGGTGGGCGTGGCAGGGGAAGGATACTGCAAAATCCCCATTCCCTCCCCACTTCTGGGGGAAGGATATTGCAAAATCTTCCTTCCTACCCCACTCTGGGGCCAGCCAGAGGTGGTATTTGCAAACTGCTCAAATTGCTAGATTTTACCCCTGCACTGTATTGATCTTTGTAACATTATATTTAGACATATTTGGCTTGACAGATCTGGGTCAGTGGTATGTGTACACTTTCTACCTATGAATTAGGTATCAATCAGCACAGTGGAAAGACTGATCAATATTATCCCAGGTGATCATGGTTTAATTATATGTTTAAACATTGGTTAAAATGTATTTAAAAACTGACTTTAAAAAAAAGCAGTTAAATGTAGTGTCTGAAAAGAAAATAGCACAATAGTACAATGTAGTACAGCCCATAATCAGGCTGAGTGACACAAAGACAAGGAGGTAGGGACCTCCTGGACTTGAAGACATTAGCAATTGCGCAGTGCTACATGTGCTAAAAGAGAATCCTTTGTGTCTCTCCGTTTAAATTCCTTTCAAGCGTTTATCAAAAATTAACTTGGAAGGGGAAAACGGCACTTGTTTTGTCCTCTTTTTGTCCTCAAGTTGACAGGAAAAGACTGCTGGCAGATCAGGATAAAGAAATTTCATGGAATTTGGAGCTTTTCAGTGGGGAAGGCTAGAAATAGGAGATGTATTCTGTTCTCCCCTATTTTTGTGTGCTCATTTAATGAAATCCTGAAGTCAGGCTGTCCACATGATTGGTCAAAAATGCCAAGGGAGCAGTTGAGACATCATAAATCAAGCTTCAAGAAGTGGACAATGTAGCAAACATATAAATTTAGTGTCAAAGTGTGTCAAAGTGTGTTCAGGGTTCTCCTTTGCTTAGGGAGGCCCGTCTTTATTTAGCTGAATAAACACGTAAAGCTTATAGCAATAGCACTTAGACTTATAAACCGCTTCACAGTGCTTTACAGCTCTCTCTAAGTGGTTTATAGAGTCAACCTATTGCCCCCAACAATCTGGGTCCTAATTTTACCCACCTCGGAAGTATGGAAAACTGAGTCAACCTTGAGCCTGGTGAGATTCGATCTGCCAAACTGCTGGCAATCAGTGATCAGCATAAGTACTACAGCTCTAACACCGTGCCTCTAGGTAAATACAGTATCTACACTCTGTCTTACTTTATACCATGCCACACCTGAAGCTGTCAAAACAGTTTCCATCAGATCATCATGGATACCATTTTATTTCTTTTGACCATATCCTGAGGACACTCCTGAGTCCAGAAATAAGTTTCCAAATTCATACTCGGCATACTTATCTGTCCCAATTTTGGAACTCCAGCTTTTTCTTGGTGATTTTTTTTTATAAGGACATTAGCCATTCCATTTTATTTTTCAGAGCAGGCATTTCATGGTTGTTTCAAAATTAGTTCTATACACTCCTGAAAAGCTCCTTGCTGGAAGAGGACAACTGAATATAATAATGAGGAAAGGCAGCAAATGCCAAGATAAAATTTGCAGACAGAACTCTTAAGTTGAATCCTTCTCAGAAATGAGTTCTTGAACATTAATTTGGTTGAGTGGCATGCTTGGGGACTTGCATGTAACTCTAATAGAAGAACACATGGACAGGTGACCGAGGGCAGTTTCAACAGACGGGCCTCTTATTCACCTCCAGCTGCCTCTTTTGGTCTCTTCAAACAATTTGGCTTCAGTGATGGAAAAGACTTCTAATTTGCATAAAGGGTAGCCTTGGAACAGCTTCCCTGCAATCTTTCTGCTTCACAGATTCTGCATCTCATTTAATAATCTCGGCAATTTCCTTCCCTTGTTTACGGCTCTTAATTTCTTTTGATGTATTATCCTCCTCTCGAATGTGCTGAAAAATGGGGGCAAGAAGCTGTATGGAAGCCAGTGGGAAAAAAAGAGAAGAGGAAGAAAAAGAGGTTTCACTGTTTTAGACTTGGGACCGATGCAAACTACCTCTTCTCTTAACATTGTAGTTGCTTCTGAGAATTGCATCTATATGGTTGGTTCACCATTTGGTTTATTGAGACATTTTATACCAGCTTTCCACGGGAATTGAAGCAGATTGTATGGTAGTAGATATTCCAGTGCTCATGTCCCCAGGGCAAGACATATTCACCAGATGCATACATATTAAAGGAAAAGGAAAAGGTTCCCCTCAACATATGTGTTAGTCGTTCCCGACTGTAGGGGGCGGTGCTCATCTCTGTTTCAAAGCCAAAGAGCCAGTGCTGTCCGAAGACATCTCTGTGGTCATGTGGCCGGCATGGCTAAATGCCAAAGGCGCACGGAACGCTGTTACCTTCCCACCAAATGTGGTCCCTACGTGCATTTTGTACGTGCACCTAGCATTTCAAACTGCTAGGTTGGCAGAAGCTGGGACAAGTAATGGGAGCTCACCCCGTTACACAGCACTAATGATTCGAACCGCTGAACTGCCGACCTTTCGATAGACAAGCTCACCGTCTTAGCCACTGAGCCACCGTGACCCTATACACATATTACTAAATGTTTAAAAACATTATTTTCTCCTATCTTCCTGCCTGCAACATGATATCAGGTTGGTGTACCATGTATTGATGCCTGCAGTGTAGTTAGAAAAACACTCCCTATTCTCTGTGATAGGAATGAAATATAAATTCCTGCACAAAGCAGGAAGAGCAACAGGTTTGGCCTGCATTACAAGGACGGATGTCAGACACAAAATGTTACCTGGATTTGATTCAATTCAGGAGAAATCTTTTCTCTGTAATCCTCATTGAGATGCAATAGCCTATTTTGAATAAGATAACTTTCCTTTTTTAACCAATTTTTCTGCCTGGATTAATAGGACAGTAACAGGTAGTCCTGTTTTTGTGCCTGATTTTATGAGAGTTTATTTTTGGCATGGTTGTTAAGCGACTCACTGCAGTTGTTAAATGAGTCACACTATTGTTAAGTAAATCTGGCTTTCTCCCTTGACTCTGTTGACTAGAATCGGGTTGGGGAAGTTACAAATGGTGATCACATGACCCTGGGACACTGTAAACACATGTTAGTTGCCAAGTGCCTGAATTCTGATCACCTCAGCATGGGGTTACTGTAACAGTTGCACTGCTTGTAAGTCACTTTTTTTCAGTGCATGTTATAACTTTTAATGGTCCCTAAATAAATGGTTGTAAGATGAGGACTACCTGTATTTTGTAGGCTAGCTTTTTTATAATGGGTATATTTCTTCCTAACTACCTAGGTTTTGACACAAATTCCCCATAATATATGTTTATGCAGTGGTGAAATCCATTTTTTTTACTACCAGTTCTGTGGGCATGGCTTGGTGGGTGTGGCTTGGGGGGATAGCAGGGGAAGGATACTCCAAAATCTCCATTCCCACCCCACTCTGGGACCAGCCAGAGGTTGTATTTGCTGGTTCTCCGAACTAAAAATTTCCGCTACCAGTTCTCCAGAACCTGTTAGAACCTGCTGGATTTCACCCCTGTGTTTATGTATATTCCTTAAGAAAGATTTCTCCTAGACGTTGTTCCCCGAGAAAACTTTTTTTGTGTGCAAATCTCCCTGAGGTTATTCTTAGTAACATACATTTCTCCAATAAAGGCTCCTTAATGTAAATCTCCTTGAAGTTATTTCGTACCACATACATTTTTCCAATGCATAGTTTTTAATATCCAGGATTTGCCAGTATAAGCTTTTTTAAGGTATAAGTTCCTCATGTTGTGTGTAAAATTTGGAAACATAGGACGCAACTCTGGATTTTGGATTGGATTGGAGAAAGAGATTATATTGCATATGATGACAGTGTCATAGCCCAATCCATTTTGACACGCTCAGCAAAAACCGTTTCCCATAATCAGCAATAGGTCTCTTTTATATTCCTGATTCCAGGATGTAAAATATCTAATATCATCTCTTACTTCAAGCAGCCTTTGTAAAAACCCTCATCTGTACCATTTCTGTATTCTTCCAAATAACCTAACTATATCTGTTTACCTCACATATTACATGAATCAACTAGAGCCTTGCAGAATTCGAACAACAGATAAATTATATGAAGAAACAAATAAACACATTAAAAAAAAAATCCCCATTCCTTCATTCACTTGACATATTGGTTTGTCCTAGGCTAAATTCATGATAGGATATCTGTATGTGGACTCTGCAAATAGGGCTTGCTCAGTGGTACAATTTTTGCTACTGAGAGCAACTTAGGGTTTTTAAGTAGTGAAGAGTATGCTGTTACCTTTGATGGTGTAAGGTTTAATCAATAAAATTAACTAAAAGCAAATACCCTAAACCTCGAGAGCCATCTTTGCAAACAGCCAACTAACCAGAATTGGGATGCTGAGCACTTCGTTCTGGCATTTGCTGTAACTCTTTAAAGGCAGAAGTGGTCCCTTTTCTCATGTCCCAGATTTTTAAATTATAGCTGCATGCTATAATGAAATGTGCAGCCAGTTTTCCTAGGCAATTACCTCACTGAAGTGGAGAGTCTTTAATTGAGAATGAGGTTCTAATTAAAGTTTCAATCAGGGGTCAGTATTTTATAGGTCTGCATTTTATGCACCTTCCGCAAGTTAAATTTTGCTAGACTGGGAGAGATCAGGATATTCCCCTCCCCATACATTCATGGATTGTATCTGCATTAAATATACATTTAAAAAAAAAAAAGAAACAAAGGTTAGAAGGAAGAATAGATTGAGTTGGTTGGTCAATGCTCTTAATTAGTGGCAGCAAAACATTCAGATATTTGATACGCCTTTTCCTGTGGCTCACTGATTATTAATCTTCCTTCCTTCCTTGATGCAATGATGTCTCTTCTGCCTATACAAAGCTGTCCCTTTGGCTGAAAAATTCAGATTTTTATAGACCAGTCTCATTTCTTACTTTTCCCACTGAAACAGGTTTGGTAGTTTGGCTGAACTATGCCACATATGGACTGATCAATTGGAACTATCAGAGCCTTAGTGGCAACTTACTAAGGATGAAATTGTGTTTTCATCTCTTATATTTTTCAGTCACAGCTCGATACATTTCTTGGAGCCATGAGGGAGTAATGAAATCCGTGCACTATTCAACCAAGGGAAGATGGGCATCCAGAGAAGGGAACAAGGAAGGAAAAATGCTGAAACATCCATTGTGATGTTACAGTGCAAATTCTATCTTTTTTTGTACACATTATTATGGCTCGTTGCACAGTCAGACAGATGTTGAGACTGGATTTGGCATTTTTGTCTACCTATCAAGTCCTTTGCAAGGGATAAACAGATCTGGATGTTTGATGAGTGTTACATATATCATTGCAGGATATTGTATTATATACTATTGTATTGCGTACTATAGGCTATTTCATATTATTGAAAGGGATGGAGCCTCCACTGTATGTCACTATGTACATTTTGCGTGGCGGCACAGTGGTTAAAATCAGTGGTGGGTTTCAAAATTTTTTACTACTGGTTCTGTGGGTGTGGCTTGATGGGCATGACATGGCTTGATGGGCGTGGTATGGAAAGGATACTGTAAAATCTCCATTCCCACCCCAATCCAGGGGAAGGATACTGCAAAATCTCCATTTCCTCCCGATTAGCTGGGACTCAGGAGGCAGAGAATAGATGGGGCTGGGGCCAGTCAGAATTTTTACTACTGGTTCTCCAGAACTGGTCAGAACCTGCTGAAACCCACCTCTGGTTAAAATATAGTATAGCAGGCTGACTCTGCCCCCCTCCAGGAGTTTGATCCTGACTGGCTCAAGATTGACTCAGCTTTCCATACTTCCAAAGTCGGTAAAATGAGGACTCAGATTGTTGGAGGCAGTATGTTGATTCTGTAAACCGCTTAGAGTGAGCTGTAAAGCACTGTGGAGCGGTATATAAGTCTAAGTGCTATTGCTATTTTAACTTTACTTTTTGAATTTTTAAATGTTATTGCAAGGATGTCATGAGTGAGGACAGCTTTGACTACCAGTTGTCTTCTTTGTCATTATTAAACCCAGTTAAATGCCTGTACATCTGGCAGTTTATTTAACAAATTTATAAGGCCACCTATCTACCCAAGGAATTTACAGTTCCTCATCCCCACACCCTTTTCCCTGCACTTCCTCCATAAACAAATAATTCTGGGCAGTTAATAGACAATTCATAAAAAATAGTATATAAAAAACACTACAAACAAAAAAAGTAGAATTAAAAACATAATCTTAATACAATAACTTAGGCACTGCATAATTAATAACCCACAACACTAAAATATACAAAGTGGACTGTACTAACTTGCTTTCCACTCTTTCCCCTAGAGGGGAAAAATTAGAGTCTTCTAGAAGGCCAAAAGGGTGAGGTTATCTAAACCAAATAAAATTATTTTAAAATTCCAAGCATAGATAGTTGCTAGAGATAAACTTCCATATTTAGAATGTTGTAATCTCGAAAAGGATTGTCCCATATCTGTAACTAGCAATTACATGCCACATTGCATGTTAAACGTAGTGTCATCTGGCTCTACTTTTCACTTTTTGAGAAATTGCAAGAGTCGTCAAAAATATATATATAATAGGGAAAATATAACACGCATGTACACAACATATTTCATAAAATAATTAATGTATAACGGAAAGTACTTATAACACCAGCCGTTTTATTTCTCTTTATGATAGGAATGAAGTCACTACTTAAGAAGGAATGACTGTAATATATCTTGAAATCAGTGGTGGGTTTCAAAATTTTTTACTACTGGTTCTGTGGGTGTGGCATGGCTTGGTGGGCGTGGCAGGGGAAGGATACTATAAAATCTCCATTCTCACCCCACTCCAGGGGAAGGTTACTGCAAAATTCCCATTTCCTCCTGATCAGCTGGGATTTGGGAGGCAGAGAATAGATGGGGGTGGGGCCAGTCAGAATTTTTACTACCGGTTCTCTGAACTACTCAAAATTTCCGTTACCGGTTCTCCAGAACTGGTCAGAACCTGCTGAAACCCACCTCTGCTTGAAATGTATAAGAGCAGAAATGATAATATAAGACATGAACAGAGCTTGTTCACTGCTCAGTCAAAGGGCTGAAGTTTTCATAAAACTAGTTTCATAAAACTAGCCAAGGTGATATTGAAAGTGATGGAACTGGGTCGTTCTGTCAAATACCAAATTTAGTTGTGACTATTTTAGCTGATGTGAGATTTTTATTGTGCGTTTGAGGAAAAGTTAAGAGGAACTGTTACCTCTTTTTCTTTTGTTCACTCCACAGTTACCTTAAGATGGGCAAAAAAAGAATGTTGGATAAAATCCATAATTCTGTTTTAAATGACATGACTAGAAAGGAAGTCTAGAGACTAAGTACAATTATTCATTTAAGAGACAAAGAGTTTGTCTGAAAATGAAATTCTTCTGTAACAGGTTTTACATGTTGGCATTTAATTTTCTTCAAAATATCTCCCCTCACCTCTTTCATGAGTCTCAGAGTTATAGATGAAAAGTAAAATTATGGAGATAGATACAGATATTATGTGACAGGTAGTTCAAATCACCATTCCAATTCTCTGTGACAGAAGATGTAGATTCTTTTTAAAAATTTCTTTCGTACATGTTTTAGTATATACAATACTGATCTAATTAGACTTCAATTTATAAGCCATTTTCTGTGATACACCACAAGCAGAGATCTTGTTAGAATTTTCCAGACTCTGTTATGTGTACTTCATTTTTTTTCAACTATTAATGAAAAATACTTTTTTTCCCAAAAGAAAATACAGTTATGGTAAAAATCTTACAATAGCTAAGAATGAACTGAAGGGGATGTGTGAGCATCTTGTTTTCGTGGTAGAATTTTTCTTGATAAATCTATAATAGCCTTCCTGGTTTACCACATTTTTCAGGAATTTCAAAGGAAGGTATCATGAAGGATTTCCTATAATGGGTCTTTTCCAGATCATGAAGGTGGAGTAGCCAGAAAAAACCAGAAATGAGAGACCCAAAGATGCTTTTTCCAAAAGGCAACTGGACTTTCTTCGCTTTTCCTTGAAGATGTTTTGTTTCTTCTGAAGAATTTTCTTGGATGGGAAGTCCAGCTGCCTTTTAGAAAAAGCATTTTTGGGACAACCATGACCTAGATGATTGAGAATCTCCAAAGACTTTCAGAAATGAGAAAGAAATGCATGACTGAAAACAACAGCAATATTTCTTTTTTGCAATATGAAGTTAAATAATTAAATGAATCATCCTAAAGATGAGTAGGATTTAAATAATACTTTTATGGAGGGGGAAACCCCCCCAAAGGTAGCAGATTTTGATGCAGGATCATGTTCATGTTTTCTTATTATTTTTATGATTTATGGTATGAATAGCAATATATGTAAACAATTTCATCTCCTTATTAATTCCAAGAGTTAATTGAATGTTTGTTGATTAATTGGTATATGAATTGTACCTTAAAATATATTTTTGCAACTTTTTATATAATCCATCCTTTGCAACTTAAATTATTTTTCTTAAATATGTTTTGTTAAATATATCGAGGTGCTTTATTTTCTAACTTACAAGGATAGTCTTAAAAGCCATCAGAAATATCAGGACATCAGAAATAATTACCTCTTGTTATTATGCTCAGTATGGCTTCTACCTAAATACAACACCTGTGCCATCTAAACACTACAGTTTGTATCAGCATACTTGCATGTTTTCATAATATAGTGATGTGTTTTGAATTTCGTTTTGTGGTATCTAGTTAGGATGATGGAAGAAGCTTGCAGGCACTTAGTATATCACACATGACACAATGGGCATATATTAGAGCATTCTAATAAAGCCAGATCTCTACATAGCTCCATGCTCAGCAACTTTCGAAGACTGGGAGCAATCTAAAATGATAAGTGCCTTTCTCTTCTTCATATTTGCTATGTGCTAATATCCTTCTGCTTACTCACACATTTCAAAAGAAAAATAATTTGAACAGAGAAAGTATTATTTGTATTTACAGTATTTTGCTGTATGAATTGTATTGGGAGACCATGCCATATTTTGTGGCAATATGATGTTCTCTGCTTAATCTAACACTTGGTTCTACTACTGATTGATAAAACAGAAATATTTATTATTTGTGCATTCCATGTAATTGCTTAATATGTTCAAAGCTCAAGCATTTCATTCTCAATCCCATTGATATCAGCAGGTTGAAGAACTTTTGTCTCTAGTCGCTAAACCTCTTAGACAGGGAGGAATAAGTAAGCAGTTAAATTGAGAAGAATCAGTCAAGCTGGTTTTGCTTGATCTTTGCACTCAAAAGTTTATTAGAATGATGAAAACACACCTCCTGAATATTGAGATGAGCACTAATGGGAGCATGCTAAAGGATATTATGGGATGGTACATATTACATGAAACCAGCGGGTAGGAACAAAAAGGTCAGTGATGCATTTAATTAGTGCAGGGGTCAGCAACCGGTAGCTCTGGAGCCGCATGTGGCTCTTTCATCCCTCTGCTGCGGCTCCTTGTTGCTGGTTGGCTCCACAATTGATAGGGCTTTTGGTTAGGACAGGTAGAGGAAAAAGGATGCCACGCTAGGAGGAGATTCTATGGTGGGGGAACCGACTTCCAGTCGGCAGAGGAAAAAGGACACCGCACTAGGAGAAGACTATGATGGAGGAACTGGACTTCCGGTCGGCTCCAGAATTGAATAGGGGCTTCCAGTTAGGACATTTGTGGCTCTTTGAGTGTTTAAGGTTGCCGACCCCTGAATTAGTGTAACTAATGAATGAACTCTGCTTGTTGTTTTCTCAGAAAATCACTCTTCTTCTTGGCTGAAAAGTCAGCAAGACTTTACTTTTGCGCACAAAGAGAATTTTTAAAATTTCACCTTCACTAGTAATATACAAGGAAATCTCACCCTGGACCTCATCTGTGAACAACCGGCTAATGCACCCAGTCCATCATCTGCAATTTGAGATTAACCAAAAAGTCTGAAATATGTCATCCCCCCCCTTTTTTTTTTCCTTCTTGTTTATCCTCTACTATCTGTAACATCTAGTCAGGGAAAAGTTCTGTTGAATGAAAAAGCTTGAACATTCTTTCTGGTGCTATTTGCTGGATCCCAAGAAAGATATTATTCAACTACTATCCAAGTATTTCTTCAGAGACCATCATAGCTATGATTGCTTTTCAACCGGATTTTGTATCCCCTCTCTTTTGCTGGCATTTTTATTTCCATTGATGGAGCATATTCTCCAGCGAATACGCTAGTTCTCGATTCATTCCTTGAAATGGTTGACAAATACGCAGTTGCTTGTGCCCCCTTTGGTGCCATGTAGCACAAGGTTTTGTTTATTTACACAAAGGAGTGGAGAGAGCTGTCTAGTGGTGCCTTATCTTTGCGCTTTTCATCCTGCCTGAGAGCAAAGGCTTCTCTGTGGCTAGAAGCTTCTTTTTAGAAAACAAATACACCACTGATTCATGTTTTTATCTTTTTATTTTTGGTCTTGGTTGAGTGCATTCCTTTCTCTTGTTCTTCCTTGAACTGCCACAAAAGAAACATGGCTCCAAACACAGGAAAACCCCTACGCCTTCTTGACCAAAGGGCTTTACCAGCAGGCTACACTAGAGGGCGCTACACATGATATTTCACCAAATTATTACAAATGAATTTATTGAACCAAATTGCTTTATTTAAGCATGGTAGGCAGGGGTGGGATTCAGCCTGTTTGGACCGGTTCGGGTGAACCGGTTCGCTCCAACGATCAGGTGGGCCCATTCGCCCGCCCCTGCACTATACTGACCAATATTTCCTTTGTTTGAAGCCCAGCTGATTGGCATGGCAGAGTGGATTGCCATGCCTCAGCTAGATTACTCACCAGGACTGCAGTTTTAGAGCTGTTTTCAAATGTACCCTAAGCGCGCAGAGCGTGTGTGTGGTGCGCATGCGAGCGAAGCAAACTGGGTTGTTACACTGGTTGATCCCACCACTGACGGTAGGTCTCTGGAAGTGGTGGCAGAGGCAACAGCAGCATCTTAAGGAGGTTTCTGCATGTGATGATAAGCAATTATTGCCAAAGCAAAGGAATACTAGATAAGGCTCCAGCCTATCAGAGGGCAAAAAGGAGTGCAATTTGTTTTCTGTATTATCATTATTTCATTACGGACAGCTTCTGAGAAATGTGCTTTTGGATGTCTTGGGAGTATTCATCAAGACAAAAACCTGAATGCAAATTGAAAAGTTTACATAAGGAAGACAGTCCTGGCTGGCCTCCACAGACCCCAACAAGGAGCTCAGTGCTACTTTCAAACAAGGCCGAAACAAATCCTTCCTTTGCTTGATTTTTTTTTAAAAAAAAATTAAAGATGAACATTGATATTCCTTGAAACAGAAGCCGAAATACAAACATGCAGACATGAAAGAGGAAAGGGAAGAAGCTCACTAGACCACTGAGAATCCTTTTAGCAATTTTTTCAGATTCATATTCTTTATGCAAACCATTACTCTGACAACAGCTACAAGCAGAGGCTTTTATAGGCCTGGTTTTTTAAAAAAACCCATTTGCATTCTATCAAAGCGGTGTCAGTTGGTTTGGGGACCTCAGCACAGTGTTTTTGTGAGAAAAAAACTGGCTGTAGATGAAAATACATTTTGTTTCTATACAATGGAGAATACTATATACGGGCCTGCTGAACACATTCTTGCTTTAAATGGGGCCTATCAAGTGGTTTTGTGGGGAATTTTTTTCTTTTGACGATGAGAAGACGTGGGATTAAAATACTGTATGCAGATACTACCTTGGCTTTTGCCTCTGAGTGCAGAATCAGTATCTTTGATCTTGTCCCAGGATAAACTAGGGTACGTTTTGGCTTTGCCGTTTGTTGTGTTGCTGTTGTGGCCTGTCCAGCAGCTGAATCAGAGGAGGAGGAGGTGTGGAAGTCAGGGTCAGCATCAAGGCAACCTGAGAGCTCCGAGGGGGAAGAGGGAATGGAGCTGGCAGAGAGAGAGGGAGAGAGAGGGAGTGTTGTGGCTCCGTTACCCGAGCCTGTGTCATCGGCAGGAGAGGACTCCGGGAGTGAAGGAGAGGAGTTGGCAAGGCCTCCCTCTCCAGACCCTCCTCTCTGGCAATGCCTTCGGTGTCCGCCAAAGGGCAAGAGATAGGGCCGGGGCCAAGCATGTCCACACAGCCACAGGTGGACAGTGATGTGTCTTCGCTGGATCCTCGGCAGCGTCGCAGAGATAAGCGCGCGCAACAGAAGAAAAGGCGTGCCAGAGATTAGGCTGAGTCACTGGACCATACCCACAGGGTATAAAAGGGGGTGAGGTGGCCATTCAGACTCTGTGACGGACAAAACTAACTACTATCAAGTCACATTGCATCTTTGGAAACAACATTATCGGCCTTGGATTTATTTTACGAACTGGACAATTCTTGACTGTGGGTATTTTGTTTATTGAGTAAAAGTTCTTGGCAAGCAGCTACTGTGTTGCTGCCAAGCGTCTCATCGGAAGAATTGGTTGTCTGCCAGTTTATTTAACCCCCGGCTGTCTGTTTGTGTGTGTGTGTGACAGAACAGGGAGGGAGGGAGGGAGGGAGGGAGGGAGGGAGGGAGGGAGAGAGAGAGAGAGAGAGAGAGAGAGAGAGAGAGAGAGAGAGAGAGAGAGAGAGAGAGAGAGAGAGAGACGGAGCCTGGGTATCCATCAGCCCTCAGATGGAGAGTCAAGAGCTCCCAGGTATGGAGGTGGCTGATGAGGAAGAGGAGAAATACCTGGGTCCAGTGCCTGATACGCAGATGCGCAGAAGGCAGAGGAGAGGAGAGCAGTGGAAATCCGTGGGCTGATCCTTGGAAAGGAAGAGTCATGCTGCTAGCAAAGCCCCACCCTAGCTCTGGGGATAAAAGGCAGGGAGCGGAGATGAATAGATGTGGCAGACAACTATTCATCTCCCGGCCGGATGGACTTGTTAGCCTGTGGTGAGAGAGAAACTTTTTGCTGGGGCTGCTGGCGCTCCTAATAAAGGAATCTTTGCGTTAACTTCAGAGGGTTTGTTGTGTTTGGGCAGCTCGGTCAGAACAGTTGCACAGTTTCTCCTGACTGCCATAATCTTCCTTCAGTTGGGGTCAAGAAAACAAGCGGCACATTGTATTTCAGATCAAGGCTTTTTTATAACAACAGATGGTGGGCACCTGACTTTGCATGCCTGCTTTACCAACATTTTAGTTGAAAATGCTGGGGGCTGAACACGTAGCCCTGACAGATACTAACATAATTTTTCTTGTCCTGCACATGATCACTGATGCAGAGGTTAATAGTTAATGTCAGCCTGACCAAACTGGATGCTTCTGCTCCAGTTATACAGTAATTCTCCATGTTAGATTTCATGCGTAACTTTTTTTGGTCACCAAGCTGGTATATTTCAGATTAATTCAGATTGCCATATGCCTCTTCCCCAGGCATATTAATAGTTCTCTCGGTGAAGCTAGTAATTCTGCCTTTCCCAACAAATTAGCTTTCCTTTCTGCTGGCCAGCCTTGTGTGTTTAATTCCATGTCAAGACAGGGGCTCTTATATTTTCATTTGTTTTGGATAAAAAATATAAGTGAAAGCTTACACTTACTTTGGTAATGGATTGTGAAGATTGTTTTTTAAAAATCATCTAATTTAAAACTTTAAATTAGATTTTATTTCTCTTTAAATCAGGGGTGAAATCCAGCAGGTTCTGACAAGTTCTGGAGAACTGGTAGCAGAAATTTTGAGTAGTTCGGAGAACCAGCAAATGCCACCTCTGGCTGGCCCCAGAGTGGGGTGGGAATGGAGATTTTGCAATATCCTTCCCCTGGAGTGGGGTGGGAATGGAGATTTTGCAGTAACCTTTCCCTGTCATGCCCACCAAGCCACCGCCACAGAACCGGTAGTAAAAAAAATTGGATTTCACCACTGCTTTAAATACACCTTTATTTACTCATCTCTTCTCTTTTACATTATTTCTTTGAAGAAGAACGAATAGGAGTTGCAGAATTGAACCACCTTAGCAAAATAAATAGCTTTTGATGTATACCAGGTTTGGTTAATCTTTTTTTTTCTTCTTCTCTAAAGCCTGGATTACACATTCTGTTTGGGTCTTGCCTTGGATTCATAAAGAAGTAATTGATGACATGATATCATTAAAAGGGATGGGGATGAAATTTTCAGACCCAGAAGAATATTGTGTGTATTCCTCCCACTTTTTTTTTTTTTTGAAAAATTGGTACTGCAATAATTGCAAAGGCTTCATGCACCCGTTAAGAACATTTTTTAAAATAATAATAATAATAAAATGTCTCTAATAACAAAGATTGTTGCCCCGGCTGTCAGACTACTAAAGATTCTACTGTATTCTGTCTTCGTCGGCTACGTTTTTGTTAAAACTCTGCAGCAACATGTCATCACAGATTTAAGAGCCAAACAAAGGTGATTGACAAAATTATATTGTTTGACTCAAACAATATAATTCACATAACAATGTCACGCAGCAGCTGCAGGTATAAAAAAACCAGGCTGTGCACTGACTGTTACTTTTCTGTTTAAGCACAGGCATTAATATGCATGGGTATTAGAGTAAATTATGCTGGCAGATTGAAACTCTCAATGACTTGAATATTGATCATAGCTCTAGCATTATTTAGAAGACATCCCAAATGAGGGATAACGCAGGGGCAATATTTTACCAACGGAATCTTTGAAAGGGAAACTGTCCCTAATAAAAAGATAGGTAGCGTTTATATATTAATCTCCCACCCCACCAGAGCTAATTTCCTCTGTCGTTTTGCTTTCTGTTCAGCAAGTCCTAACTCATCCTATGCATAGAATTAAAGCAGAAGGATTCTCAGGCATAAATATTTTCTGAAAAAAAATATATTTCTTCAGAAAGAATGGGAGATGCAACATCCTGTACATTTAGCAAGGACGGTCCTCATTCTTTTTCTGAAAAGAAAACAAGCTGGAAAAATTCTTGCTAAGTAGATGGAAGTTGCAACTGAAGAAAGCATGGCTGATTTTTTTTTTCCCAACAGGGATTGAAATGACACAAGTTCAATTGCAACCAACACCTAGACCTCAGCCAAATGAACAGGTTCAGCTCAAATGGAATTGAAATACTGGCTTTCCCTGAGAGATTAATCAGCACTGAGTGAGGTGATCTAGCATTCTGCTCAAGGAAGCAGTGAAGATTTAAACACAGCCCACAGTATCTACACAATCATTTTTCTAAGATACGGTATGCTGATGCAGCAGTGAGGACATTATCACCTGCTGACTGGCCCCTGGTTTGTTGTTATCCATGGCTATCAAAGCTGAATTAAGCTAATGGGCATTTATTAAGTGTCCAAATCTCAGAACACGGTTATGTTTGCTAACTATAATGACACAGAGGCAGCAAACGATGTTCCACAATTCAGAGTAATAGGCCACCATAGCATTGGGTCCAGCCAGAGGAGTAGAACAGTCTCTGCTTAATGTGATCTAAAAGCTTTTATTTGTAGCGTCTGAACAAGAACCAGGCTCTAGATAAAATGGAAGAAAAAATTCAAGTGATTATCCAAAACCGGAAACCAAAGAAAAGAGTGTCTATTGGTGCTTTTTTCACCATGCAATGTGGAAGCTTTTATATTAGCTATAAGTGATACCAATAAAGGAGACTATATCAGGAGTGCTATTCAGCAGGTTCTGGAGAACCAGGAGCGGAAATTTTGAGTAGTTTGGAGAACTGGCAAATACCACCTCTGGCTGGCCCCAGAGTGGGTTGGGAATGGAGATTTTGCAGTATCCTTCCCCTGCCATGCCCACCAAGCCAAACCACGCCCACAGAACCGGTAGTAAAAAAATTTGAATTCCACCACTGGACTATATGTAGCTTACGGTGGAAATGAAATGAGAACTCCTTGGTACTCTCTGAGCTTGGTTCTTTTCTTGAGACATTTCATTACCAAAATGAGATAAATTAGATGATATTACCTAGTTTGGGTAATGAGATGTCTGCAAGAAAACAATGAAGCTCAGAGAGCACCAAAGATCCCTCATAACTATAAGTGAATATGATAGCTAGAATGGGATGCTACCTTCATGAAAATGTCCAATCTATTATATCTTCATGAGATAATAATAATAATAAAAATTCTGTCATTTGCTTATCAAACATCTAGTCCAGCCTTTTTCCGATCTAACTTTCCTCAGATGTGAGGGAGGGACTATAATATCCACGCTGACTAGGAATTCTGGGAGTTCCAGTTCTGGCATACAGTACCTTAAAGGATCGAGTTTGGAGAAATTTAATAGGCTCTAGTCAGTTGTCAGGACAACTGGCTGGCATATCTAAGGCCAGATTAATGAGCTTGTAGAATATCTTCAAATCTAATTTATCTGTTTATTGACCACCTTTTAAATATATAGTGTACTTTTGTGGGGCAGCAAAAGAAGGACGTGAGCCATAATGTTAGTAACTGAAGGGAAGAAGAACAATATTTCCAAATGTTGAGTCTGGTGAAATTAAATGAAGGTTTCTTAGTGAATAAATATTTCTTGAGCTAGTTTGGTGCAGTGTTTAAAATTACAAGCAAAAACTGCTTGTGCCTTAAAGCATGAAGCCAGCTGGGTGAACTTGGGCCAGTCACTCACTGTCAGCCCTAGAAAAAATGCAAGGGCAAGCCACTTCTAAAATGCTGTCAAAAAAACGTTAGGGATCTGTCAAGACTGACATGAAGGCACATACAACCGCTTGCCCATTTTTACTGACTAAAGGTGATAATTCATAGACATTTCACTGTGCATAGGATTGATGGATAAAAGTATAATGTAAACTGGTTTCAACACAGGAAGAGACACTTAATTGCCCCCAGAAATCTTTCTTATCTAGGCCCATTTCATATCTTTTGCTCCATTGAAAACTGTTTTTAAGCTCTTCTATTTTTTTCTCAATTCAAACTTGATATACAAATAGCACTAGCACTGGCACTTAAACTTATATACCACTTCATAGTCCTTTTACAGTCCTCTTTAAGCTGTTTACAGGGTCAGCATATTGTCCCCAACAATCTGGGGCCTCATTTTACTGACCTTGGAAGGATGGAAGGTTGAGTCAACTTTGAGCCAGTCAGGATCAAACCAGTGGTGGGTTGCCCCCGCTTTGGATCGGTTTGCAAGAACCGGTAGTAAAACCAGCGGGAGGTTCCGCCCACTGACCCAGACATCATCATAGGTGATCTGCACATGCGCAGAAGAGCGCGTGGGCACAATGCGAACCAGTAGTAAAGGTAAGTAGAACCCACCCCTTGGATCAAACTGCTGGTAGTCGGCAGAGTTAGCCTGTAATACTGCATTCTAGCCTCTGCGTCACCATGGCTCCTTAAACCACATGTGGTTTAACTAAGAATGTCAAAAACTTGCCAGTGTTAAAATATAAATTTAAATATAGGCCGCAAGCATCTTCTTAGTGCCTTGTTTTGTGACCGCCAGTTTATTTTGGCCACAGCTGCTGAAAATTGATGGCATCAAATCTCATCATTCAGAGGCAATTTTAGTATCCAGTCATGGCAAGATCAGGATTGTTAAAATTGCTGGAATGGGAATCAGCAGTATTTCTTTTGTACTGGCTATAAAGCCACTGTCTTATAAATAAGAACACAATACAGCTGTTCTCATGCCTATAGCAACACAGTTATGACAAGCTGACTGCCATTACATGACAGAAACAAATGGCAAAGGTTACAGAGCTCTTTGACAGTTTTGCTAGCTTGGTTTGTTAGGCTGCATTTGGGCAGGTGTAGCGTCTCATGCTTTGACCATGTCAGCATCATCTTATAAAATGATTCCACAAAGTGGAAAAAACGATTTTGACGTATAACTTCAATTAAATATCAAAGGCAGAGTAGAAGGTTAAATAAAATGAAAGACATCACTAAGTTGGAGATACTGGGCACGGACTGCAACATTGGATGATGAATCTCAATCACATTCACATTAGCAATTGCACTGAAGGTCCTGTGGCAGTGGTGGGTTTCTACTGGTTTGCCCCGGTTCGCACAAGCCGGTAGCACTGATTCGCTCCGACTGTCAGCTGGGCCCTCCTGCCCGCCCCTGCGCTATACCTACCTATATTCGTTTGTTTTTAGCGATAGGCACAGCTATTCTGCCCCAGCTACGGACCCCAAAGAACACAGCACACACAAAATCTATACAAAGCTTACTTTACTCAAATAACTCAGTCTTTTTCAACCAAAGGCTGTTAATAAACTGTCTTAACAGCCTACAAGAATTCTGACGGGCCACAACAGCGGCAGAGAGGATTGCCACGGCTCAGCTCTTCTGAAATGCAAAGTGCGTGCGCGAAGCGATCCGGTTGTTACACCGGTTGAAACCCACAATGTCCTGTGGGTGTTTTAGGATCTCTTCTGGCAATTGTAGCCTCTCACTAGTCTTCTACAGCTATCCCAAAGATGCTTTTTCAAGAAGCAACTGGAGTTTCTGGTTTTTCTTTGAAGATGTTTTGCTTCTCACCCAAGAAGCTTCTTCAGAGAAAAACCAGAAAGTCCAGTTGCCTCTTGAAAAAGCACCTTTTTGACAACCATGACTTGGATGACTGAGAATCTCCATAGACATTCTTCTATAACTACACATTTTCACATACATACATAACATGCAGGAAGGAGATACTTTGTAAAGGCAGCTTTTATACGGAGCTGGATCAACTTTTGCAAAGCCTTTAGAAACAGTCCTCCTACCACACAATAAATTCCTGCTGCTTTCCTCAAGTTTTCACAGAACAAAGCTACCATATCTCTTTTTAATTTTTTTTAATCCCACTGTTATTTCTATAAATAAAGGAGAACATTTGTAGCACAGGGTTGAAATGAGGGGTCCTTGGTGCTCTGTGAGCTTGTTTGTTTTCTTGCAGACTAGCATTGATGACGTTACCAGTTTGGGTAATGAAATGTTTGCAAGAAAACAAGCAAGCTCACACAGCATCAAGTGTTGGACCCGGGTGTTAAGTGAATTTCATTGTATGGGTATACTGTGTATACCCGTACAATGACAATAAAGTTAATAATATTATTATTTCTATAAATAACTCGGTCAGCAACATACCTAACACTCCTTCCTCTTCTTATTTTCCCTCACAACAACAACCCTGTGTGTTGGGTTGAGAAAGAGTGATTGGGCCAAAGTTACACAGTCAGTTTTCCTGCCTGAAGTAGGACTAGACTCCTGGTTTCTAGCCTGGTGCCTTAACACCAAACCAAACTTGCTTCATCCCTAGCTTAATATAAAGGTAGGAATTACACATCAGCTGGGAGAGAAGATCATTTTTTCTTCCTTCTAGCTCAGGGGTCTGCAACCTTAAACACTCAAAGAGCCATTTGGACCCGTTTCCCACAGAAAAGAAAACACCGGGAGCCACAAAACCCTTCCCATGCCTGACTATTTCTTGAGTGGCACAAGACTAGCATATGTAATTGAATTAAATATTCTGTTTTCTTCTGAAACTTTTTTTTCTTGGATTTATCCATGGTTAGCCTACCGGGGTCGAAAAGCTCAATAAATCACGTGCCGGCGGGTGTCACACATTAGTGATTGGGAGCCACAGCAGAGGAGTAAAAGAGCCACATGCGGCTCCAGAGTGCAGGTTCCTGCCCTCTGTCCCAGCTTTATCCAAAAGGCAACTACACTTTCTTGTTTGTTTTATTTTTTCCTTTGAAAAGCTTCTTGGATGAGAAGAGAAATGTTTTCAAAGAAAAAAAAAAAACACCCAAGAAAGTCCAGCTGCCTTTTGGAAAAGCACCTTCAGCACATTCTTTTTTTTTTTTTTTTAGCTTTATCACATTCATTTCAGTTTTTCCTGAAATTGTGTGATTACATGGAAGGCAGTCTGCAATTTATGACATTCATGACATTTGATAAACGGAACGTATTCTGTGATGTTTTAATTTTTGAAGGTTATGCAAATAGTAGGTTTCTTTTAAAAAATGCACAAGTTATTAAACTCAAATGGATGTTATAGTAACATCAACCTTGGCTCCATAACCATTTCTGAAACAAAAGCGCATCAGCAATTTGCTAAAGAATTATTCACTGGCCTTACTTGCTGAATACCCATCCATTCTCATTTCATCCAGCTGTTCTCACTGTTTCTGGTATCCATACCGTGAGCTTTGCAGCTCATAATTAAACTCATATAATTTTGCTTACACAGCTGTTCTTAAACTATCACCAATAGTGCAAGCTTCACATTGCTGAGGTCAGCCATTTGGAGAATGGAAGTAAGGACAGGCTGTGCTAGAGCACCAAAGAATCATAACTGAAAGAAATGCAGATGGATCGTCTTCCTCTCCATCCTTTTAAAATGTTTGTAACTCTTTCAACAAATCTTAAGGTCTCCTGCCTACAGTTTATTCCTCATCAACCAATTTAAAACTCCAAGACTCATTTAGAAACTTAATAAGAGTAATAAAACTCCCAATGTGAAGAATTCTGTGCTAACCCATTATTTTGTTTTCACTACACCAAAGGCGGCACATCTTTTATTAACTGGTCAAGCAATATGGCAAGACCTGACTGACACACTGCATATGCAAACACAGTCAAATTATCCAAAGGAAATATATGATTTACTAAGTTTAATGAGCTTTTCATTAGCTGAACCTCTGACTTACCAAAGTGCAGAGAGGGAGAGAAAGAACAAAAAGAGAATTTCTCTCTTCTGATATGGTGTGTTTGAATTATAATTGCTTATATACAGTAGTTTCAGACAAGTACTAATTTTTGCTAATGCTTGTTCTTGATTGATTAGATGCCCCATTTTTCAGACTGAGGCAAAGGTGCCCATAGACAAGTAAAGTATTTTATAATTGTGCACCAAGAGCAGAAGATATAATCATTTGCCAACTACTTATTATATGAACACCTATATCAAAGCATAAAAGCACTAATTAGAAGGGCTATTCTACTATTGTGTAGTGCTTTTAAAAAGTGAGCCAAAAGTTACAAAAGATACAAAAGAACCATAAGCTTACTCTGCTACGAGAATGCGTGTTCTTGCGTTGGTTTTAGGCTGGACTTTTGAAAACTTCAATTGCTGCAGATGGCAAAAGTCTGAAAATCGCACCACTTCTGCAATGTTAGTAGAGAATGACAGAACATGATAAAAGTCCTACTGGATCAGACCTAGGTCCATCAGAGAGTGGCCCACAAGATGCATCTAGGAAGCTCATAAATAGGACATCCTTCTCCAATTATCTCTCCCATACACCTTGGCAAGCGATTGTGAACCCATGACATGTGTCAAAAGTGACCCAGCACACCATTTTGGGTGACATGCCAGCATTTGCTTACACCCAACAACTATTCTCAAAAGCACTATCCATTCTCACTTGTTTTTCAGAGGCTGTGGAGGCCCTCAAGAGAGTTGTGCTCTTACACAGCCCCCGGAGCCTCTGAAAATTGTCCAAGAAACAGACTGTGGTTTCATGGGATTTTCGGAGGCTGAAGAGGCTGTGACAGAGATTTCTCCAAAACTGCTTCGTGAACAAAGGCGTCGTGCAACCTGGAACAGCTTTGGGTAAGACACAGGGGCATGTCCAGTGGTGAAATTCAATTTTTTTTTACTATCGGTTCTGTGGGCGTGGCTTGGTGGGCGTGGCAGGGGAAGGATACTGCCAAATCTCCATTCCCACCCCATTATAGGGAAGGATACTGCAAAATCTCCATTCCCACCCCACTCCAGGGGAAGGATACTACAAAATCTTCATTCCCACCCCACTCCAGGGGGAAGGATACTGCAAAATCTCCATTCCTACCCCACTCTGGGGCCAGCCAGAGGTGGTATTTGCCAGTTCTCCAAACGACTCAAAATTTCTGCTACCGGTTCTACGAACTACTCAAAATTTCCACTACTGGTTCTCCAGAACCTGCTGGATTTCACCCCTGGGCATGTCAACAAAAAGTGAACACTGTCTCAAGATTAACAGCATGCAGTAGGTCCTGGACCAATACCAGTAGGTATTGGACTAGTAGGATAATCATACCAGTCCCCAAAGCTCGTGTTTTTTGAGGGAATGGCACGAGGCAGCCTTTTTGAGTGGCAGCAGTGGTTATAGGGCTGAAGATAAAGCCTAGGCCAGCCTCGGTACTGCTTCTGAGTGCTACTCTTCAAGGTGGCCTATATGGGGAGGAAGGGAAGATAAAGAATTATTTATCTTTTATTTCAGAAGGGAGGGGTTGACACACTAACACAGTCAAGTTAGGCATTTTCTGAATTTCTGACACACTGAGGGAAGAAGGTTTGCCATCACTGTTTTTGGGGGTAGAAGTGGACTGCCGCTATGCCTGGAAGCAATATTTAATTGGCTAAGCTAGTAGCCATTGATAGTTCTCTAAGAATCTGTCTACTCCCTTCCTGAAACCATATAAATATTTCGTGGCATATTCTATGAGTTGATTACACAATTCATGAAGAAATATTTCTTCTCATCGTGTTTAAATGTCCTATTAATTTCATTTGATGGCCTTGAGTACGGGTACAGTATTACGGGAAATGGGAAAACACATCTTGTTAGCCCTTTCTTTCCCATAAATACTTTAATTCAACTCAGTCACATTTCCTCAAAGGAACCTTTTCTCTAAATTAAAAATCCCAATCATTGCAGGTTGTCTTCACTCACATTTTAGTTGCCTTTTTCTGCATCTCCTGAAGAAAGACTGTTTCCTTATTGATTGATATGCGCACTCATTTAGGCAAATCAGACAAAACGCTGAGCTTGTCTGCTGGAAAGTTGACAGCCCAAGTTCGAGACCCCCAGCACTGCGCGATGAGTTGAACTCCCATTGCTGCCCCAGTTCCTGCCCACCTAGCCGTTTGAAAGCATGGAAACGCAAGTAGATAAATAGATACATTTGGTGGGAAGATAACAGCGTTCCATGCGCCTTTGGTGTATAGTTATGCTGGTCACATGACCACAGAAATGTCTTTGGACAATGCTGGGTCCCTTGGCTAAGTAACAGAGATGAGCACTGCCCCCTAGAGTCGGACACTACTCAACAGGGGAAACTTTTACTTTTATCTCCTTCCCAAAATGATATGCAAGCATCGCACAGATAATGGGACCCATGTTTTCAGAGCAGCAGAGAGGTGTTCAAGGCACCTGCCCCATCCTACATCACATTTAATTTCTTTTTTAATCAGTGATCTGCTATATGTAGATTTTAGATAGCAATTTTTTAGTATCAATGATCTGCCATGCTTATGAATTACAAAATAAATCAAGAAAAAGAGGTCAAAGGGGATCATATATTTGCATAACATTGGAATTTAATTTTTTGCAATAATTCTCACTATTTCTTTTCTCTTATTTTTATTCTTTTTCTAAAGAGAAATTAAATTCATCTCGCTTGGATGGAGAAAATTATAACCAGTTACCTTTGGTGGTTATCTGGTTTATTGTTAAGGAACTAATTATGGATGGCAGTTCTGAGGTGCTGGCTGTCAGTCCTTAGTTATTTTTCCACCTGGATTTGGAATAAGCAGCCTATCAAAGAAGTTGCCTTGAAACAGAGACTATTTTGTGACGGCTCTTTGGAAATAACTCCATTCTCAGTAAAGATGGATACAGGGATACATGACCCCCAAATAACAGAGAACAAGTTCCTTCTTTATATCAAAAATGTACTGTATCTGCTTATCTTTCTTGCTATGTTTCAACAAGACACAACCACAACGAGGTGTTGGATATGATCCTTGGGTGCATTATGGCTTGACAGCCATGGGGCCCAACAAACATGAACATTGTCTCGAAACACTGAGAGCAATATTTCCCAGCTGTCTGCAGAGTTCAAGGTTGACAGCAGGGAGATATTTTTCGGCAGAGAAATAAATGTGGACAATATTTCACAGAAAGCCAAACGAAGGGAAACGACTGATCTAGCGCACGAGGTTGTTGCAGTGCATATTTAAAATGCCGTGTCTGTGACCAGGTATCATGATGGATGACAGCACTGCGACAGCCATTTAATCTTTACCAAAAAGTCAACAAGTCCAACATCCAAATGTCTGTGCAATAAGGAAGGCGTCATGACCATTATGCCTTGCTCCCCCTTCTCACACCTTTACTTCTCAACAGCTGATCCCACGATTAAATTATTTACCAGGAGGCCAGTAAATACTTACTAATGGTCCTGAATCTGTCCATTAAAGTAGACTGTTCTCATTTCTTCTGCTGCTTGTAAGAACATCATTGTTTATCACTGCTCAAAGACAGTAATCATATTCCATAATGTACGGAACATGATTTTTTTTTACTTTCTCTCATGCTTTAGGTTGCTGATAATATATAATCATGCAACAATTACTTGTACCCTTAATGGATGATGCTCAGAGCATAATTTTTTTTTTATAACGGTAGTTCTCAACTTACAACAGTTATAATGACCGTTCAAAGTTACAACACCCCCCCAAAAATGACTTATAACCATTTTCACACTTATGAGCATTTTTCACACTTATGACCATATGACCTATGGTTATGTGGTTTACATATGGATGTTTGACAACTGACTCACATTTATAATGATTGCAGTGTCCCAGAGTCTGGTGATCCTCCTTTGAGACTTTCTGACAAGAAAAGTCAATGGGGAAACCAGATTCACTTAACAACCATGTTAACAACTTCAGTGATTCACTTAACAAATGTGGCAAGAAAAGTCTTAAAACGGGGCAAAACTCACTTAACAAACTTCTCATCTGACAACATAAATTTTGTGCTCAATTGTACCGTGTTTCCCCGAAAATAAGACACTGTCTTATATTTTTTTGAACATCGAAATAAGTGCTTGGCCTTTTTTGGGGGGATGTCTTATTATTTTGGGGCATGTGGAGCAAGACGGGGCTCCTCTTGACATCTTACCTGATTTCCAGCTCTGTCTCCCTAATCCTAACCAGAGGAAATGGCGGGGACCAGCTGCACATGCTTTTAAATATTTTCAGGGAGGGCCTATTTTTTGGGGGGGGGGGCTTATTTTAGCGCAGGCGCTCAAAAGTCCGATTGGGCTTATTATCAGGGGCTGTCTTATTTTAGGGTATAGAGGGTAGTTGTAAGCTGAGGACTACCTGTATTATTATTTCTGTTCACTGAGCTTGCTTGTTTTCTTGCAGATGTTCCATTACCCTAACTGAGTAACATTATCAGTGCACTGATGACATTACCTAGTTAGGGTAATGAAATGTCTCATTTAAACTATGAGCTACAAATATTGTCCTTTATTGCTATTTCTGTTCAATTTCTCCCACTTTGAGAAGGAGAGAATGTGTGTTGGTGTATTTAATACAAAGGGAAGAAGCTCCAGCACATTAATCGGTAGCAATTTTCCTTTCCACAAACCCAAGTGGAAATAAAACACACATGACACTTACAGAACTATCGTAAATCTAGGAAGGATCAAATTTATCAAAGCATAAATCAGACATGAAGATCTTTCTGTGAACATATACATGATGATGCTACTGCATCAAATAACAATCCTACATTTGAATTCCACACACTGTAGAGCTGCCAACATTCTCCTATGCATTCACCAGCATTCTGAGCTGTAAGAGATTTAAATCTATTTAATGGTATGTGGGAATGACCTTGGGAGACAGGCAGAAGAGCTGCAAACTGGACAAACATTGTGTAAAAGGTATCTCAACTCACAGAAGGAAGGAAAATTTGAGAAGTGTTTCAGAAGCCTCCCTAGTTTTCTTGAGATTAAAAGCAAAGGATGGGAGACACCGATCTTGCAAGGTTCTGTTAATGTAGCTTTACAATAAAGATATATGTAGTTACTCTTGGTTGTGCTTTTTGTCTGGAGTACTACAATCTTTTGGTCTAAAGAGATTTGCCAAATTTTAACAAGAACAGAGTTCACTTCATATAGGGATGGGAGGAAATATTCAGTAAGGTAGAGTCCATGACAGAGAAGGGAGCACTGCCAGGGACCTGCCAGGTATAGTTTCCTAACAGACAGGAGCCTTCCCAACAGACATGATGGGATGAGCAGATATAACCAATTTGGAAAATTTAAGCATGTTTTCAATAGCAAAAACAACTCTTCAATTAGTGATTATGAATTCCGGCTCTTGCCATTTCTTCTCTTCTTATCCATCCTTATCTTTCCTTTCATTTTTGATAATTGAACAATTTGATTCACGTAGGGAAAAAGAAATGACTGTTTCAAAGAATTTCTAGCCAGGACAAATGAAATGAAAATCAAACGATGTAAAATGGCTCTTCAAAAAATACATTTTAATTAGAAACAGGTATGTGAAAGTATTTAAATGAGAGCTTCAAATAGGAGATGGCTTTTGGGGGGGGAAGAAAAAAACCTTCAGCTGTTTTCAAATAAGGATATTTGGTTAGTTCATATATGTGGGCCAAAGGTTAGAGTAGCAGACTTGAGAAACTCAGGTGTGATCCCCAAAGATTTGCTAAGTTGTCTTATCATTCTGGGCCAGGTATTCATGTTGTGTGTGGGTTTATACCACCTAGTCAGTCTTGTTTTTTGATAACTGCATAAAATTATCTTGGCAGCAGATAACTTTCAGAAGTGGTTTGCCATTGCTTCCATCTTAGGGCTGAAAAAGAGTGACTGGCCCAAAGTCACCTTGCTGGCTCTATGCCTCAGGCAGAACTCCTGGTTTCTAACCCATCATCACTATACCAAATGTCTTACCCTAATTTATAGCGCTGCTGTCAGATCTGCCATCTTGATTTTTCCACTTTGCTGGCATCCTGCCATAAACTGCAAGTGGGGAGGAGGGGCCAATGGAATGTAGAGTAGTGGAGGTGGGAATAGGGAAGATAAAACCAATGGTGGGAGGGGATTACAGCCTTGATGGAGACCAGAGGTGCCATGACCGGAATATACTGGATTCTTCAAGAACACCTGCCCTGAGAACAGAATGCGAAACTACATTGAGTGGCACCAAATACTCAAATGTTCCCAAAACAGCTAAATACTGTAGCATCCCATTGATCAATGGTGGACTGTTCAAGGGGAGAAGGCCAGGGAATGGGAAAAAGTGTAACCTTTGTGTTGGAATATTCAGATCTAGCTTTTCTTTTGCTGCAACCACTAGACTTTAGTAAAAGAATTTATCAGTTCAATCAAATGGAGTCGAGGGTCTTTCTTTCCTAAAGACCTGGGCTGAGGCAGGCCTGACAGCTGTAAAGATAAAATGGGAGAAGCCAGTGTGCTGCTTCAAGCTTCTGAAGAATAGGCAAGACATGAATGAATGAATGAATGAATGAATGAATGAATGAATGAATAAACGAACCAACTAACCAACCAACCAACCAACCAACCAACTGTTTAGAGTCTTTTAAAAATACTTTATATGGTTGACAGTTCACATAAACCATTGTGAAATTACACATCACACTGAACTACACAGAATTAAGTAAAATCACTTTAAGATATAAAATATTCTATATTTTACTTCTAACATTGAACAATAACACTAAGACAAACTACAGCAAAATCATCTACGCTGATATGACAATCTGTTTTTCATAAAAAGTTCAAATGCAGATTGAATAAGACATTTATTAATGCAAATGACTTTATTAGGGAAGAACAGGAAGAACACTGACTTGATTGTATTCAGCTTTTCCTTTTTTTCCTGATTTATGTTTTGTATCATTTAGTTTTGATTTTAATCCTACATTGATTGTTTCTTGTGTTCTGCTTTTGTAAACTGCAAACTTGCCTTGAAGGCACCAAAAAAAAAAAAAAGGAACATGGATATGCTGAAACATGGATAAATGCTCTTCTGAAAAGTAAGTTCTATCTTGCCAATTGTGCAGCCATTTGGGGAAGTTTCAGACCCATAGAAGTTGACACGATAGCTCTTTCTTCCAGCAGCCTTGTCTAAGAGGTGCTTGCAGAAAAAAAACAACAGAAACCCCACCCCCCACTCAATGCAATGTTAACTTCCTGATCTAATGTCTGAAGTAGATCCTAGGGCTTTTTTTCATGACTATATTCATGTGTGTGTTCCTACATATATAATTCTGGGAGTTGAAGTCTATAAGTCTTAAAGTGGCTAGGTTGGAGATCCCGGCATTAAAACATACATAAAGTAAAACCAAACATTAAAATCTAATGACATGTGGGGAGGGTGGTGGCGGAGTGGGGGGAGGTGGGATCTGTTGTCACTCGATCAACCATCTCTACTGCTCTGTTCCCACATTGGGCCCCCAGACCAACTGGCAGAGCCAGGTCTTTAGGCCCTTACGAAAGGAGAGGAAGGTTGGGACTAGCCTCACATGGGGGGCCAATATGTTTCAGAGGGCAGGAGCAACAGTAATCAGGCTGACAGGACCTGCAGCATGCTTTCTCTGCCGGCATGAGTGGGACGGGCCAATCCCAGTGGGGTGAGACCATTGGTGAAATCCAAATTTTTTTATTACCAGTTCTGTGGGCATGGCGTGGTGTGGTGGCGTGGCAGGGGAAGGATACTGCAAAATCCCCATTCCCTCCCCACTCCTGGGGCAAGGATATTTCAAAATCTCCATTCCCACCCCACTCTGGGGCCAGCTAGAAGTGGTATTTGCCGGTTCTCGGAACTACTCAAAATTTCCACTACCAGTTCTCTAGAACCTGCTGGATTTCACCCCTGGGCAAGACAGTCCCTCAAGTAGCCTGGACCCATGCCCTGAAGGGCTTTAAAGGTGATCATTACCACCTTGAATTGCATCCAGGAGAAGAGTGGCAGCTCACGGAACAGTGGTGTTACAGAGACCATTCCTGGGGCCCTCAAAACTGCCCGCGCCTTCTCATATCAGTTGTAGCCTCTGCATCAGTTGTAGTCTGATTGATGGATTGACTTACTGATGGGACAACTTCCTCTCTCCAAAAGGTGGTGTTAGGGGAAAAGCAAGTCTTGAGAGATAGCTAAACCCATCTGTCAGATCCTCATGCATGGAAGAGTTGAAACCGTCTTGTAGAGCAGTAAGACTCCTTTACTGGGCAGGAGGGAGGGAGTAGGATTCTGGATCCTGCCCTGCTTCTATTATCCCATCTCCTTGGATTAGGCATTGCTAATCATTTGTGGGATTGATGAGCTCTTCCCTGTAAAGCCATAGAAGAGAAGCTGTTCAACTTTACTGGGAAGCACTCACAGACCATGCCAATGTTACCTAAACTGACTGTCTCCTCCGCCCTCCCCCCCCCAAAGGTTGGCACAAGTGGTGAGAGCTATTTTGAAATGTGGGTCATGTACTTTAACATGCTTTCTAAAAATAATTTTCATACTTCTTCTGTTAAATGTTTGGTAAGTGGGGTAGCATTTTTAGAGAAGCCTGAACAAGGGCTGGATGGGTCAAATAGTGAAGGGGTCCCCAATCTCCGGGCTGCAGCCCATTATTGAGCTGTGGTGCATTTGGAACCGGGCTGTGCAAATGGTGGGAGTGCATGTGCAGTTTCACTTGCACGAGCGATGGGCAGTTGTGCGAACCTGTTAAGCTCTATTTGCGCACCCGCCACTTGAGCAAATGGAATTGTGTGTGCGAGCATGTGCGCCTGCTGCTTCAATCAGAACTGTCCTCTCTCCTCCGCCCAGCCAGTTCGCCAAGCTGGAAAGGTTAGGGGCCACTGATATAGTGAATCAAGAGTGGTTGACTACATCAGTTGTGAACCACTGATATAGTGAACCTACTTCACTGTGCTCTTACCTGTCAGACCTGGAAGCCATCTTTTATATTTGGGCCTTCAGGCCTGCCACATATTGTTCTGTGGGAAAATGGGAGGGGGGATTGCATAGAGTACGGGTGATATGTAGTCAAAATAACATTCCTTTCTCAGAGAGTCAAGGACGCATTGCCCTAGCACCTGGAGTCGGATGACTGGGAGGTGTCTCTAGTTTGGACGGTGGATGATTGGACCATGTGATGGACATAAGGGTGCTGGGCAGGGACTTGAACTTCTTTTTCTTGTGTGGGGAAAACCTGGAAACTTTCAGATTTGAGTTTTCCCATATGTGACAATATGACATCTTTAATAAAAAGGAACTTTGAGGAAACTTGTTACTTGGAACCCTGACATTATCACTGTCTGCTCTTGATTGGGTTGGCTAGCTGACTGTAGAATCAGTTTCCTACCCCAAAGTCTGAAAGGCAAGACAAAAAGAGGATAGTCATGAGTATCCATATGTGGCTATTGGGAGTTGAAAGTGACTGGATGACACATAATTAATTAATCCAGCTTTTGAAGCACTTGATCCAGCAATAGAGTTCTCTAAGTTTTGGAGTCTTTAAATAACAGCACTGACTTTGTGATCTTTCAACACTGTCTCCAGGAATTACAGATGGCCAGAGAATTGTACTTTTATTTAATCGCCCTTCTGAAGTTAAGAGTGTGCATTTAGTAGATGCATCATCTTGTGGCTCACAAAATTTGCTTTTTATATTTAGGTTTTCGGAAACGATGACAAAGAAACAGCTGCTGCTCATAAGAGAATGCTGCTTTCCTCATTACATCGGTGCATCCATCAGGGGAACCAAGCATTCTTCTTTGCTAATGAATCCACCTGTACCTTGCTCGGTTAAAAAAAAAAAGAAACAAAACAAGACTTAACACCCCCCAAACCATCCCCCTCCCAATTCAATACAAACAAAAGAGCCCATTTCCTCCAGAAAATCCAACCTGAAATGTTTGTAGCAGAATTTTAAGTAATGGCTGCCTTGCTTCTTATCTTTTTGATTTAAAAAAATATTACTTTCAAAGTAGCACAAAGATTCCAGCGCATCAATGAAGTTTTATTTCAGAAAAAAAAAAGGGGGGGGAATGCCACTATAGTGCTTAAGAAGAGAAACTATGAGAGTCATAGCCCCCCCCGCCGTCAAATCCAGTGGCAATCTGATCTGAAATGTATTAGAGAAATAATCTACAATAAGATTATAGGATAAGCAGCTAGTTTATTTACACAACTCTAGGCAAACATAGCAGAATTAGGAGAAGATATAGTAGCTTGTGTAGGAGAAAATCCCTACAGCAACAACAAAAGATAGTTTAGGGATATTTTAATTCTATCTCCTCTCGGTGAACCTTGACTTGTTCTAAATCAGACCCTTTCAAGATTTTGGACAGTGCAAAATGTATTCTGCATCTTTATCGTCTTCCACTGTAAATAATACCCCGCCTCCCCCACCCCAAGTACCAGTAATTGCACGGAGTATCATTTTGAATAAAATTGTGAAGATAGTGATAATTAAAGAAATATTGCTGGCTGTCATCTGAACAGAGACGGGTGAGTTAATTACATGGTTCGGTAGCAAGAGGGGAGGGGAAGAGAAACTACATTAGAAAGCTTTCTTTTTTCTTTTGACAAAAATTCCTATCAACTAAAGATTCAGTAATGAGCATATGGTCCTATGTTTCTACCAGCAACTCACAGTTTTAATTTAAAGCTTCCAGAGCACTGTTAATGCAAAGTTTTGCTTCTACGCCCAGCAAGGTTTGGATTTCTGTGACATAACAAAAGAGTCTGTTCCGTTTTATCTATCCTTTAGGCCTTCTGGATCTACCAAACGAATGTCCAGCATCTGTTTTCTACAATGGCAATAACAAGTCTATGAGAAACCTTCATATAAAACTGGAGCATGGTAAATACTCAGTTATACATGGGCCGATGTAGGAAATGACCAGGCCGGGCCTGAGGGAAGGGTCAAACATATCATAAGTCACAAGTCCCTGCATGCCCGCAACAGATCTAAGTTCATCCCACTTTGAATGCCTTTCTTATCTCCCGCTCATTTCCCTTGACTGCTAGTTGGTCAGATACTTGTAGAAAGCTTAAGCTTGCAATAAATCTTTATACTCATTTGAACAGCCTCAATCTCCTGATTTCCGGGGCACTTGACAGCCTCAAGCCTTATTTCTGTTCAGGATGCTGAACATGTGAGTGCACTGGATGAGCCCATCACACTCTACTGATGCTGCTGCTGAATGTCTGTAGCAGAAAAGTGTTGTGCCCCTACAGTTGCACATGCTTTGGCCTGAATCTGTGCAAGCACCAGAGGTGGGTTTCAGCAGGTTCTGACCAGTTCTGGAGAACCAGTAGTGGAAATTTTGAGTAGTTTGGAGAACCGGTAGTAAAAATTCTGACTGGTCCCACCCCCATCTATTCTCTGCCTCCCAGGTCCCAGCTGATTGGGAGGAAATAGGGATTTTGCAGTAATATTCCCATGGATTGGGGAGGGAATGGAGATTTCACAGTATCCTTCCCCTGCCATGCCACACCCACAGAACCGGTAGTAAAAATTTTTGAAACCCACCACTGGCCAGTGCACCAGTGCTGCTGAAGATATTTGTGATGAATTCAAAGACATTGTGTGAGTGATGTTGGCTGGAACATCATTACCTTGCTGTTGAAGGCTAAGGTATGCAGATAAAAAATCAGTGGTGGGTGCCTCCCGGTTCAGCGGAGCTGGTAGCGGTGACAATATGTCGTCACCGAACTGGTTCTCTTTGTTTGGGAGCTGTTATTCTTACGTTTTATTTGGCCCCGCCCCCAATCTAGTCGCTGCCTCCTGAGTCCCAGCTGATCGGCTAGAAGGAAAAAAACTGTTTAAACTCTTGCCGTGGGGCTTCAAAGGCCTCCAAAAACAAATGGGTATACTAGTGCCTCCAAAAACAAATGGGTAGACCGGAACGCTTCAAGAACAAATGGGTAGACCAGTACAGCTCTGCAAGCAGTTAAAAGCCTGGCAGACCAGTAACTCTGCTAAATCCTAAAGAATTGTCACATGACCATCAAACCATGGCCACAAAATAAGCCACGCCCACAGAATCGGTAGTAAAAAATTTTAGAACCCACCCCTGTAAAGAATGTGTGAATGGAACAACTATGCTGTCAATTTTTGTGCCAGTCTTTATATCAAGCATTTCAGCAAGACATTTCATCTTTCAGACAACCTTCTGGGTCTGAGGCAGGCAATGATGAGCCCAACTTGAGCCACACCTATTATAGTCTAAAACTCTAATCAACACATCACACTGATTTTGTGGGTAAATATAAATATCAGCATCTTCAATTGAAGTCTAATATTTAATCTGTCCAGTAGTGAAGAAAGTGCATTTTTTATATTGGCAATCAAATTAGAAGAAAATAATGTTATCCTTTGGATTTAATAAGCACACTTGTATGATGAGCTTGGGGGCAGTGGAGGGGGGGAAGGACAAAAGACAAAGAGGGAAAAAAATCCTAGGTCACCAATATAGAGGAAGTTTTTACAGATTCCTCTCCCCCTCCAGCAACTGATTATCCACCAAATGGAGGATCTAAAGCATCCTTGGCCTTAACACAAAATGTGAGTTTGTTGAAATGTGAGAACAACAGTGAGAACAATCAACCAATGGAACAGCATGCCTTCAGAAGTTGTGAGAGACTCATCATTGGAGGCTTTCAAGAAGAGACTGGACTGCCATCTGTCAGAAATGATGTAGGGCAGGGGTGTCAAACAGGATTTCTTTGAGAGCGGGATCAGCATTTAGTTCTCCTCTGTGGGCCAGGGTGGTGGTGGAGGTGGAGGTTGGGAGAGATGGGATGGGCACCTCCTGCAGCACCCTGCTGGCCAAAAGTGAGTATGGGGGCCACATGTGCCCCCCACACCTCATTTTTGGCATCCACGGCCTCATGCAGCACTCTGTCGGCCAAAAACAGGCCGCTTGGAGGCCCTGCGAGGCCCCCGTGTGGCCCATTTTTGCCCCTGGCCTCCAACAGCACTCTGCCAGCCAAAAACGGGCCTTGCGGTGCCTCCGCATGGCCTGTTTTTTGAGGGAAGAGTGCTGTAGGAGGCTGGGGAGGGCAAAAATGGGCTGCGTGGGGGCCTTGCAGGGCCTCTGCATGGCCCATTTTGGCCCACAGAGGCACTGCAGGATGGTCCTTTGATATTTCCAGGCCGGCCTCACAGGCTAGATTTAAGCACCCCGCGGGCTGGATCTGGCATTGAGTTTGACACCCCTGGTGTATGGTCTCTTGCTTGGGTGGGGAGTTGGACTAGATGACCTACAAGGTCCCTTCCAACTCTGTTAATCTGTTGCAAATGGTATATGTGTTTCCTAAAGTTGTTGAAATTATACTGTCCTTGAACGTCTAGAGCAGGCATGTCCAACCTGAGGCCCATGGGCCGCATATGGCCCTGGACAGTTAGTAATACAACCCTACAAGATTATAAACTTTTAACATTATTATGTATATTTATATACATTAACTATACTATATATTTTATGCGTGGCCCAAGATAATTCTTCTTCACTCAATGCGGCCCAGGTAAGCCAAAAAGGTTAAACACGCCTGACTTGGAGGCTGGCCTAAAAAGCAGGAGACTGGGAGTTCTAAACCTATCTTAGACATAAAAGCCAGCTGGGTGATTTTGGGCCAGTCACTTTCTCACAGCCCAACCCACATCACAGGGTTGTTGTTGTGTGAAAAATAGAGGTGAAAAGAATATTAGGTCTGTTTGCTGGCATTTTAAAAAAGTGAGAGATAAAAATCTAGTAATACTAATAATGAATACCAAATACATTAAATATCAAATAAATAAATAATAATATTTGTGAATTATTTATTTATTTATTTATTAGTTCAATTTATATGCCGCCCTTCTCCGGAGACTCAGGGTGGCTTACAATGCGTTAAGCAATAGCCTTCATACTTTTGTATATACCTGCTTAGTAGGGCTTTCGGCCCCCCCAAGCGGTGTTCTTTTTTATACAAAGTCAGCTTATTGCCCCCACAATCCGGGTCCTCATTTTACCTACCTCGAAAGGATGGAAAGCTGAGTCAACCTTGAGCCTGGTGAGATTCGAACTTGCAGTAATTGCAGGCAGCTGGTGCTAGTTAACAGCACTTTAGTCTGCTGCGCCTCCAAGGCTCTTACAAATTTATATTGTAAGTTGATCTGCTAGCCTCTGTTTTATTATTTCTGATTCTGCATGTTGTTCTTTCCAGAGCATTATTTTCAGATATTCTCTTCTTGTTGGATTTGATTTTTGTAACGTTACAAAAATATTATTCCTTTGTTTTTAGTCTTTGTATATTTGCAACAGATAAGCAGTTTTTCTTCAGTAGACTTAGCCTCACCATTACTCTTTGTCATTGCACAGATTCCTTCTGTCAACAATACTGAATAAGTCAAGCCATAGCTATTAAACATATATATATATAAAAAAATCTGCCAGACTATTCCACCTCCTTTTCAGAGATGATTAGAAGCTTCATAAGAAATAGAATTGCTGCTCAAAACTATCTGTAGTTACAGCTAAGATATTGCAATGGAGTTTGAATTGGACAATTTGTGCCACACTCATTCTGAACGGGAAAAATAGTGAAAATTTAAAGAATCAAGATGCCCTATGGAAACAACATCAAAAAAGTTTGGATGATGATGATCACTACAAATACCCAGATCGGGGGTGAAATGCTACCGGTTCGCCCCAGTTCGGGTGAACCATTGGTAATAAAAACTACCGGTTTGAGCAAACCGGTAGTAAAAAAAAAAAAGCTACCGGTTTGTTCAAACCAGTAGTTAGCTACCGATTCGATCGGACCCCTAATTAAAAAAAGCTACGATCTGACGATCACCTGTGCCGCACGGTTTAGCTTTGCTAGAAAGCAGGATTTCCTGCTTTCTAGCGAAGCTAAACTGCGCGCCACAGCTGATCCCCCCCTTGCTGTTCTACTTACCTTCCCAAGCCTTCTTTTGGCACATTCTGCAAGTGCGCGCATGCAGTTTCACCACTGACCCAGATATCCTTCAAGCTGACAACAGTAGGTACATTGAAGTCAAGAAAAAGTTTAGAAGTGAATACATCAAGAGAGTGAAGAAGATCTTAAAGTTCAAACTCAGTGGAGGAAATAACATCAGGGCAACACCTGGGCAATTACAGATGTTAGATATACAGTTGGAATAGTGAACTCAACAGAACTAAGAACCTTGCATAGGAAGACCAGAAAAATAATGACAATGAATCATGTCCGTCATCTATGCAGTGATGTGGACAGTCTCTACTTACCAAGGAAAACAGGTAGGCATGGAATGTTGCAAGTGCAACAGACAGTTGAAGAAAAAAGCGGGGGCTTTGGAAAAAATATCTGAAGGACAGTGAAGAAGAAAATGCACTGAAGCTAGTACATCATGAAGGCTTATTGGGTACTGGCAATAGCAAACTGGCCAACAAAAATGACCACATGAAGAACCGAAAAGATACATGGCAAGACAAAATATTACATGGCCAATACATGGCTAGCAGGCAAAGCAGAGATGGTATTCAGCAAGTTCTGACCAGTTCTGGAGAACCAGTAGCAGAAATTTTGAGTAGTTCAGAGAATCGGTAAATACCACCTCTCACTGGCCCCGCCCCCAACTATTCTCTGCCTCCCGAGTCTCTTGATTGGGAGGAAATGGGGATTTTGCAGTAACCTTCCCCTGGAGTGGGGAGGGAATGGAAATTTTATAGTATCCTTCCCCTGCCATGCCCACCGAGCCATGCCATGCCCACAGAACTGGTAGTAAAAAAATTTGAATCCCACCACTGCGGCAAAGCCAGATAACATGATCCGGCCATGACTAAGAACAGTAAGTTTGAAGAAAGAGTCAGTAGGGCTGATTCTGGATGCCCAAGACCAACCTTTAAGAACAAATACACACAGAAATGAGAAGACAGCAACAGACAACAAGTGCCACCTCAGCAAAGAAGCTGAAGAAACAGTGGACCACCTGGCTAGCTGCTGCAAGAAGATCGCACAGACTGACTACATACAATGGCATGACAAAGTAGCAACAATGGTGCATTGGAAAATCTGCAATAAATACCATTTGCTTGCAAGCAAGAAGTAGTGTGACCACAAAATAAATAAAGTAATAGAAAGTGAAGAAGCCAACGTGTTTTGAGACTTTAAAATGGAAACATATAGGAACCTGTCACACAACAGCCCGCATGTAATAATTGTCAATAATAAAGGCAAAAAAGTCTGGATAGTGTGTGACTAATCATAATAATCAGCTGACATTATATTTTTAGTAATCCAGTAAAAGTACCACATTGATTTCACATTGTTATATACATAATAATCAGAACTTGATATATCTATTTAACTTACAACCGCAATCACTAATCTGATTTAATTCTCATTTCTGACATATGAAACCACCGTATTTTTCGGAGTATAAGATGCACTCCCCCCCCAAAGAGGGTGGGAATGCTGGTCTTATACACTGAATACAGCCATTTTTGGCCTCCTGAAGCCTCGCCCCGCTCGTCCCATTTTTGCGAAAAATGAGCCCTTTTTTCGCAAAAATGGTGCGCAGAGGGTTTGGGAGGCCTGCAGAGTACTCCTGGGGGCCGGGGAGGGCAGAACCCCTTTTTTCCCCTACTTACCTCTTCGAAATCTTGGTGCGTCTTATACCATTGTGTCTTATAGTCCAAAAAATATGGTAGGTACTGATACTGATATGGTAGGTATTGATAATCACAGCCCTTACATTTTGAGGGATGAAAATTGGGCAAAGGCTATCCTAGAGCAACTCTCTTAGCAAATCAACAAAATCATTGGGATTTGAATAGGACAAACCCATTTGTAAGCATCCAGATATTGGGTTGTCCATTTATCTAAGTTCTGTCAAGGCCTGTATATTCATAGCCAGGATATAGCTTGAAAAAAAATATGGAAAGTTGGGGGACAGAGTATGAGCAACGTTTGAAGTGTGATGCTGGAACAGGGCATAATACTGTTGCTTTTAAGTTGGTAGTAAACTGCGTCCAGTTGTATTAGATGAACAAAATGATAGCCTAAGGCAAAAATCTGTACCCATAGGACAAAGTTTCAAAGAAATCAAGTTTATAATATGAGTCTCTTGGAGAATTCAGCCTGTCCTATTAGGCACCCTCGCTGTGATATGATGGCTTCTGTGAAATTATGATAAGTTTTTTTTTATGAGTCTTTCCTGTTTCATGCATTACTGTGGAGATGGGAGGAAAAAGGAAAGAATAACTAAATCAGAGGACTCTAAAGAGTAACTCATCGCTGCCTTGTAATACTATACATTGATACAGTGTTCTCTTAAAAAATTAAATGGGTAACACTTGAAGATTGGGGAGCTGAAACACAGCTTCCTGATATCTTCATTTCCCCAACTTTAAACCTCCCCAAAATTTGAAAAAGTCTAAGATTAGGACCTCAGAGCAACAGAATTCAATTTTATGGGGGGTAGAGGTTGGTGAGTATTTAATTTTGGAGAAAAAAAATTAATTTCACTGACATTTGGCCACTTATTCAATTTTTGTGACGTCGTAACTGAGGGCAGCCAATGAGGTCTTTGTACATTCATTTGCCCAATTCTTCCTAGGCTTGTTTGGAAACACCTATTTAAACCTGTTGTTTTAAAGGTAGGTTGGCAATTACCGGTAGCCCCAGAATAGTCAGTCTTGATGGCTCTCGGTGATAACAATGGATAAGTTATGTATGTTTGATTGGCAACATTTTGGAAGTGATTTGTCTTTGCCTTTTTCTTCCTAATGGTGACAGACAATGATTGGCCAAGGTCACCCACTCATGCCTAAAGCAAGACTAAAACTCACGGACTCCTGGTTTTTAGCCTGATGCTTAACCACAATGCCAAAGTGGCATTGCAATACGTACATGAGATGTATGTCAAATTATGTTCCCTGCAAGAGAGAACAGCACAATCGTTACATGCAGTAACTCTGAGCTCTAATATGTAGGCTAATTGAAGAATCTGACACATAATCCCTTAGGTCTTAAGTACGAAAAGTACAGAAGAAAAATGTAGTGCACAAGGAACATTTTATTTCTTCAAGATAAAATCAAGGACATTCCTTTTCTGAACTCCATTTTTCTTGTCAGCTTTAATCTATTGTGATTTTCTTGTTTGTTCCTTTGAGAGGTTGTGCTGCTTTGTACAAATGAATTTACACCAAACCTTAAAGTTATTATGTGTATCTTTTACACGTCCTTTATAAAGAGGAACATGGCTTTTCCTGGAGAAGTGAACTAACATTTCATTTTAATCTTGATCCGAGTAAAGCAAACCCCCAAAACCATAGTACCTCCCTTTTGGGAAATATATATTTTAATTAAGAAAAGTTCCTAGTAGATGTTCCTTAAGTCTTGCAGGGTTACTGTGTTTTTTTTTTTTAAAAGAAAGGTATATTTTCAATCAGATTTGGGAAGCCTTATCATCTAAAAGCCTTATCACATACCTTTTTAATATTTATCAAAATATTATACATCTTTTTGCTAAATTTAATCTGCTGTCTACAAACGTGGGAGATAAACAAAGAACATCATTATGGACAAGAGCTATAATAAAGGTGTTTGATCAAGTGAAGAGCATCAGTGAATATACATTATTGTAAAACATCTTGTTGTATTGCGTTATTATGCACAGTAATATCTGGAGTTCTCCAAATTCTGAAGATTGCAGAAAGCTTCAACAGACCCTTCCAGCTTAATACTTCTTTTCAAGTTATATGATTTCAAAGGTTTCTAAATTAAGATAATTTAAGACTTTTACAAAGGTTCTATTAATTTTTAGCTGTAAACATTGTGTTTACAATATACACACATCCAGGCCAGTGGTGGGTTGCTACTGGTTCTCCCCCAGTTCTTGCGAACCAGTAGTGGAAATTTTGAGTAGTTCGGTAAATACCACCTCTGCCTGGCCCCGCCCCCAATCTATTCGCTGCCTCCTGAGTCCCAGCTGATTGGCTAGAAGGAAAAAAACTGTTTAAACTCTTGCAACGGCGCTTCAAAGGGCTGCCCTACAGCTGATCAGCGGTAAAAGGCAGTGTGGTGGTAAACCAGTGCGCTCCAAAAACAAATGGGTAGACCGGTGCGCTCCAAAAACAAATGGGTAGACTGGAATGTTTGAAAAACAAATGGGTAGACCGGTACAGCTCTGCAAGCAGTTAAAAGCCTGGTAGACCAGTACTCTGCTAAATCCTAAAGAATTGTTACATGACCATCAAACCACACCCACAAAATAAGCCATGCCCACAGAATCAGTAGTAAAAAATTTTAGAACCCACCCCTGATGCAGGCATGTGCACAAATACACACACACTATTATATTTCATAATATATAAGGGCCAATTCAGCCTACTGGTTAAAGGACTAGGATAGAAACCGGGAGACTGTGAGTTCTAGTCCCACCTTAGGCATGAAAGCTGGATGGTTAGTTTTGAGTCAGGCACTCTCACTCAACTCACAGTTCTGAACTGAAGAAGCTTCTTGGATGAGAAGCGAAATGTCTTCAAGGAAACACAAAGAAAGTCCAGTTGCCTTTTAGACAAAAATGCCTTTGGGACATTGGCCGTGACCTGGCTGACTGAGAATCTCCATAGACACTGGAAGTTCAGTGTTAACCCTGGCACCTGGGATATACAAACCCAAAGGCAATGCATACAGCTGAGCAAAGCCTTCATAGTTATTTTATGTGAATTAGGAGGGATATATGGCCAAAGCAGGGCAACCAAAAGAGTATAATATAAAAAACAACAACAACCTGAACTTTGCAGAAATGGCTTTAAAAAACAAAAACAAAGCAGAAATGAAACATGTATAAAACAGCCAATGTTCAGTAGATCACAGCGTTCGCGAGTTGCAAAGAAAATGTAATTGGGTATCGAGAAATTATTAACAGAAGAGAAGCAATTTACACTGCAATGTTTTTTCACCTGGCTTTTGCTTTTTTCTATGCTAAATCAAATGATATTCCGGTTCTTAAATAATAATATTGCCATTGGAGAGACATTATAGGTGGAAAGCTGTGACAGTTCATGAGGTCAAAAGAATCAGGAATCTGATAGCACCTTTTCTGACCAGCAAGTTTTATTAAAAGGTATAAAGGTTATGCTTCCTAATAAAATTTGTTAGCTGGAAAAGATGCTACTTCCACTCCTGATTTAAAGTCATCGGCTAATGTTTTTTTTTCCTGTATCTACGTGTCCAGATTTATAATTATTGTGAGAGGAAGTATCTAACCTAGGGATGGAGAATCGGAGTCCTTAATATTATAGTTCCAGTAGTCTCCAACAACAGACATTCTGAGGAGGGGGTGGTTGTTAAACTTTTGGGTTTATTAACATCTGGAATGCTAGTCTTCCTTGCCCTGAATTATTTTTTTCCTTGGGAATTGTTTCCTGATCTCTGAAGGAGCTGTAAAACTTTGCTTGGGATTGCTTACTTGAGAAACAATATCCAAGGAACTGAGCTCCATTGATGGATTTCTCATTTATGGGATAAACAACTTTTCCAACATGAAACTGCTGAAAATAGTAGCCATTGGGGATTGGGGAAAGCTGCAGCAGAGATGCACTTGTATAGAAACATGCATAGACTGGATGCAAAAATCTGAGATTGGGGTATTAAGTTCGAAATAGCATTTGTAAAAATATTGGGCTATGGACCACTGCAACTGAATTGACCTGGAAGATTATTCATAGCTTCTACAGTAGGAAGTACTGAAGGGTGGGAAGGAGGGAGGGGAGATTAGAAAATCGGTCCATTTGTAATTAAACATTTCTACGTCTTACTGATTTCCATGGGGAAGATTAGAAGGAGGAGCTGTATTCCGCGATCTACATTACAGTATTACCACAGATCTCCAGAACTGCTTAATCCTGATTATATTTTTCATGCTGAGTTGGTCTTGCCTGGTTTTTGCTTATTAGAGCATATGATGCCCCAGTAATTGTTAGGTGAAAGACCTTTAAACCATGCGTTTGTATGGGATTTCTGATAAAAGCTGTAAGCATTTTTGGCCTAAGAACAGATCTCCTGAGAGATTCCCTGTCTGTTTCCATATGCCATGCTGTAAAGTGATCTATTATTAACAGATAAAAAAAATTGCTGACAGAGATTATGTTATAATGGCTGTAGGTTTTTTTTCCCTCCCTGAATATCTATTAATAGGCTTATATTTGTTTTATATTTATCCTGAACAGCCCAGGTGCAATGCATTGATATAGGTGCTTTCTCAAGAATCCCTTATAAGCATCTTACAGCTGCCCTACTGTAAATCCAAAAACTAGATGTAATCAGCCATCTCTCTTAAAATCTGTAATCCTCCCCACCTTTTTAAACTACACTTAAACCCCAGGAGAAAGGATCATGAAGTCACATTTTCCATGGGAGTTTTTCAGACCTGGAAATTCAGACACCTGGGAAAGATACAACATAATGGAGACATTTTAACAGAAAAAAAAATAAAATAAAGCATCCTTAGCCAGCACCTGAAAAATAAAACAAATGCAACTACTATTAATCTTCTCATCATTCCTATCACCCATCTCCTCCCACTTATGACTGTATGACTGTAACCTTGTTGCTGGTATCCTTACGATTTATATTGACTGCTTCCTATTATGATTTGACTGTTTATTTGTACCCTATGACTATCATTAAGTGTTGTACCTTATGATTCTTGACAAAGAATGATTCTTTTCTTTTATGTACTCTGAGAGCATATGCACCAAAGACAAATTCCTTGTGTGTCCAATTACACTTGGCCAATAAAGAATTCTATTCTATTCTATTCTATTCTATTCTATTCTATTCTATTCTATTCTATTCTATTCTATTCTATTCTAAAGAAATTCTCAGGTATCGTGAAATAAAGATATGAAACTATTACTTGGCAGGCAGCAAAAATTCTCAGAAAATCGAAGGATAATGAAAATGTGACACAAATGTGATATTTAAAAAAAAAAAAAAAACAATATGGTAATCCAATGAAAACAACCAGATAGCTTATATATGAGAAGGTCAACTTGCAAATTTGCTAAATGGTCAGCTCCTGCAGAAATGAATGCCATATCAATAAAGTTTTAGAGATAAAGGAAAAGTCTTGATACATGTAAACCAGTGGTGGGTTTCAAAAATTTTTACTACTGGTTCTGTGGATGTGGCTTGGTAGGCGTGGCAAGAGAAGGATATTGTAAAATCTCCATTCCCTCCCCAATCCAGGGAAAGGATACTGCAAAATCCCCATTTCCTCCTGATCAGCTGGGATGGGGGGCGGGGCCAGTCAGAATTTTTACTACCGGTTCTCCGAACTACTCAAAATTTCCACTACCGGTTTTCCAGAACTGGTCAGAACCTGCTGAAACCCACCTCTGATGTAAACAGTGGATGGGAATGAGAAACAAAACACATTCCAGATCTCTTAAGACCTATTACAGAAAACAAAGAAGAAAACAATGTGGACCTCTACTGGATTTTAGGCCTAGAAACTCAATGTATCTGAGAAGGTTACTGAATAGGTAATTGCTTCTCTTTAACAATCGTCCTACTCTTTTCGGAAGATCCTACCAAGAAGGTCAAAATGGTGGCAAGACCGCACAGTGAAAATTCTTCTCCAGGTAAAAGAGGGCAGGGCTTAAATTTGGCACCTCCAGCTGGTATCTTGATCCCAACCAACACCAGCCCTTGGGAGGCTGCTTTTATTTAAAACAAGGGTCTATGTGTTGCCCTGATAATCAGATTTTGGACATTACCTCATCTGTTTAATTAATCACTGGAGGTCTAAGTGATGTGGCTTTTCTTACAAAGTAATAGCTCCATAAGGTGCAATTAGTGCCCAGGTGAAACAATGAACTTGGTATGTAAAATGAACAGTTTCTAGTTCTGAATGGGAACTCCCTTTCTAATTAACCATTAGATGACGGAACAAGTAGATGTCCTTCTACCTGCGGTATTTTTTTAAAAAAACCCTCTTTGCTGTTATAGCCATACATGTCATTAGTGTTTATCAGAGAGAGTCCTTAAAAGCTCTGGAGGAATATTCCACTACGCTGGGACTGTATCATTCCTACAGACACCATGGGAGCATGATGTAATCTGCCTGAGCGTTCACGGTAACTCAGAATTCCAGAAAGAATTTCTAAAGGGGAAGTTGTGTTTCCTGGAAATGTTGCAGTCATTTCATCACCAAGGATGGATTATTTGTTTGGGGGCAGAAAGTATCAAGGGGAAAACGTCTCCAGACTACTTCTATAGGTAGTCCTCAGTTTATGACCATTTGTTTAATGATGGTCTGGAATTTTGATGGTGTTGGAAAGGACGCTTAATGGTCTGAAAAACATTACTGGCCATTGCCGAACCACCATTCTTGCAGTCACATGATCTCAATCTGGGTGCTTGGCAACCTGTTCGCACTTACGATGGTTGCCAATTACCTTGTGATCATATGATTGCCATCTGCAACTTTCTCTGCCACAGGCTTCCCCAGAAAGTCAATGGGGAAGTCGGCAGGCAGGTGCTGTCATCTGCTGAGAGGACTGCCTGGCTGAAAGAGCTACTGAATGAGGTGAGCTGAATTTCTTTGGTGGGGTGCAGAAATGGTGCCATTGCTCTTCTGTTTAGGGAGGGGAGCTGAACTTCAGTAGGCAGATCTTTCAGCCAGACCCCAGAGATAAGACGGAGACAAAGTCCAAGCAGAGATTGGAGAGACAATATAGTGAGGTAAGCAGTGCAGGGTGTCTCAGACAAGGATGGGAGGCCCTGGTAGGCTTGGCACAAGCCTCATGCAAGTATCTCTTTGTTTAGAGGATGAAAATACTGCTTGGATTTCAGCAGGAAGAATTTTTCAGCTCCTGCATGGAATCTCCCAGGGTTTCCCCTACCCTCTGCAACACCCCAAGCATCTTATCTGGGATTCAGTCTGTTTAACAATCCACAAGATCACTTACCGACTAATTGGGTGTGCTGGGATTGCGGTTATTGAGTGAAGTAGGTGTCTTGCTTATCAAGCCTTTTGTTCAACAATTGAGATTCTAGTCCCAACTGTGATTGTTAAAATGAAGACTACCTGGATATTTGAAAGAATGATTATGCTTGACTAATAGTGCTTACGCTGAAACGTCAGACTTAAAAACATGTATCGTATTTTTCGGACTATAAGACGCACCGGAGTATAAGATGCACCAAGATTTTGAAGGGGTAAACAAGAAAAAAAATGTTTTGTCCTCCCCGGCCTCCAGGAGCATTCTGCAGGCCTCCCAAATCCTCTGCACATCCTGTTTTTGTGGGGGGAAAAATGGGCCCGTTTTTTGCAAAAACGGGATGTACAAAGGGTTTGGGAGGCCTGCAGAGTGCTCCTGGAAGCTGGGGAGGGCAAAAACATGATGCATGGGGGGTTTGAGAGGCCAAAAATGGGCCCATTTTTCTCAAAAATGGGGCACACAGAGGGTTTGGGAGGCCTGCAGAATGCTCCTGGGGGCTGGGGAGGGCAAAAACGCTCCCATTTTTGGCCTTCCAAACCCCCCATCTGTTGCATTTTTGCCCTCCCCAGTCCTCAGGAGCACTCTGCAGACCTCCCAAACCCTCTGCACCTCCCGTTTTTGCGAAAAAATGGGCCTGTTTTTGGCAAAAATGGGATGGGTGGGGTGGGGTTTTGGGAGGCCAAAAATGGCTGTATTCGGTGTATAAAACACACTAACATTTTCACCCTCTTTTAGCGGGGGGAGGGAGTGTGTCTTATACTCCGAAAAGTATGGTACCTTAAGCTTAATTTAGTGGGAAAGATTTTTTTTTAATTTATTCTTTTATTGCTTTTAAAATAATGAGAAAAAATGGGAAAGCCCCCCCCAAGATAGAAATACATGGATTGTCAAAGAAAAAAAAAAGCAAAGTATTTTTTAACAAGTAAAAAAGAAAAAGAAAAAAGGCATAATATATCATTTTAGCTGTAAATACTTAAAACTCTTCACATAGCTTCTTAACATAAATATTATTCAAGTACATTAATATATTTATATAACTATCATATTTTAACCTATTGTATTTTGTTTAAATGAGTCCCATTTCATTGTATTTGTCTATACAAAGTCTATATCAATAAGCAATCCACTCATAGGTGGCAATGCAAACTATTTTCAATCCATTGGTAGAAGGGGCCATACATTTTTATCTTTCCAATACTGTAAAGCTGCAGAGAATCCATTTACACTGTCTAGTTGTCAAATTCTAAGTACTAGGAATGTAGTTGAAAAGAGTATTATCATCTGAAAATTTTAGCTTTTGTTGCACAGTTATATTTATGCAATACAATACTTTTTCCCCAATGTTGGACATTGTAAAAACATGTGTTTTAAAGAAGCATTATCCCTATCTCCAACAAAATGCTTTTCACAGTCTTTTTCTATAACCATAATAAAGTCTAAAGAAATTCCAAATATCATTTTTGTATCGGTTGTAATTTGAAGTTCATTGACAATCTTGCTATAAAAGTTAAAACACTCTCCAACTGTCTAGGCAATATAGGAACCTCTAATTTTTATTCCATTCATTTATTAACATCTCCATAGCAAATTGATTAATAGATAACAAATATGTATACAAACTAATAGTAGGGATTTTTTTTTAGTTTTAAATGATTTAGCAAGTTATTCTAGTATTTCAATGTCTATGAAGATTCTCAGTCATCTAGATCAGTGGTCCCCAACCTTTTTATCGCCGCGGCCCGCTGAGCGCACGCAGGGGTGAGGGCACGGCCCAGGAGCTTTTGCGCACGGCCCATTGCGCACGGCCCAGGAGCCTTTGCGCTGCAGCATTCATGTCCCCCGGCCGCTGCGCGGCCCGGTGTCAGGTACTCCACGGCCCGGCACCGGTCCGCGGACCGGGGGTTGGGGACCACTGATCTAGATCATGTTGTCCCAAAGGTAATTTTTCAACAGGCAACTGGACTTTCTGGTTTTTCTTTGAAGATGTTTCTCTTCTCGTCCAAGAAGCTTCTTCAGCTCTGACTGGATGGTGGAGAATGGAACAATTTATACTAACAGAGGGGGAAGGAGACAATATCATCTATCTCCAGTCTACAACATAGTCCTTTCAACAAGAAGGCTTCACACCTATTTGCACTACTCAGGTGACCCTGAGGACACAGATAAACCTCCAGGTGGCCTCAATCACTCTCTAAAAGAATGCAAATGACCAGCTGTCTGCAAGGAGTATAAATCCTTCCATTTCCCACCATCCAGCCAGAGCTGAAGAAGCTTCTTGGATGAGAAGTGAAATGTCTTCAAAGAAAAACCAGAAAGTCCAGTTCCTGTTGAAAAAACTCCTTTGGGACATTTTAGTATCTCAGAATCTGAAAATGCTGCTGGTCCAAACAATGTTGTTAAAAAAATGTTGTAATTGTAAATATGGTCATTGGGTTACATCTAGTAGATGATATTTAATATTTGGGTATGTTAAAAAACAATCTTCACTTCACACATCTATCAACATGTCTAAAGTCAATATATCCGTTTTCACCCAACCTTTTCATATTATATTTTCCTCAATTTTCATACATTTGAATAAAATCCACATGTACGCACATCTCTAGATAAAGGTTTATTTGGCATAAAATATAGATGGCATTTCAGCATATATTTATTTAATCAGTCCATTCCATGCCTTTCCCTCAGCATGTGGTGGCTGATGGCAGTATATTTATTTACTTCTTACACTTCTTACATTAACACACACTTCCCTGTTTTGTTCAGGAGGTCAAGAAAAGAAAAGAGAAGAGAAGAGAAGAGAAGAGAAGAGAAGAGAAGAGAAGAGAAGAGAAGAGAAGAGAAGAGAAGAAAAGGAAGGGAAAGGAAAGGGAAAGGGAAAGGGAAAGGGAAAGGGAAAGGGAAAGGGAAAGGGAAAGGGAAGGAAACGAAAGGATATCCAACTAATTGCACCAATCCTATTCACTATACCTCTCTTGACTTTTCCATCGTTGCAAACCATCCTTGTTTCTACCATGTTCGTGTATTAAATTGCTGACCTAATTATGCTTTCTCAAAGTATTTCTTATTGATTTAACAGGAATTCCTTCCAAGCAAGTATGAGATCACAAAATAAAATACCCTAGTTATTTTTCTGGAACTTTCTCAAGCAAGAGAAGAATGTCCTATCTGTTCTTATTTTCAATTTTTTGCTTTTTACTGAAAAATTATAGCTTATCTTTCTAATGCACATGAAATGGGGACAACTATGTCTTGAGTTTTTATATGCCTCTCCTCTATTATTATTTAGGTCCTAAAAATATTCTGTAGGGATCATAGCTATCTCTCCCAAGTCAGTAATCCAGGAGTAGTATGGGAAATATAGTATTGCACTTAGATTAAAAGGAGTTGTCCATGTGCTTTCTGATTGATTTTGGTATCTTGATATATTGGATAATTCTCTCTCATGGGAATTTATTTGTATTTATTGGCCCATTCATTGTTTAGTTCTATGAAAACTTTTCATGATTTAAAATCTGGATTGTCAAGTAGAAGTAGCTATGTTAGCAGATTTGGGCAACTTAATGTGTCCAGGAGGTACATTTCATACTGAAGAGCTGAGGCGTACAAAGTAAGTGAAGCCGTACTATTTATTGGGATGGTAGTACAGGTAGCCCTTGACTTACGACCACAGTTGAGCCCAAAATTTATGTTGCTAAAGGAGACATTTGTTAAGTTTTACCTCATTTTACGACTTTTCTTGTCACAGTTGTTAAGTGAGTCACTGCGGTTGTTAAGTGAGTCACTGCGGTTGTTAAATTAGTAACATGGTTGTTAAGTGAATCTAGCTTCCCCATTGTCTTTGATTGTCAGAAAGTTGCAAAAGGTGATCATGTGACCCCGGGACACTGCAACCATCATAAATATGGGTCCATTGCCAAGCATTTGAATTCTGATCACATGACCATGAGAATTCTGTAACGATTGTAAGTGTGAAAAACGGTCAGTGATGTTGTAACTTCAAACTTCATTTAGGCCACTAAATGAACTTTTGTAAGTCAAGGGCTACCTGTAGTGGAGCTGTGTAAGACTTCTCCACCTTTTAACAGTGATAAGGTGATATAAATAGCAATAGCACTTAGAACTTATATACCGCTTCACAGGGCTTTACAGCCCTCTCTAAGCAGTATATAGAGTCAGCATATTGCTCCAAACAATCTCGGAAGGATGGAAGGCTGAGTCAACCTTGAGCCTGGTGAGATTCAATCTGCCAAACTGCTGGCAGCCAGTGATCAGCCGAAGTAGCCTTCAGTACTGCACTCTAACCACTGCACCACTGCGGCTCTTACATTATAGTGTATAATGTACACATTATAGTATAAAATCATACATTGCAGTTTTAATGTATATTTCCCATCTAAAAATAAATATTTACTGCACTGTCAACTTTTATTGGACCAAAAAAACCCCTGCCTGAATGTTATAATGAAGATCTGTAGCCAAAGTCAGCATAGTTAGCTGTTTAGGGAAATGAAATAGGTTGTAAGAATCTGCTGTTCCTACCAAAGGTCTAATATCTGTTTTATAAGATTAGCCATAGAAGATTGAGAATGTGTGTTATGATTAGTGAAAGCTGATTTCCGATGGCTGCTGCGATATTACACTTCTATTGGAATTTGGCCTCAGTTGGATATAGAATGCTAGATTAGTTGAACCCTTGATCTGACCTGGAAAGTAATTCTTTCATTCTAAATTCAATACCTTTTTTTTTAATTAAATGTTATTTTGGTGCTCTGTTTGTCTATCAAACAGTCTTTCAGTAGTGGTTTTTTTTCATCCTCGGCATAGTTCAGAAAGAGTATATCTTTCATGATAGGTCTCTAGGGAACAGGCAATGCAGTGAAATTAATCTGGGTGATGTCATAGATCAATAAGGGAATACTTATCTCTGTAGGCCTTTCTTAAAACAGTGTTCTTACTTCACAGCTGCACAACTGGCCGTAAAAAAAAATCTGCAATGTAAATTTCTGAGTGGGATCATTGCAGCCGCCTTACTTTGATTTATTAAACTTGGTTATGAATTAATCCATTGGGTTATAAATATTGGGGGGGGGGAGTGATTTTGTTATATGTACTATATTAATTTTTTTGATTCTTTTTGTTAGTTTTTATTGTTTTAAATATGGTTTTATATTCTGTAAGCCGTCTTGAGTTGCCATGGGCAAATAGGCGGCAATATAAATCAATCAATCAATAAAATAAATAAATAAATATTCATCTGTTATGCAAACGCAGTTAAACCAGGATAGCTCTTAATTATCTATAGTTTCCCAGTTCATCAAAAATAGAGAAATTATGTTCTTGTTTTGTTTTTAAAAAGCCCTGACATTAATCCAATTAGAAACTCATTCTAAACTATCCTAGCTTATTTCAAAGCAGGCGATCAAGTTTCCCCACTGAGATAAAAAAGAGAAATTATGGCCAATTAAAGTTTTTCTGACATAATTGCAACTCCAGCAAGCAAAGAAGCTGTACAGATGAGCAAAAGGTGTAATTACGCTTTGGCTTATTAAGCTGACACATGATTGTCTGAACTTGGTATTTTCAGTGGTATGTTCTAGGTATACTTATTCCAATTCTAATTTTCAAATCAAAACAAATGAAATTTGGAAAGAATATTACTTTCCCCATTTAAAACATGATTCAGCCACCAATGCAAAGCTCTTTATTTTGCCAGTGTCTTATAACACAAGGAAACTACTCAGCTCCCTCAAGTTGTATGTCTCCAATATCATCCCATGATTGTACTGTTGATTTTCAGCGAGCAATAATGTATTATTCATATTTTTTCCCAGAGTTCATCAATGTCTCAGCTTATTATTCTTACCATTCTCCAGAATAATAGAGCATAGCAAGGCAATTTATCTTCAACTATAGCTGTGTATGTGGGTAATGTAGACTATTCAAGAATATTAGCAAGAGGAAGAAAAAAAAAACAATTGTATTTAATCACCATCATTTCCTGAGAGATTTGGGACACCATACAGCTCTCTACAGCTCTCCTCACTTGCCAGCTTTAAAAATAATCAGTAGAAATCATTGGAATCCAAAAGCTTCAGAAAATGTAAATGTAAAATTAGAATTGTCAGTAACTTTGAGGAAGTCACTATCCTACAGCCTCGGCTTCTTAAATGAAAAGATGATGCTGAATAAAATATTAACAGGATGGTTTAAGTTCTGAAGTTGAGAAAGGTCATCTCACTACATCATGGCTTTGTGGCTTTGTCCAATCTCAAGTTTTTATATCATGCCTCTTTCTTTCCCAACATAAAGGACCTGGCTGGCACCATTGAAAAACCAAGAATGTTACAATCTGAGAAATATGAGAAGAAAATAGTGCCCCCCCACTTCACTTTTTATGTTTTTTTTTAAAAAAAGCAACCTTGTTTTGATCAGTTTTCTCATCAAAAATAAACTGAAAATCTCTCTAGTCCACACCAGATGATTTCAATAGGCACAGCTGTTTTTATTCAGAAAGATACTGTTAGATTTTTCTCTGAGTAGCTAATAAAGAGGAGGAGGAGACTGCTAGACCTAAGTATTTAGCAGCTATGCCATTACTCTGGGATCAGACAAATCTAGCTGTCTATGTCGCACAATCGTATTTTTTTATTCTCAAATGCTTTCCATCCCATTTGTGAAGAACTGGGCAAGTCGTCTTAGATTTTACCCCAAAATCAACCCAATGGTTCCTCACCTAACCTTGATGAATACAAATGTCAGTAGAGGTACCATTATAGATTTAGGTGATACAACAAACTTTCATTGGGAAATGGAGGAACAGAAGATTGCCATCAAAGTACAAGGCTCAATTCTGGATAGATTTCAAATTAAATGGTTAATAATGATAACAATGCTGTTGCGTTTCTTTGATACACCTTGTAATTACTATAAAAATATTTGTCAACATGCTATTTAAAATGATTATTTAAGATCCTTCAGCGTCTGAATGAGGTTAACTATGCTAAATGCATATGAATATTAATAAAATTAAATCTCTTCACATGGTCTGTGCTGGAATTTCTTCCTGTGAGAAATATTAGTGGTAAAGAGATCAATCTATTTGTTCATAAGATTATTCCACATTAATCTGTATTAAAAAGAGACATCCTACACAAAACTACCTAAATGACATTTTGAACTAAATTCATAAGTATGTTTCCCCTCATATTTCTAGTTATACATTATTGCTTTAAAAAAAAGAAAGAAATTCTAATCTGATGGTAAATTTCTAAAGTGCAGTTCACAGACTGCACAAAATCTTCACATAATCCAAAGTAATACTATTCTGTAAATAACTTCACAAAGGTTTTTAGCTCTACCTGCCTGTTTTTTAAAGCAGCTCATATTTCTTTGATTAAAACAGGAGAAAGAACATTTCTTTTTGACTGTTTCAGGATAGTGGCATGATAGTCAATGCTGGTTAATGCTCCGGGATTGTTAGAACTGTAAACTCAAGATACATGAAGACCAACAGATTGCTGTTATTGCTCTTGGATTCTATTGTGATCAAGACTCATTGTGCAGCCTCTTCCAAGAATGCCTGTTGTAATACAGCAGATGTTGAACTGGTGGCCTCGTCCGCTATAGCAGTTACAGAATGGCATGGGCTGAAGAGAGAGGAAACTTGCTTTCATGGCTTTAAAAATAAAAAAGATGCAGGCAGAACAAAGCCAGTTATGATAGGAAATTATACAGTTCTGCCACAGTTTTTTCTCCCTGTTCTGAAATACACCATTGTTTCTGCAATTCTAAAACGCAGATAATATGAGGAGCACTTTGAAAGGATAATTTTTTCCCCCCAAGACGTGTATGGAGCATGACAGGTGTGCAACTCTGCTGTTAAAAAAACACAACAGGAAGGTATTTCTTTCCTTTGTACAATGTATAACTTCCCCCCTCCCCCTTTTTAAGGCTACCCTTTCTCTGGGTGCGACATGAAGCGCTAACAGCACAAGTACAGACTGAATGGATTGAACTGCATTGCATTAGCCAGGTTGCATTTTGGCATTTACCTTCTGCTTCTGCTTGAGACAACAGACAATCCAAGGTAGAGGCAGGGATTGCTGAGGATCCCACATTTGACAGCTTTTTCCAACCATCCACCTCACGACCCTCTTAGTGACAAGCTTTCTTATTTTACTCAAAAAAGCAAAAACAAAGCTGCATCGCTTGTGCCTGAAATGGCAATCTCTAGAAAGCCTCCACACATCCTTATTATAGGCAGAGAAGAGAAGGACGTGCTTCCCTATACATAACAGTATTTAACAATCGGATGAAATCAGCTGTACCTATGAGATCATTCCTCCTGAGAGAATGTGCTAAATGAGGCAGGCGCCAAGCCTTCGAAGAGATATTTCTTGGAGAACTAGTGCATAAACAAACAAAAAAAAAATCATATAAATACAGTCACATTAATTCTCTTCAAAACATTATCCTCTCATGCAAGCTCATTGATTTATACAGGTTTTGTTCCTGTAACGAGAATGATTCATCTGGAGTGCCTGCTAGGTTCTGCTACATTACAGTGAAGAATTTCCTCTGATTTGGATACCTGTAAAATGGCATAAAGGGGATGCAGTGGCTCAGTGGCTAAGATGCTGAGCTTGTCTATCAGAAGGTCGGCAGTTCGGCGGCTCGAATCCCTAGCGCCGCATAACTGAGTGAGCTCCCATTACGTGCCCCAGCTTCTGCCAACCTAGCAATTCGAAAGCACGTAAAAAATGCAAGTAGAAAAATAGAGACCACCTTGTTGGGAAGGTAACAGCATTCCATACACGTTCGGCGTTTAGTCATGCCGGCCACATGACCACAGAGACGTCTTCGGACAGTGCTGGCTCTTTGGTTTAGAAACAGAGATAAGCACCGCCCCCTAGAGTCGGGAACGACTAGCATATATGTTCGAGGGGAACCTTTACCTTTACCTTTAAAATGGCATATTCCAACACTGGTGTTTTCAAATATTGGTCGTAAAGTCCTTGCGATGCACTGAGGGATTTAGCAAGTGTACCTTTCAACACATTTGTTTATGACTCCTTTTAAGGTTAATACACAGAGTTGGTTCCTGGAATGGGTGAAATCAGACTTGGAGGGGTGGCACGACCAACCTCAATATTGCTTTGCATGCAATACGATTCTTTTCGCCCATAATTTGTTTGTGGAAGAAGAAGCAGACTAAGTGTGTATACCTCAGACCTGGATGGACCAAGGTGGGGGGAGATTTTCCTCTCACAGGTCTGCCTATCTGGATTTCAACTTTGGCATCAGGTGTGAGCCTAAGATAGGAGTGGAGTAGGGTGTCAGTTGCTATTTGTAGAAAGTAAAGAAGATGACCTTGTGGAGATATGCAACTCAGTGATTACTCTAGTGACTAACACTGATGATGTTACCTAGTTTGGGTAATACAACATCTGTAAGAGAACCAAACTCAGAGAGCTCCAAGGACCTCACACTTCAACCTTGAGCTACAAATATTCTCCTTTACTAATATGCAACTTTGTTACCAGGATGACACGGTGGTCAAACCACAATAGACAGGTAATATTTGGAAGAAACCAGACAGATATCTCCCTAATTAGTCAAACTATAATTAGGAGGAGGAAATATAGAATAATCAGACTTGCAAGATGGCAGTCAGCCCCAGTAACTAGAGTAGATGAAGAAATCAACCCAATGGGAAGTCTAAAACTGCTTTTATTAAGATCGGCTACAATAACAGAAACTTGCTGAGAAGGGATCGCCATCAGGAGTAATATTCTAGCTAACTCTGTTAGCTTTTCAAGTTTTAGGCTAGATGGTTAGGCAGCTCTGCTGATAAAGTAGATAAAGTAAAAAAGAGCCTTGAAAGTACAGTGGTCTAAGCACCCTGTTATTAATACAGCTGCCTGCAATTACTGCTGGTTCGAATCTCTCCAAGACTCAAGGTTGACTCAGCCTTCCATCCTTTCTAAGGTAGGTGAAATGAGGACCCAGTTTGTGGGGGCAATAAGCTGACTTTGTATAAATATACAAAAGTATGAAGGCTATTGCTTAACGCATTGTAAGCCGCCCTGAGTCTCCGGAGAAGGGCGGCATATAAATCAAATTTAAAAAAAAAAGTAGTTTTTCATGGTTGTTCACCTTGGGCACCTTGGGTTATAAATTGCATCCATCCATCCATCCATCCATCCATCCATCCATCCTCCTACCTACCTACCTACCCGTGTTTTCCCGAAAATAAGACCCTGTCTTATATTTTTTTGAACCCCGAAATAAGCGCTTGGCCTTATTTTCAGGGAGGTCTTATTATTTTGGGGTGCATGGAGCAAGATGGGGCTCCTCTTGCCCTCTTATCTGATTTCCAGCTCTGCCTCCCTAACCAGAGGAAATGGTGAGGACCGGTTGCGCATGCATTTAAATATTTTCAGGGGGGCTTATTTTCGGGGGAAGGGCTTATTTTAGTGCATGTGCTCCAGTGGTGGGTTGCCCCCGGTTCGGATCGGTTCGCAAGAACTGGTAGTAAAACTGGTGGGAGGCCCTGCCCACCACCCTAGATGTCATCATCAGCGATCTGCGCATGCGCAGAACCTACTGCACATGAGCAGAAGCAAGGCGCGTGCGTGAGCGAAGTGAGCGATCCTGTTGCGAACCGGTATTAAAAGTAAGTAGAACCCACCCCTGATGTGCTCAAAAGCCTGATTGGGCTTATTATCAGGGGATGTCTTATTTTCAGGGAAACACGGTATCTATCTATCTATCTATCTATCTATCTATCTATCTATCTATCTATCATCTCACTCTCTGTGTCTCAATCATCTCTGTCTGTCTGTCTCTTTTTCTTTATCTATCTGAGAAAACTCCTGGTGTATTGTAGACTGCCAAAAAAACAAACCAATGGATCATTAAACAAATAAACCAGAGTTCTCACTTGAATCACAAAGGATATGTGACCAGCAGCAAGATGGATAGATTCAGTTACAGTGGCAATGAATACACCGTTGGGAGACTTGAAAGAACAGGTTAGGGATAGATTGTCATGAAGAAAATCTATGTGGTTTTAGAAAATCTATGTGAAAATGACTGGTGGCATATAATCAATTAAACAAAATATATCAATACTATTTAAAGCACTCCTATTATTTAATGTATATGCATGCTTATTTCAGTATTTGTGGTTAATTATTCTAACCTCTTAACACTAGTTAAATTTCAAACGGCCATAACATATGCATTTATGGTTTCTCTGTCACTCTCTGTATTTGGATTTTGTCTCAACTGTATCATTCCAGATAGCCTTCTTTCCAAAATTACTCCAATTTTTGTTTCACAACTTGTAGAGCAAAATATGCAAAATGTTAATATGTTAAATTATTTTTTTTCCTAAACTGTCCTTCATCCCTAAAGATTTTATTTTTTTATTTTTATTTATTTTCATCAAGCATGTATTAGATAACAGATATAAGAATAAACATGATTATGAATACATGAAATGGATACAAATAAAAGGGAACATTAGGACAGGGACGGTAGGCATGCTGGTGTGCTTATGCACACCCCTTAAAAACCTCTTAGGAATGGGGTGAGGTCGACAGTAGACAGTCTAAGGTTAAAGTTTTGGGGGTTTGGGGAAGAAACCACAGAGTCAGGTAGTGTATTCCAGGCATTGACCACTCTGTTACTGAAGTTGTATTTTCTGCAATCAAGTTTGGAGCTTATATACCAGGGTATGAAGAACACAATCACAGCTCTATGAAGAACACAGTAGTCATACAAAATAAAATAAGCAGTGATGATTAAAATTAAGTCATACGAAAGAAATGTATAACAAAAGAAATGCAACATAGGAAGTTGCCTTAGCCCAGAGGTCAGCAACCTGCGGCTCTGGAGCCGCATGTGGCTCTTTCACCCCTCTGCTGCGGCTCCCTGTCACTCAAAATATGCGTCACAACCACCAATGTGTAACACCCTCCGGCATGCAATTTATTGAGTTTTTCAACCCCCGGTAGGCCAACCATGGATAAATCAAACAAAAGAAAAGTTTCAGAAGAAAAGAGAACTTTAATTCAACTACATATGCTAGTTTTGTGGCCGCTCAAGAAATAGTCAGGGACGGGAAGGGTTTTGTGGCTCCTGGTGTTTTCTTTTCTGTGGGAAACAGGTCCAAATGGCTCTTTGAGTGTTTAAGGTTGCAGACCCCTGCCTTAGCCAGAGTCAGAATAGCCCAGTAAATTAACACCAAAACCATGGCTTAATATGATCTCATCTAGCTATATACAGTAACAGCAAATGTTGAGATTAAAGTTTCAGGATAATCCTACCTATTATAATAATCCATATGGGACGCTATTGGGGTACAAATTCATTGGCTAAGATAACCAAGATATCCCTGTTCACGTGCTCAATGACAATGATGACTAGTATTGTAAAGTGCTCTCAAGATACTAATTCTTCATATTGAATGTAAATAATCCAGAACAATCTTGAGGCATACAAATTTTCCTGGATATGAGAAGCCCTTGTCTATAATAATTCGATTCATTTATTTGCCTGCACCTAGCTCATCAGCAAACCCTAATTTCAGTTAGAATCTGAACACACTGCCCTGTTTCAGTTATTGATGGCCCTTTAAAAAATCTTGCTCAGGAAGGAAATGTTAATGTTGGGGGTAAGCGTTATTACAAGCTTCTATCTCTCAAGACGGTTCCACAAAACTCCAAAATATTTTTTACCTGGGGTCTGGCTGTAATAAGGCATTCATAATCGGAAAGGTTCTGACAAGTAGGTATCTGCATACCTGAGGATGCATTGGTTGGGAAGTAATTTAATGACCCAGGTTCAACACACAAACATGTACTTGCTTGTATTTGTCATGGTTACTCTGAAATTTGCAGTAGCTGCATCCTAGGCATCATATAGTCTGTATTTCCACTAAATTAATTTGGCTCTGCGGAACTGGAAAAGATGGTTAGGAAGAATTATGTTGGGAAAGTTCTAGACTGTATTCCATAGTTAGACGAGAGTTTGGTACTTCAATGGCCATATGTATTAGTTCTTGTAGGAGAAGGAGTAGGGGCAGAGTCAAAAGAGGAAACAGCCTGGAGTCATTACGTTCCCATAAGAGATCTAAGTCCAAACTCTCTTGAATTCCATTAACCCTTATCTAGCGCCAAATTAATGCTGACCATAGCCAATTAGATTCTCATACATAGGCATGAGCAATAAATTAGCTTAATTGGAACTTGACATGTGGTTTGGATCCTTCGTGCCTGTCAGTCCTGATGTGAAACGTATCACAATTTACCTTCTATCCAACTCTCATTGTCAATCCATGATTTACAATTGTTCCTACATTCTTGGGGAAACAAAAGCAATCCTGATTAATCATTATCATCTGAGCAGGTGCTGTTTCACACTGTAACGTCACTTTAATCATAACACCTTCATCAAAATAGAGTTTTGCTTCTGCTGCTCCATTAACATCTTTAATTAGGAAAAACAAAATGTTCTAATAGCAATGGATAACATATTTTAAATGCTAAAAATAATAAAGCGAGAATTTCTACCATATATATCCCTAAATAATTGTTGCCCGCCTCAAATTGTTGAAGCAACACGTTACCACTCCTAGGGGGCATTGCTTCTGCTTGTACTGATGTTGACAGAACCTATTTATCATTAGCCTCATTAAAAATCAATCTCTGATCATTTGGGGATCTTCTGAGCTTCAGGGCTCTTGGTTTTGAACACAAAATTCAGCATTTTAAGAGTTACAAAACTTGTATCCTAAGGTTTTAAATCACCTTGGGCTGGATAAGAAAGAGGCTCATGAGAAGGATGGTAGAATAGCAATAGACTCTGTCTCTTTAACCTCTAGCCCAGCATTAAGCATTTAATAGAAGCTCAAAAATTGATGTTTTTTTGCTGAAGGAAATAGATTTCTTAAAGATGATAATGAGATATGGCATCTGGATGATAGCAATTACCTTTTGATCTCCAGATTAAATAGTCTGCACTGTATACCGGGGCGAAATCCAAAATTTTTCCCTACTGGTTCTGTGGGCTTGGCAGGGGAAGGATACTGCAAAATGGCCATTCCCACCCCACTCCTGGGGGAAGGATACTGTAAAATCGCCATTCCCTCCCCACTCCTGGGGGGAAGGATATTGCAAAATCTCCATTCCCACCCTACTCCTGGGGGAAGGATATTGCAAAATCCCCATTCCCTCCCCACTCGTGGGGGAAGGATATTGCAAAATCTCCATTCCCACCCCACTCTGGGGCCAGCGAGAGGTGGTATTTGCCGGTTCTCTGAACTACTCAAAATTTCCGCTACCGATTCTCCAGAACCTGTTAGAACCTGCTGGATTTCACCCCTGCTGTATACCCAGAGACATGTATCGTAGCAGTAGGAGATGTACAGAGACATATAGCAATAGAAGATATAAACCAATGGGAAAACCCAGGAACAGTCTAGAATGGGACAATTGCAAAAGCAAGCATATTTTATTGTTGCTTAACACTTGTTCAAAGTCTAAGATCCCTGCCCTTTTCAGCATCTGGATCAGAGGTGGTATTCAGCCGGTTCGGATCAGTTCAGGCAAAATCGATGCTGTCCTATTAGGCATGTCTTTGAGGCTGGGCGCATGCATGGAAGGTCGGGTGCAAAGTGCATGCACGGAAGGCCAGACGCATGCGTGGAGGTGGCGCATGGTGGCATGTGCACACGCTCACATTTTCAGTGCCGGGCGAACCGGTAGGTTAATTAAGTGAATCCCATCTCTGATCTGGATATCCTGGAAGAAGTAAGGTCTACAATGGCTTCAACAATATCCCAATCTGGATGTGTTGAGACAGCAAAAGGCTGTGTGAGATTCTTTTCTACAACATTGTTAAAGTTCGACATCCCTTCGAAGAAAAGTTAGAGGGTGACTAGATGAGAGTGGTATCACATTCTTTCAAAGATACGCTGATAAGGCTACTCTTGAAGAAGACTAAGCCAGAGAGAGAAGTTGAAAGTAGCTATAGGCCAGTTGCTAACAATCTGTTCCCCAACGAGGGCTTCAACAAGTCATTCCTGATCTGTTTTAGCCAATAAAATGGGGTTTCTTGATCTATAACAGGTCTTAGTTTGAAACAAATCTGTCTCTGTTGTTGGCAGGATGCCTTGCTTTAGGGAAATTGCAATTCTGTTGATTCTCTTGGGAATCTGTTAGACACTCCCAGTGACTTTCAATGACATCAACTAAAATATCCTCAGGTCTTTTGAGCTGGGATGTAGAAGCACTATCTTAACATAGTTCTCTTCCTCCTTGTATGATTCATTTGAAAGAGTGATGCTGGGAGGGTTTTGCTCTGTTCCACAGCAATTAAGCTATAGACTTGTCCAGGGCTCTGTTTTACACCTGTGCTTTTAAACATCTAATTTAAAGTCCTGAAAGAAGTTATTTAGAAAATCTAAATAAATTTTGTCTGATCTTATGGAGTGTAGTTGATGAAGGGAAGAAAAGATGTTGGTTTAATAGTGAATTCACTGGCTAAAATACGTGTCAGAACGTATGAACCAGTGTAATTCAATGGTAATGTGTGCAACAAAATAGGAATTCAGAGAATGGCAATATTTGCATGTTTTGCTCCTGTGAATAATGATAATAAAAGCAGAGATGAATTTTAGGAAAATCACTTAGGGGTTTTAGGAAACATTTTTGGAGGGGAGTATGTTTTGTTAAAATATGCCAATGGAGGGATTGAATGAGACAAAAGAGGGAAAAAACAGTGACTGGGCCATTCAGAGTCCCAAGAATCTACAAGAATGTTGACTAGCAAATATTTGCTTAGAAAAAAAGACTGTTGCCTGAAATAGATGATTCTAGTGGTAATCTATTCATGTGTTTACTTAGAAAAGATGTGATTGAAAAAAGCATGATTGATTTGTTTATGAGGAAAATTTTAGAGAATTAGAAAAGGATATTATTTTTTCTCATGCCTTCAATTTCCTTTTTTTTTTAAAAAAAAAACCCTATTTCTTGCTTCTTTATTATGCTTTGCACAAAATTGCTTGGCACACAGTGTATGTTCATAGATGTAATTAATCTGGCATGCAATTTTTGAGTTTAATATTCTACTATTTAAGAGGTGATAGTTAAAATATAAATGTTCATACTGAATTTTGGGATTGGAGTAACTGGTTGATAAAACATTATAAAAATCAGGATACATGGTACGTTGTTCCTTTTATTTGCCTTTTTCTTAAAAGCACAAAACAATTCCTGCTCTCTTTGTTGTCATTTTTTATTCTGTCAAAATAGTCCTAGCTTTAATTTTTTTCTTCTGTACATTTAACATAATGTAATGTATTTCTGTATAAATACACTATTGTTAAAAAGGCATAGATGGCTTGGGAAATTTATGTAGAGATAATGGAAACGGAATTCTCTTTTAACACATTGCAACTTTTGGATAATTTTATTGCAAGCATATTTGTTTTAAGATGAATACCTCAGCTCAGAGAGGTAACAGTAATTTTTTTATTCAAACCACGAAATGTATAGAGCTTAAAATAATGGGTAATTTTATGCAAAAAGCAGCATAAGAGTGTGTTTCAATTTCTTTCAATTGTGCAATTTTGTATGATGGCCTGATCCCCAAATAAAACAAAATTGCCCGAAGCACACAAATTGGCAAATCTCATGAATTTTCAACATTATTACCTTCAGATTTTTTGAGATCATGCATACAAGGTTGGGCCTTCATTTAGATATTCTCGAACTCTTATGCAAGATATCATGAGATTTTAGAATTTTCACTAATTTTTAAGAATGATAAACTGTCTTGAAGTTTGCAACTGCATAAATTACCACTATTATCAATTTCAATTTAATTTGGGAGATTATGGGTATCGAGATAAGGTAAGGAAAAAGCCTTTGATTAATTAAAATAGTCATAATCCATCAAAGATGAAAACATCTTTAAAATGTGCAACAAACCTTGCAAACAATAACAACATATGGAAATAATAAACTACAATTACATTAGACAGATGAAAACTAATCAGAGACCAAGTTGCTATTGTAGGAACTGTTGTTTCAAAATAGGATCAGGGCAGGGGTGAAATCCAGCAGGTTCTGGATAACTGGTAGCAGAAATTTTGAGTAGTTTGGGGAACCGGCAAATGCCACCTCTGGCTGGCCCCAGAGTGGGGTAGGAATGGAGATTTTGCAATATCCTTCCCCTAGGAGTGGGCAGGAAATGGGGATTTTGCAGTGTCCTTTCCCTGGAGTGGGGTGGGAATGGATATTTTGCAGTATCCTTCCCCTGCCATGCCCACCAAGCCACGCCTACCAACGCACACCACACACACCAAGCCACGCCCACAGAACCAGTAGTAAAAAAATTTGGATTTCACCACTGGATTAGGGCCTTTTGCAAAACCTGACTTTGGGGAGGGAGTTGTAATTGTTAAAAGGCTTACCTTGATAAACGTCAGAGTACAAAAGTAAATAAAAAACTTTGAATCAAGTTTCTGAGTACCAGTGGTGGGGAAGAAGCGATAAGAGAGGGCACTCAGTCTTCATATCCTATCTAACTAAGATGCCAAATAAAACAGATAACTGCCATGATCTACAAGGCTTTTATATTTGTATGTTTGCAATATTTCTGCAACTATTAGTCCCAAAATGATGTGCCTTTTATTTTGCACTGTGTTGGGACCCTTAGCTGTTGAACATGTGGGAAGCCCCCCACCCGTAGAGAATGAAATATTTTGGGGAATATTAAAAGAGGCAGAATATTACATTTCCCCAAAGGAGAAATGGAGAGACATGCTCTTAAAGGCAGAAAGCTGCCCCAGTCTTCCCGCTATAGGAAAACTCAAGCTGAACCCTGAAGTCTTTAGAGATGGATATTTTGTGCCATTAAGAAATCCAGGCCAGCCTATTCATAAACAAAACGTCTTCAGCCCAGGCTGGAGCTGATGGGATTAAGAATTTCCATTCCCCCACCCAAATTCTAAGGACAGGACATGACCTTTAGGATATAATAGGATTAACCCACCACCATTGAAATAGTAAAAGACACAAGGCTACATTTCACAATCCCCTGGAGCAGGGGTGTCAAACACAAGACCTGTGGGCTGGATTCATCCCATGATGTGGTCAGATCCTGCCTGCGGGACTGTCCTGGAAAATATAAGGGACCGGCCCGCGTTGCTTCAGTCCGGTCAACCCAATGCGAAGAGGAAACACTGGGCCAGCAGGGCTTCATCCTGGTTTACCCAGTTCGAAGAGGAAGCATGTCAGCAGTTTGGGGAGTGGCATCAAGCTGGCCATGCCCACTCAGTCAGCCATGCCCAGTGAGTGGCGTTAAGCTGGCCACACCCACCAAGTTGGCTATACCCGTGACCCTCAATGAAATTGAGTTTGACACCGCTGCCCTGGAGCATCTCAAACACCAAACCCCAGAACCCGATAAAAATCCATCCATTCATTCAGCCATTTTGTTAGCCATCCCAGAAACGTGCTGCTGTCACTGAAGTTTCTGGAAACCAAATAATAATACCAGAGACCTTCTTTCCTTGTAGCCAGCCTCCATTTTATTTCCAGCGATTTCTCCCTGCTTTGAACCAGACTGGATTTTTCTTCCCATCAACATTTCAGCAAAAAATTGACTTTAAGAATGATTCTCCTTGTTCATCAAAATTATTGTCGAGTCCCGGCTGGGACTCGCCATTGCTGGGGGCTGGAGAGGAGGACGTACCGGCTGTTCGGAGGGGGTTGTATCTGAGTGAAGGTCTGTCCGGATGGTCACATGGCTTGGCGGTTTGCAACAACGCACAGAGACTGAGCGTGCGGCGCTCTCCTATGACATCAGAGAATGTCGAACAGCTGATTGGGGGGGTTGTTTTAAGTGCCAGATGGTGGTTATTGACAGGATAATTGTATAAATAGTGCTGCATGGCGGCTGCATGTAGCGCTGACTTTACACCTATGATCCGGCTTGTTCTTTTCTTCTGGCTGTGTTGCTGTAACAACCAAAGTAAAAACGCTGCAAACTTCTCCGTTGTTTGGTCTTTTTATCACTATCCGGACTGGTTGGGAGACGGGCCGAGAATTATCTTATATTTTATTTTCTGTGACGGCAGTAAACACGGCACTTCCAATGTTTCTTTTTATCTTATTCTCCTATATTTTCATAAATAGGGCATCCTTTGTATCAAGTTCCAATCAAGTCACACCTGTGTCTATGGCACATGGACGTGAACTAGCATGCTAATATTAAACATACGCAGTACTGATTAAAAAAATCCTGGCGTGCTTCATTTTTATTTTTTAGCTGCAAATATTGTAGCAATAGATCCCACGTGACTGCAAATGTTCAGACTGGTGATAGCTATTCCTATATTAAGGCAGAAGGCATAATGCTTACTAAGATGTTTCAAACCACACCATCCAATATGTATTTCATTTTCTTGTTGCTATACACATTCAAACTAACAGACAAAAATATTATTTATAACACTCCCCTAAGGAGTGTCCAATCACAATCAAAATGAAAAAGTACAAGCTAACAACAGTTAAAATCACACAAAAAGCAATAAAATTGATAAACACCATGATAGATTTACAGTCACACTAAAAAGAGCATTTACTCCACAATAAATTCTAAGCCTATAAACCTAATACCTAACCTTACTAAAAATTTATAACAAAACTATCCTAACCTTTTAATTTTCTTGCCATTCTGATTCCACTTGCAAATACTTCTACAGTATTCTTTAATACACAAAGTAAATTTTTAAAATTCATCCTGTTACTCTGTTTTGAGTCTGAGAGGACCAGATTGAATACACACAAGAGTTTTTCCTTTGTTTTTTACATTCATGTCTTGATCAAATCAAAATAAGTGACTGATATCCATTGCATGCTAATAGTGGCAGTTATACACTGTTGATGTCTTACATTGTTTAAGCTAGCACTAAACTATTATTTACTCAGAAATAATATGCATGAATATGTATAAATAAGTACTGGATGTCTTCTAAAATGATTATGGCTACTTCGAAAAATCAGAAATCTTGCACTCATTTAATTTACTTCTCAGTGATAGGATACAAAATTCAGCATTTTATTATTTGCGGGAAATAAGATCCCACTGAGTATGCCCCAATGAACGGAGCTACACCAACTTGAGAATGATTAATTCCATGGGTAGGTTTCTATTTCATTATAGTATTTCTTTTCCATACTCCATATCAATGTTTATAGTCTTCTGTTCCAAGTTTGATTTTACTTTTCATTTCCTCTCTTGTTCCATTTTTTAAAAAACGTTATAAATGCATTCTTATGACTACTCTCACTAAAGGGTTCTGAAGAGAAACATTTATACAACTAGGGAAAGAGTCAAATCTGTTCCTCAGACTAAAGCAGATTCTTTCAAAGCTGATCAGCTGAGAATGAAGTCATGTTTAACCTTGGTGTGTGAGGGCACAAGAAGAGATTTCTAAGCTCTTAAGGATATTACCGTGTTTCCCTGAAAATCAGACCCTGTCTTATATTTTTTTGAACCCTGAAATAAGCATTTGGCCCTATTGCCATGCGCTCAAAAGCCCGATTGGGCTTATTATCAGGGTATGTCTTATTTTGGGGAAAACAGGGTAGGTAACTTCCCTGTGGCAATGGAAAACAGCAGGAGAAAAGGAGGAGGGTTAAAGAGATGCTTGCCATTGTGCCATTGTGGAGAATGAAGAGCCACAGCAAATCATTCTGCCTTCTGAAGGCAGAAAGGCCTCCAAGAACTCCACTACTACTGTAGTAGTAATAGTAATAAGTTAATAATAATAGTAAGTTATAATTAGCAATAGTAAGTTATAATTAGCAATAGTAAGTTATAGTAGCAATAGTAAGTTATAAGTAGTAAGTCCCTTCTTCCCCTTCTCTTAGGTTACCGTTGTTGCTAATGTTACCAGTGCTAGTAGCTCTTCCATTTCCTGTTCTTGTCTTCCTTCCATGGTCTCACTTCTGTCACTGGTGGTAAGTTACTGAAGGTGGTAGGTTATTGGTTCATATACTAAAAGGATAAGAATTTAATTTGATTGGCTGTGGCACTGATTGGAATAATGCTAACATAAGGAGGCTTGAAGGGCTTGGCCAAATGAAAGGTTGTATGGAAACATATTATAGGATGTGCTCATTTGAAATAGTAGTAAAAAGACATATAGTTTGGGGTAGCGGTTAAGGCATCATGCTAGAAACCAGGTGACTGTAAGTTCTAGTCTTACCACAGGCACAAAGGCAGCTAGGTGACCTTGGCCTATTTCCTTTCTCTTAGTTTTGGGAAGAAGGCAACAGCAAACCACTTCTGGAAAACCTTGCCAAGAAAACTGCAGGGACTTGTCGAGGTAGTCTACAAGAATCAGACATAATGGAATAGAAAAGAAAAAAGTAATAATAACAGAGTCATCAATCTATAATCAGAATCATTGATTTGTAATGCTCATTTTGTTTTCAATCATTGTTAGCCACTTAAGAGTTATGTACAAGGAGTCCTTGACTTTCAACCACAATTGAGCCCAAAATTTCTGTTGCTAAGTGAGACATTTATTAAGTGAATTTTGTCCCATGTTACAACCTTTCTGGCCGCAGTTGTTAAGTGAATCACTGTAGTTGTTAAATTAGTGGCACGGTTGTTAAATGAATCTGGCTTCCCCATTGTCTTTATCTGTCAGGAGGAGGCAAAAAGTGATCACATGACCAAGAGACACTGCAACTGTCATAAATATGAGTCAGTTGCCAAGCGTCTGAATTTTGATCATGTGACCATGGGGATGTTGCAACGATCATAAGTGTGAAAAAGAGTCATAACTCATTTTTTTCAGTGCCATTGTAACTTTGAACAATCATTAAATAAACTGTTTTAAGTCGAGGACTACCAGTATTGACTTTGAGATGGGCAGTGAGTGAGTGAGTGAGTGAGTGAGTGAGTGAGTGAGTGAATGAATGTATTCCTCTTTCCAACATTGTAGATTGAATTTGGGCTTTGGCATAGATAATAACCTTACATTTTCCTGAGAGAATGAGAGGCCTTGTTCATTTTTTATCCACAATCTTTTACTCTTCGTGCCAAAAATCCTGATGCTGCAGGAGATAAGGAAGACCTAATGCTAAGAACTTGAGGCATGTAAATGAATCATTAATAAGTGAAGACAAGAGTTATTCCTGCTTTGGCTGTCAGATAATAAGAGAGACTCTTCTGAACAAATCCTAATGGCTTGAAAGTTGGATGGCTGCTCAGGAGCTCAAAACTTGAAAAAGAACTTAGGCAGGAAAAAAAACCCAGAGGCTGGAAGAAAGAACCTCTGCAAAGCAGTGTGGACTTTTGAGAGGAAAATAATCTGAGGAAAAATTTGCCAGGAGGAGAGACAGAACAATTCTGACACATGGCTTGCCTCCCACACCTCAAGCTTTTCCAACAACACACTCTTGTGTTCAACCTCAATGCTCACTTTGCTCTTCTTATGCCTTGTATTAGTCCTTGCTTCATTGTTCATTCTGAATTAAGAACAATCAGGCAGGGATTCTATGGTTGTCAGAGTGATGATTTATCTACCTATATGGTTTTTAAATGCAAATAAACAAAAAGTAATTGTTACAAGGAATTATGTCTTGCTGTAGGCACTTGAATGAGCTGCAAGCATACAATGCAATTGGGATAAACTAAAAAAAAAAAAGCCTGAATATGGGCTTAGTAATCATGTGAAGTGGATCTACAAGGATAAAAATATTAATCATTCTGACAACTTTTGGTCAGCGTTTGGAAAATAACAACACGAAATAATATTATTAATAAAGGATAGGATTATACACCTACTCCATTTATTTTTGCAGAACATAATGAACATGACCTTTTCTGCAAATATGTTTTTCTGTCCTAGTGAAGTGAATTGTTTAGAGATAGGAAGCAAAAACTGAGGTAAATAAAAAGTAATGGAAACAAATGAATGGTGAATAATCATAAATATCAGAGGAGAAGACTAATGCATAAGTGTTGTGAGTGCTTTAAAAAAATAATCAAGACTTACTCCTGGTGCTGGGTAGCCTCAATGAGGCATTCTTCCGTTTCCCCTTGTTAGGAAAGAATGCCATTCATAAAATAATTTATTTTTATTTTATTTATTTTTATTTTTTATTTTATTTATATGCCGCCCTTCTCCGGAGACTCAGGGCGGCTTACAATGCGTTAAGCAATAGCCTTCATACTTTTGTATATTTTATACAAAGTCAGCTTATTGCCCCCACAAACCGGGTCCTCATTTTACCTACCTTAGAAAGAATGGAAGGCTGAGTCAACCTTGAGCCTGGTGAGAATTGAACTCGCAGTAATTGCAGGCAGCTGGAAGCTAAATACTACCTTTAACAATAGCATTAGTCTGCTGCACCACTCAGACTCCTTACCTTATGACCTGTGCATGTTCTAAAACAAACATTGAATGGTTGTTCAAAGAATTGTTTGATCCATATGATTTAATTAGTTGGTCAATGAATTGACCCAAACTCATCAACAAGGAGAGTTCTGACCAGATGTTTCGCTGGACCAGTATCTATATCCCTAATTCAATCCATATTAACAACCCACTTTCTGCAGATTAATCTTGACTTGATAAATTTATATCTTCATTATAAACGTTTGCACCTTTTTGAGTCCCACATCTTTTCTTTGCCTCCACTTTTTTAAACTGGGAAAATATCTATAGATTTTACTGCATTATTGCACCATGGGGTGGAATAAAACTTCTATTTGTAATTTTTTTTAAAAAACAATTGCCAACACCAAATTTACCTTTTTCACAGCTGCCACATACTAGGCCAATGCCACTTCTAAGCTGTTCAACAAAACCTCAAAAATCTATTTCCTGTTCAGTCACCACCAGTTCAGACCCATTGATATATCGCAGCACGGACATTTAATAGAACAGAAATTTACCTCTTGAGAACACCAACTGGCTAGTGAATGATGTGGCATACATCTCAGAATTAATATAATGCAGTAGCACAGACGAGCACAGCATAGCAGACTCTACCCTACCTTACTATGGAACTTTTTAAACAAAAACTGCATAAAAATATTATTATCCAAAGAATCACAAATTTCTTATACAGAATGTATACAGAACAATAGAATTGGAAGGGACCCTGGAGGCCTTCTAGTCCAACCTCTGCTCAAGCAGGAGACCCTATGCCTGACAAAGTGGCTGTCCAATTCCTTCTTAAAAGCCTCCAGTGATGGAGCATCCACAAATTCTGGAGGCAAGCAGTTCTACTGCTTAATTGTTCTCATTGTCAGGAAATCTCTCCTTAGTTCTAAATTGCTTCTCTCATTGATTAGTTTCCATCCATTGCTTCTTGTCCTGCTTTCAGGTGCTTTGGAGAATAGATTGACCCCTGTCTTCCTTGTGGCAGCCCCTTAAATATTGGAACACTGCTATCATGTCATCCCCCATTCTTCTTTTCACTAGAGTACCCAATTCTTGCAATGCTTACCTTTATGGTTTACCATAAAGCAAATAAGAAAAGTGGTAATAGAAAAGGGGGGAAACAAGGGGGAGAGGCTTCTACCCCTAATAGCCTTCTGCTCGTTGTCCATCTTCCAGCATCTCTGGCTTCTCTGTCTTGAATGGAGAGATTTTTTTTTTTTTAATGCAGGTAAAATTTTCTATGGATGAAGAACATTGCTAAAGCAAAAGTTCTTGACTGCTAGGGGCTTCTATTCGAATATAGCCTTTTGTCTGTGATAGGCAGATTCTCCCTGTTCAGCATGGGTGAGGGAGATACGGGAATCAGGGTAGACACTTAAGTTTCAAGTTAGCATTCACATTTGGGCAACATACCTGAATATATACTGTATGGAAACATGGCAGACAGATTAGTTCCAGGAGATGCAAAGCTGATAGCTGCCTTAGAAAATCTGGCCACTGTGATAGCTAGTGGTTTTTCATTTAAAATTTCGAAACCATCCAGCTTTCTATGATTATTTACCAGGCAGAAAAAGATACAAAAAAGCAATATATAATTTATTCTTATTACTCCCATGTTCGGCGCTGCTTTGTTATTCTCTTTGGCAATTCCAAGATTCACAATCTGAAAATGGAATTTTATCGATTGCATCAGTCATTCCACTAAACACTAGTAATATGGACCCTTAAGATTTGTGAAATCTTGTGACACTATAGAATATAATGGGTTCTATATTTGTCAGTCCAAAAGGAAATCAACCCTGACTGTTCTTTGGAAGAACAGATACTGAAGTTGAAGCTCAAATACTTTGACCACCTAATGAGAAGACAGGACTCATTGGAAAAGCCCTTGATGTTGGGAAAGACTGAAGATAAAAAGAGAAGGGAATGGCAGAGGATGAGATGGTTAGATAGTGTCATTGATGCAACGAACATGAATTTGGGCAAACTCTCGGAGACGGGAGGATGCTATGGTCCATGGATTCACAAAGAGTCAGATACAATATAGTGACTGAATAACAATGACAAATACTAGTCAAATACTCATAAGCAGGCAAAATGGTAAAATAAGACATATGATAAAAACAAACTGGACAAAACCTCAACCTTAGAATAGAGGAGAAAAATGAAGTTATCAATATTACATGGTTAAGAAATGGACTGATTTGAACTACTGAGTTGAATTTTTTGGTACTGTCCACCAGGGGTGAAATCCAGCAGGTTCTGACAAGTTCTGGAGAACCGGTAGCGGAAATTTTGAGTAGTTCGGAGAATCAATAGTGGAAATTTTGAGTAGTTCGGAGAACCGGCAAATACTACCTGTGGGTGGCCCCAGAGTGGGGTGGGAATGGAGATTGTGCAATATCCTTCCCCCAGGAGTGGGGAAGGAATGGGGATTTTGCAGTATCCTTCCCCTGCCATGCCCACCAAGCCATGCCCACAGAACCGGTAGTAAAAAAAATTGGATTTCACCACTGCTGTCCACTCTTAACTACTTGTCCTAGTAGAACAATGAGCACATATACTTGCTATTCAAATACACATAATTCTGAAATTTAAACACCAAGGTTTATGCAATGGTTATGATATTTGCCTGATCTTGCATGAATAAACCAAATCTTTTGGAAAATGAGTGGAGGAAAGATAGAATGCAAGGCAGCAGAAGAAAACAATATTGTAACAAATTGGAAAGCTGAACTAGAATTCTAAAGTATTATTCCTTTAATTGTGCTGTGAGTTCCTACTCTTTCAAAACGAGGTGGGGAAAAATAAAGATGCCAATAAAATAAATCAACTGAAACAGTTTTTATTGGGTAAGGTCAGCTGCATCTTAAAGAGGGGGAAAAAGATAATAAAATATATTAGTTACGATTCCTTCATGCTGTGAAACAAAATGAAATAATTATGAGGTTACATAAACTGAAACGTTTGCTGAGTGGATGATTATAAACCATGTAAGCTTTTGAGGAGAAATTTAAAGACTCCGAGGAAGCCATGTGAAATCATTAGACGAGAGATCACACCATACTTCAATCTAGGAAAGGATGTTAAATAAGAACAGTGTCTCCAAAAAAACAAAAACAAAACTCCAGTGTTCACTATATGTGCTTTGATTCAGTAAGACATTACATTATTTCACTTGGATCCTGAGTTTCCTTCCATCAGGCAAAAGCTTCTGTTGTTCATAAAAGTCTTGCAATCAAGTAGACTAAAAGGATGGAGGGGGGAAGAGTGAGGGACAATGGCTAATTTCTTCTTTGTTACAAAAGTTCTCCCCAGAACAGCATTTGTTGGAGAGCAAGGATTTAAAAACAGAGGGAGGATATATCTTCCAGACCATCCCATGAATAAAATACTGATCATGGCACTACAGAAGACATGACCCCAATCATCACAGACTCCCATAGAAAGGATCACCCTTAAACCTAGGACAGAGGTCGGCAACATTAAACACTCAAAGAGCCACAAAGGTCCTAACCAGAAGCCCCGTTCAATTCTGGAGCCAACCGGAAGTCTGGTTCCCCCACCATAGAGTCCCCTCCTAGCGCAGCATCCTTTTTCCTCTACCTGTCCTAACTGAAAGCCCTATCAATTATGGAGCCGACCAGCAACAGGGAGCCGCAGCAGAGGGATGAAAGAGCCACATGAGGCTCCAGAGCTGCGGGTTGCTGACCCCTGACCTAGGAGAATGCATTACACAAAGCACATTCATTAAAAAGCAAACTTAAAAGGCACTTTTTAGGTAGACAAAAGAAGATGTTTGGTTCTCAGGCCAATTGCATAAAAATAGAGGAATGATTTCACAAGGCCTGAAGTTGCTATTTGTTCCCAAAAGGAGCATTTTCTCTTTACAGCAATAGTTCTCAACCTGTAGTCCACAGACCCCTGGGAAGCCACGATGTCCACACCGGGGGTCCCCAAAGGCCTATAGAAATGTAATGATTTAAATATTAAGTCTTGAGGGTCCATGGCCACAAAAGGGGTCCATGGTGAAGAAACGATACTTTACAGTGTTTTTAAGGTTTTGCAGCAGCATGGCATATGAGCAATATTTCTGCAGGAAAATGACACAGGAAGAAAAGATTCAATCTCCTCCTCCCCAATGCTATAATCTTTAGCACAATCAAGGCCCTCACAGCTGCTTTTTCAAAGGAAATGAAGAATGTGAATCAGGACTTTTTTAAAAATCCATGTTTAATAGACTATGTGTAGTTTGATCCTTAAGTGGACCGTTTTCAAACATAATCCTCTTTTCGTTGGCCAGAAGCTTGACTGATGAGAGTATGAGAATCTTGATTTCTTGGTTAATCTTAGGAGTTTGGATATAATTTTCAAAACTGACTGTGCATTTTAACACCACCACCCTTTTATCAGTGACTATCTTAGTCTGGATCCTCTTTGGAGATTTTGAATTTTTCCTAATTAGCTCTTGATTTAAAAGGAAATTGGCACCCCATTATACAATCAGAATATCTATGTGTTCTTATTCTGCAATGTTCTGCAAGCATCTACTGTATTTGATTCCCAGGCTCAGAGAATACCCTGCACAAATATGTAAAGGATACTGGAGGGTTGTGAAACACATTTTGTCATTTGCCACCCCACTTTAGGACCTCTTGATGAAATGTACTGCTTGCTGCTCTGTCATGGGAATGGTCCCTTTGACATATGATTTCCCTTTTATTATTTCCCTTTTATTGCAGCCTATAAATTAAAGAAAACCATCTATCTGTTGGAAAGGCAGTTTCACTTTTAAGACAACTCCTGTTCCTGTATGAAAGAATCTCTCCTTTCCCCCCTAAATGATACACAACAAAGAGATTTAAGCCTAGAAATCATGATGGACTCTTTGGGGCTGAACGACCAAAGCAACTTTTGTTGTACACCATTCATGGTTCTCTTTCAGCCTTCAAGTTTTAAGGAGAATCAGAGCAGAGGCTTGTCAAACTGATTCCCCCCAATTTTCTAAAGTTAATGCAGTGCTTTTATCTCTTCTTAAGAAATGGAGGCCAGCAAGGTTGCTGAGTATGCTACTTTCACCCGTACTAACTGCTAGTAAAAACAACATGAGGTAGATTGCAAAAGTAACTATTGAGGTCTAAGTGTTTGCATGGCAGGACATTGAAATTATTATTTTCCTGCTATTCTGTTTTATACTTTCTATTCTTAAAATTGCCCTTGCAGCATATTTTGAAAGAGACATAGTTTAGAACCAAAGGTAAGCTTCTGTATGTGGTGCTTGAGGGCATCAATTCGTTCATTAATGTCTCAACTGGCACCAATCTCACCACCTCATCTAATTTTATTATTTTAATTTTAAAACAATTAAAGGAGAAGAATTGGGAACAGCATCTCTGAGCTGTAAAAATCTAGATAACTATTAGGTAGCAACAAATGGATGTAAACCATTGTGCCCATTGCTGCCTTCTTGTGGTCATCTAGCTTTTTCTAACCTAGATATAGGCTCTGGCCTTTGGCATTCTCAAAAATTAAGGTGGTAGATGGCTATTGGTTTTTAGAAAGGATTTTGTTTTGGGAAGTGAACAGTTAACCTGATCAGAAAAAAGAGTAACCAAGGAAGCCAAAATGGTAAATAGGCAGAGAATTCCTCCCTGTCAGCCATTTTGGATAGCATCCATACTCATAATTCTGGGATTAAGAGAGCTGCAAATACCAATGCCCACTAGATGGCAGCCAAGAGTTAGAATTTTATATATCACTTTTCTGCCACCTGGCAATCAGTGGTGAAATCATGCTGGTTCTGTCTGGCTTGCGCGAACCGGTAGCAATGGCGGCGCGTGGTTTGGTGAACTGGTAGCAGCGAACATTGTTACTTCCTTTTAACTAGTTTTAACTAGGAAGTAACCTGTTTTTGACCCTCTGCGCATGTGCAGAAGGCTTTGTGCACATGCAGAGGGTCAAAAATCAGACGTGATGATGGCGTGCGCACTTCCAAACCGGTAGGGAAGGTAAGTAAATTTCATCCCTGCTGGCAATTATTTGGACTGCTATATTTGCTCAGATCTGTGTCCTTGAGCTGGAAAAAAAAAGTCAATTTGCCCATATTATAAGTTATCTGTTAAAAAGAAGATATCTTGATACTTCAATTGCTTTCTAAACTGAGCAATGTTAAATAAAAAAGGTAATTCTTTAGCTGCTTCCAGAAAAGGAATGTTGTGGCCCTTGCAGGAACGCACAAGTATTTGTACCGCTTGGTGATGTATGCTGGACTTGAGAAATGAGACTTCTCATGGAGACAGAAGATGCATAAGTCACCACTTCTAATAGCTGTGCTCTTACTAATGATTACAAATTAAAAGATCAAGTAACTCCCTCCTGCACAATCCTGTTTAATTCACTGAATGAATATAGATACTCTCCGATTTACAACCATTCATTTAGTGACAGTTTCAAGTTACAACAGCACAGAAAAAAAATGACTTACAACCGTTGCAAGCACCCTCATGGTCATGTGATCCAAATTTGGATTTTTGGTAATTGGCTCATATTTATGATGGTTGCTGTGTCCCAGGGTCATGCCATCACCTTTTGCGACCTTCTCACAAGCAAAGTCAACAGGGAAGCCCGCTTCATTTAACAATTTTGTTACCAACTGAAACAAGTACAGTGATTCACTTAATAACTGTGGCAAGGAAGTTTGTAAAATGGGGCAAAACTCACTTAATAACTCTCTTGCTTAGCAACAGAAATTTGGAGCTCAGTTGCAGTCGTTAAGTCAAGGCTACATCAGTGGTGGGTTGCTCCCGGTTTGGACTGGTTCGGAAGAACCAATAGTAAAACTGGTGGGAGGCTCCACCCACTGACCCGGACATCATCAGGAAGTTTCTGCATGCGCAGAAGCAAGAGTGTGCGTGGAGTCCCGTTGCAAACCAGTAGTAAAGGTAAGTAAACTCACCCCTGGGCTACATGTAGATGCATCTTGAACCTATAAAGTATAGCCGTTCAAATATTTTATAATAGATGTTGTGGAGTACGTGCAAGCAAAGTGAGTGACATCTATGACATCTCTGAGATTTTTATTACCATCTAGAATAAGAGGGTGATAGTGACCTTGGAATAGATCACAGCCTTTCTCTGTTCATACTTTTTGTCTTCCATTCAATCATGTCTGATTTTCAGAGACTACCTGGACAACACCTAGTTGGCTCCATGCCTAAAATGGGACTAGAATTCCCAGTCTCCTGGTTTGTGGCCTAATGCCTTAACTGTTACATCAAATTGGCTCACTCCCATTTTTGACCTCTGGACGCTCCGTTTTTGGCCTCCATGCACCCCATTTTCCACCCATTCTGATCCTCGCCGCCCAGAATGGGTGGAAAATGGGGCACACGGAGGCCGAAAACAGGGCGTGTGGAGGCTGAAAACTGGATGCGGAGGCCGAAAATGGGGCACGCGGAGGCGGCAATAAACTATGGCAATCCCTGAAGCCTGAAACAGCTGATCGTCAGGAGGCCGATCCCACCGACAATCCGCTGCTTGTGCTAATCAGGCTGTGCTGAAATTGAAACAGGCTGTTTGCTGCAAGGAGGCAAATTGCTGGGAGGCAGAGGCAGATTTTTTTTTCTTGTTTTCCTCCCCAAAAGCTAGGTGCGTCTTATACTTCGCAGCATCTTATACTCCGAAAAATACGGTAGATAAATCTAGTATGTCAAAAGAGAGGGACAAAATCTCTTTCACTATGGTGCTACTTTTTATTTTATTTGCAGGAAGTGTTTTTACATGCCACAGAAAATCTTTCTTTATTCTGAAGTGCAGTAACACCTCAAGACTCATTTTTCTGACCCGGTGTGCTGTCGTCTCAGGACTTCAGCCTGTTGTACTTGGTAATCTCAATTACTGAAAATTACTGTTCCAGTTGAGAAGCTACAGGTGTGCGCTAAAAGTTTGTTGGGTTTTGCAAGCAAAATAATGTGGATTTTGGGGGTGGTGGTGAGGGGGCTTACTGGCCATGGAAAATCTCAAAAGGAACACTGTCTCTGAAGTTAGGGTTTAATTCTCTAGTCCAGCTAAATTATTGTATGGAACGGAATGATTTTATTGCAATGCAACATACTATGTTTCATTACTACCAGCACTTTCAGACTGTGCACTATTCCCCAGGAACATGTTTTGTATTCTGCAGATTTGGGCAGTAAATTACTGGCAGTAAATTACTGAAGCATCCTGTGGTGTCCTAGTTACTGCTTCAATCAAATATAATATGATGAGTGGAGATACAGGCTAGGTCTGTGCAAGCAAAAATAATAGAAAAAAAGCTATGGAACAATTATTTCTCTGTGAAAGGAATAGATTACTTTTATTTATTAAATTACTTCTCCATGAATATCTGACCTGATCTTGTCTCCTCTTTCCAATCTTACGTTACAGTTGTTGATGTCATCCTACCATTTTGTTAATCTTCCTTCTGTTTTTTGTTCTTACTTCATGTAGGGCTAGGGCCCGGAGTGAAAATTCCCAAAGTAACTGCAAGAACCGATTTAAGAAAATTAATTCCAGGCAACCCAGCAGAGAAAAAGGCAGTCCAAATGTAATATCTTAAAGCACATCACATAGGAGACTGGGTCGATGTACTCTTTCATTTTTGATGAGTTAGATTTAATACTCTTTCTTGGTAGAGCAGAATAACATTTATATAAAAGGCCAGAGTTAAGTGAGGTTGGGAGCCTATAGCCTTTCAGATTTGCTGAACTCCCAAACAGCAAAAAGTCATCATGTGCAATGGTGAGTGATTCTAGGAGCCGTAGTATAGTAGCTACCATGTGGCCTAAAACATGCACACATTCACAAGGATGGGAATTCTATACAATGGACACTTGAGGATACAGTAACCTATAGCCCTGTTTCTGCCTTTCTTTTCAATAATGATGAAATGCATTTCATGACAGCCATATGAATGTAAGGAATGGAGTTGCAACATTCCTGGGTGAGTCATGGAAAGAATCCAAATAAAAGATAAACCTTTTGCACCTGGGAGTCACAACTATGAACTTAAGGCCTCTTATGGGTCCAGGATCAGCAGTGAAATCCAGCCAGATCTATCCGGCTGGCGCGAACCGGTAGCGCCGGTGGTGGGAGGCTCCGCCCACCTGCTGGGATGTCATTATGTTCCATTTTTGACCCTCTGCACATGCGCAGAAAAGGAGCGCGTACTCCCATTCCCGAACCGGTAGCGAAGGTAAGTGGATTTCACCACTGCCCAGGATGTATACTGGAAACATAGTGACTTGTTTCTTTCTGCCCTTTGGGGAAAATATAGTGGATATCTGATTTTATTTTTTTAATAAGTATGCCTTCTTGCATTATTCTAATATATTCTTCAACTAAAAAAGGTCAGGGATTATGTTGTACATATACAGCGATACTTTGATGCTCAACTGCTTTAAAACTCATCAAGTTTGGCACGTGATGAGTTTTGACGTGAATATTTTGTCCCGGTACTCATTGTTTGTTTGGTACTCAACACACAAACTAGAATGTATCAGTGTCATCTGCCATGTGACTCACTACATTATTTCTTTTGGGAAAAAACTGTTTGGTACTAATTGTTTTTGGTACTTGTTGCACCTCCTGGAACCAATTAACAATGAGTACCGAGGTACCAAAAGCAAGAGGGGTGCCTCTCCACCTGATGGAGCTGCTGGGCTGTGATTTGGCATGAAGAACTAGCAGTGTAGAATGTATGAGACAAAAAATAGAATGAGTAAAGATTCCTAACAGGTGGCCACAGGTAATGTAGGGGTCTGTGGATACGTTTCAGAGTTTCTATGAACTTGGATCAGGGAAAAAAATATACTATTTTTCCCTAAATTCTAATTGAAATGTAGCTTATCATTCAATAATGGACCTCAATAACAAAGTAATTTATAATTCCTAAAAGTTAATTTCAATATATCCAAGGGTGGGCTTCAAAAATTTCAGCAATGGGTTCTGTGCCCAGTTGCTGGGTGGGCGTGGCCATGATGGGCATGGCCTAGTCGGCTACCTGCACCAAGTAGGGGGTGTTTTTGCCTTCCCCAGGCTCTGGAGGCTTTCCTTGAACCTCTGGGAGGGCGAAAACTGCCTACCCCGGGTTCCAGAGACTGGAAATGGCCCCATTCCTGGCCTTCAGGAACTTCCGGGAGGCCCGTTTTTCCCCCTTCCCAAGCCTCCTCTTGGGCCCTGCACTTACCTTGCATCCAAAACAAGCTGTGTGGAGACTCCTGGGAGGGGCGGGGTGGGAGGGGCCAGCCAGGGGTGGGATTTGGAGGTTCTCCGAACTGGCCGTAACCTGAGCGAACCCGTAGCAGCCCACCCCTGAATATATCTCACTATCTAAAATTATTAGACTCTTCAATAGAGTATTGAGTGGTTAATAGTTTAATAAAAAAAGACATTTATCATTCGTTATTCTTAATTTTCTGATAAGAGGTGGCTGGATTCTGCGCAGCAGCACTGGGAATTTGTCGGTAACATGTGATTAATCCACCATAGCCATTTTATACAACTAATGTAGCAAAACCCTTTGCATTACTACTCTTTTGCATTTCAGTATTTAATGATTATGGGCCTCACAGTTTAAGGATTGATATAATAGTATAGTATGTGAATATGTAACTGACAGACTGGATGCCAACTTGTGATTTTAATGTAGATTTTATCTGTTATTTATTATTTTATTATAGAATTTTTAACTGGATATTCCTTGAGTGTTTTTATTTGTTCTGATCTCTGGCTTTTGACTGTAATAAACTTGATTTGATTTGATATTCTGATAAATGCATTTGAGGCTAATGGTTTTCCTTTGTAACACAGTCAATATCTATTACATGCATTTAAATGCATTTTTCTGAGAAAGGGTAGTTTTGGGCCTGTGATACACAAAAAAGAACTCCTGATTAGAAGAATATTTATGTTGCAAGAATAGAAATGATGCTTTGCACCACTTGCTAAATGTATCTGCACACCATCATCCAGGATCTGGCTTACAGTTTGGATTCAGTATTGGAAAACATCTGGTATACATAGCAGACGGTATCCGTTGTAGCAAAGTAGGGCATGCATCATAATACTCTACCAAATATCAGTGTTTCTGAAGAAAAGAGAAAATATGTAAGACTATTTTGTGGCATTTTTTTAAATTCTAGAGTTTCGAAAAATAAAGTCTCGTGTTTAGATTAAAGGGGCTAGTCTTTGGGTGCAAAGAATAAGATGTGGGTGGAGTCAGAATAACTACCAACATTTTGCTCAGAAAGAAGGCAGTGTAAAGACACGGTTGCATGGCTCAGTGGAGTAGATCAGCAACAGATCGACACATACCTGTACACCAAGCCATCCATCCCTTTTTTTGCTGGGAACAAGTTGGGGAACCTAATTTTCAAATATTGTCATGTTCTGACTAAGCATCAGCCTCGAGAAAAAAAAACCCTGTGCTTCAGCAGCTCACATTGTGTCAGGGTGAAAAATTAAAACAAATGAATACATTAAAAGTCTCTCAAAAGAGTTAAGGCCATTTTTAAGAACCTAATCCTAAAAAGCGATCAACAGGTCAGAAAGGCCCCCCCCTCTGTGTGTGTGTGTATGTGTGTGCGTGCGTATGTGTGTGTGTGTGTGTGTGTGTGTGTGTGTGTGTGTGTGTGTGTGTGTGTTTAATCCAGTCTTGTTTGGAGAATTTAGTTCAAGAATTCTACATCAAATGTCAAAGGATCCATTGATTCTGAGCCCACAGAAGCTCTTTCAGTTGAGATTGCCTTGCTGATTTTGGTGAGCGAAGGGCTCTTTAGCTAAGGCAGTTCATACCTTTCAGGAGCAAAAAAAAAAAAAAAAAAAATACTGGGCAAAGGACCAAGTAGTAGAAGAAGGTGACAGAGTGAATAAAACAGAGGGAAGGAGGAAAAAGCCACATCTTTCTCCACCCCTTTCACTGTTCCTGGCTCACACTACATGCCCTCTTTCATTTGAGACCGCTCAGCCTGGACGCCCCGTAGAGCATAAATCAGGTGTACTATATTTATCAGCAGTGCCGTAGAAGCAAAAGAAAATCCTTAAAAGAAGATTGCATGGCGCTGCATATTATTCACATGTCAGTTACTACAGATGAACCTTCAGAAAGCAAAAGGTGGTCGATAGGAGCCAATATCCCATTTTCTTGACAGATATTAGCCGGTTGACTGGCCAGCTCCATACTGATCAAAATATCACAACTCTCTATTGGAAAGATTTGTAATTTCCTGTAGTACAAATTCCAATTTTAGGTTAGAGAAGTCATAGAGCTGAGTGTTCTGACCCAGCCTTTGCAAGTAATGATAAGCTGCTTACTACACGAGTAAAACAACCCCCTTTTCAAAACAGGGCAGGGATAGTCTTTTATTCACATGGATAAAAAATGTAATGTAATGTAATGTAAAAAAAATGTAATGTAACCAAATGTAATTAGTCCCAAAAACCTGGTCCTGGCCAAGGAATCCAAATTGCTTGCTGTATACTAGAAAACAAATGGTTGTCTGTGACAACTGGCCACTCCCAAACCCCTACTATTTAGGGTCTGGCTAGCGTATATGTCTGTTTTACCCTGAGACCCGGCTTATTGCTTTCCTTTGCTCTCCTCTCCTTTCCTCTCTCTGCATACACGCATCTGGGATGGGCCCCATCTGTTCCTCCTTCTTACTCAGCTCAGCCCCCGAAGACAGCTCCCTCTCCACGTGGGGGAGGACAGAAGGCCCCAGCTCTGCCTTTGATGCTGTTTCCTTATCAGAGACTTCCAAAGGCTCCAAAGCTGGCCCAGGCTCCCCTTCAACCTCCTCCTCGTCTGACTCTGCTGTTAGTTCTGCTGGCAGCCGACAGGCCACAACTCTGGGTGAATTTCTCTCTCTCTCTCCTTCCCTCCCTCCCTCCCTCCCTCCCTCCCTCCGTGTGTGTGTGTGTGTGTGTGTGTGTGTGTGTGTGTGTGTGTGAGAGAGAGAGAGAGAGAGAGAGAGAGAGAGAGAGAGAGAGAGAGAGAGAGGATCAGAGCAGAAAAATATTATTTTTATATTTCTTTGTTACAAATACCTCTTCCAATGCACTATAAGTAGGGATGCCTTTGAGAAGAACTTGGAAAATGCAGTTGGTACAGAATGTAGCTGCCCCTATTTGGATGAGTGGCAGCTATCACAGTCATGTGACAATTTTTGCAGTGGTGCCTTGACTGTCAACTGATTTCTGAGTGCTGGTTTTAACCTACCAAAAAAACTTTTTTCCCACCTCAAACACAAAGTCTAGAAACGGTTTCCAAGTAGAAATAAAAGTATTTGTATTTTTTTTCTTCAATCAAAGCAGTCAATTTATAACCACCTCTGCTAACTCTATCAATTTTTGCAGCCATTTGTCCATTGTGGGGATTGAGGTGACCTTCCATTTCTGTGCATAGAGTAGTCTTGCTGCCATCAACATGTATAACATGAAAGTTCCATATTTATTTATCTATCTATCTATCTATCTATCTATCTATCTATCTATCTATCTATCTATCTTGTATGCCGCCCTCTCTCCCAAGGACTCAGGGCGGCTCACAACGATAAAAAACATTCAGATATAAAAACCAATACAATCCCCTTTAAAAACCCCTTCAGTCCAATCTGGCCAGGCCAAATAGCCATGTTTTGAGGTCACGGTGGAAAGAGTGAAGGTCAGGGGCCATCCAGAGCTCCAGGGGGAGCTGATTCCACAGAGTAGGCCCGCCCACAGAGAAGACCCGCTCCCTGGGAGTCACCAGCCAACACTGTCTGGCCGACGGGACCTCAAGCAGGCCCTCCCTGTGAGAGTGCACCGGGCGAAGGGGAGCTGTCGCTGGCCGCAGAAGGTCTGCCAGGTACCCCGGGCCTAAGCCATGTAGGTAATTTTATAGGTAATTACCAGCACCTTGAAATGGTTCCATTACAAACTCCTTTCTCTTCCCTTTCTTATGTTCCTCTGTATGCTGATATGTACATCCTGAAGTCAGCAATCTCTGATCCTACCTTTCAGTTGATGCTCTTCTTCCCTTTAAACTCGGGTTTAATTCAAGGAGGAACAGAAGGGATTTCTAATAATCTTACTGTAGTTTGCCAAGTATGGCTTAATTATACCAAGGGTTTTTAACTTTTTCTGGCTGTGTCCCAAGATACAGCTTCCCGACCCCTAATTTCATTCTGAATTAATGATATTTCTCCTCTCTATTATTTATCTGTTGTCTTCAAAAATTGAGGATAATGTTACGGACGTATAACTCTTAGGAGGTTGTATAATATGAATAATTACATATGAATAAAATATAATGAAATACCTGGATCGTGTCTGATGCATCTTTTCACACACAGACTTTCACAATCACAATCCTAATCAGCTATAACAACAGGCTAACTACAAAAGGAAGCAAATCCGTTTATATTGCAAGGCAGAATTTTCTGGGCAATGCCACTTGGATGGAGCAGGAAGGGAAAGAGGCTTTGAAAAATGGGAGTAGGCGGGAGGAGGGCAGGTTATTCACCTCAAGCTTTTGGATAGCTAACTTTAGTTCATCAAGTTAAGAATCATTGGACTAAAGCTACTGGATGAGGACTGAAAAGATCTGGATGTCCACTAAGTGGCAACAAGGTATTGCATTTTCTATACCTCTTTGCTACCATCTAATGTTTGCCTTGGCTAGATTTGATGGTCTAGGCTTCCCTTGATCTCTATTTTAAAATCATTACAAATCAAATGGCATATATATGACATTTTGAATTCCACACACATGTCGTCCTTGTTTAACATTGATTCATTTGGGACCATTTGAAAGTACAATGGCACTGAATAAGGGCAGTGGTGAAATGTAAAATTTGTTACTACCGGTTCTGTGGGCATGGCTTGGGGGGGGGGTTAATATGACTGAGTGGGTGTGGCCAACTTTTTTTTTTTTGCTTTTAAAATCATTTTTTCTACAACCTCTTCTGCTGAAGAGGTTGTTAAAAAATGCTTTTAAAGACATTTTTTCTATAACCTCTTTGGCCGAAGAGGTTGTAGAAAAAATGCTTTTAAAAGCATCTGATGATCCCAGCTGAACCGCGTGATCATCAGAGCCTTTATTTTTTTACTTTTAAAAGCATTTTTTCAGCCAAAGAGGTTGTAGAAAAAATGCTTTTAAATTTTTTTTAAAAAGCCTCTGATGATTGCGCGGCTCAGCTGGGCAATGCGGGGGGGGGGGGGCAGGGATTTTTGCTACCAGTTCTCCGAACCACCTGCATCCATTGCTACCGGATTGGATGATCCGGTCTGAACCGGGAGCATTTCACCGCTTAATAAGGGGTAGTTACAACAGGTCTTCATAGTTGCAGTCATTGTATTTATTAAGCATATGGTAATGTTACATTAGCCAGGAGACCCTACAATGTTAATACAAAGTAATTGTTTGGCTGATGACGATTGCTAGTTGTTCATGTTATCCAGAGTGCATCACAGGGGATGAACTAGCTCCACTCTCAAAAGGCTTGGTTGTGTTCTGCAGGGTCATCTGGGACTTTTCCTACCATCAATGTCACCTCACATTCGGGTGTTGGATTCAGGTAGGTCCTGCTTCAGTTGAATTCGTATTGCTGCTCAAAGCACTGTGTTTTTCCTACCAAAGTGGTACCTATTCACCTACTTGCATGTAACATGCTTTCCAACTTCTAGGCTGGCCAAAGTTGAGGCAAGTGACAGGAGCTCACTTCATCATGTGGCGCTGGGACTCAAACTACCAGAGTATAGATCTTTTCCAGCATCATCAAGCCACTGAGCTTCTTTACGTCATCATCGTGTCTCCATGTCACATGACTGAGATTTGGGGGCTCAGGGACTGCTTGCTGAGCAGCTGTGATTGCAAGAGGCAGTAATGTTGTAATTATATAAGAGCCTTGGTGGCGCCGCAGACTAAAGTGCTGTTAAGTAGTACCAGCTGCCTGCAATTACTGCAAGTTCAAATCTCACCAGGCTCAAGGTTGACTCAGCCTTCCATCCTTTCGAGGTAGGTAAAATGAGGACCGGATTGTGGGGGCAATAAGCTGACTTTGTATAAAAAAGAACATTGCTTGGAGGGGCCAAAAGCCCTACTAAGCAAGTATATTCAAAAGTATGAAGGCTATTGCTTAACGCATTGTAAGCCACCCTGAGTCTCCGGAGAAGGGCGGCATATAAATCAAACCAATAAATAAATAAATAAATAAAATAATTGGCTTGCAATTACAACATTACAGCATCATGCAATCACATGATCATCATTTGCAACGTTCCCTGGCAGCTTCCCACAAGCGAGGTTAATGGGGAAGCCAGCATGAGATTGCAAATGGGGATCACACGGTTGCACATAATGCTGCAATTGCACAGGATCTGCCTGGCAACTGGGAATGCTGGAACTCCTACTGTAAGTCAGTATGGTCGCGTGATGTTGCTGCTTACGACTGTGTCACTGAGATTTCTGGTCCCAATTAACATTAATAAGTGATGGTTTCCAGGGGTGAAATTCAGCAAGTTCCGACAGGTTCTGGAGAACCGGTAGCGGAATTTTTGAGTAGTTCAGAGAATTGGCAAATACTACCTCTGGCTGGCCCCAGAGTGGGGAGAGAATGGAGATTTTGCAGTATCCTTCCCCTGGAGTGGGGAGGGAATGGGGATTTTGCAGTATCCTTCCCCTGGAGTGGGGTGGGAATAGGGATTTTGCAGTATCTTTCCCCTGGAGTGAGGTGGGAATAGAGATTTTGCAGTATCCTTCCCCTGGAATGGGATGGGAATGGTGATTTTGCAGTATCCTTCCCCTGCCACGCCCACCAAGCCACACCACACCACGCCCACCAAGCCATGCTCACAGAACCGGTAGTAAAAAAAATTGAATTCCACCACTGATGGTTACCCGCATGAGCTAATCCGTTTATTCAAACAAACTCCAAGGAACAGTTAAGAACCCATCATCAACAGTCATCAATTCTTACAAGTAGGTATGATTAATCTTTTATGAGATTGCTGATTATCTAAACATCAAGAGTCTGGATCACGTTTTGCATGACAAAGTGATGCTGCTGAGTGAAATCGAAACAGGAGGAACAGGATCTCCCATTTTCCTCAATTCTGTTTTTTAATAGGGAGTCTGCTTTTCACCCAGATTGAGCCTATTTTAAGGCTTGCGTTATGGCGTTCATGTGGTTTTCACACAACTGGGAGAAACTCACACTGGCAACATTACCATGAATGCAGGCAAATGTAAACATTGCAAAACTGGAGGAATGGAGGTATCTTCCTACAGCCCTGGGTCAAACGATGACTCTCCCTAAGACTGACTCTACAGCTCTCTTAAAAAGGTAAAGGTTCCCCTTGCACATGTATGCTAGTCATTCCCGACTCTAGGGGGCGGTGCTCATCTCTGTTTCAAAGCCGAAGAGCCAGCGCTGTCCAAAGACTCCTTGGTCTCCTTGGTCATGTGGCTGGCATGACTAAACGCCAAAGGCGTACGGAATGTTGTTACCTTCCCATCAAAGGTGCTTCCTATTTTTTCTACTTGCATTTTTTACGCGCTTTCGAACTGCTAGGTTGGCAGAAGCTGGGACAAGCAACGGGAGCTCACCTCATTACACGGCACTAGGGATTCGAACCGCTGAACTGCCGACCTTTTTCATCGACAAGCTCAGCATCTTAGCCACTGAGCCACCGCTCTCTTACTTTTAATTTAATTTAAATTTAAAGGATTTCTTTTAAGCTAAACATTCTCCTGTGTTTCACACTGCATTACATTAGTGGGGGGAAATGAGAAGGTCTCCCTAAGACCTTTTTTAAAAAATATATATTTTAGATTTTTTTAAAAAAATCCTGCCTTTATTATTTTTATAGGTAAGTCAAGATGGCGAACATACCTAATGCTTCTTCTTCCTTCTCTTTTCCCCAAAACAACAACCCAGTGAGGAGAGCTGGGCTGAGCGAGAGTGACTTTGTGTTCACTTAGCTTGGTGCCTTAACTGCTAAACCAAATTGACACTTTCATAATTGTTCACCTTCGATCAGCGTGAATGGCAGCCAGAAGTTGTTCAACAAGAAGATTTGATTGCACAAAGTAGGAAACCCACAGGGTGGAAAGAAGTGTCACCTTAGACCCACACCTTTGCTTTATCACGATTGAGCGAAAAGCACAGATTAAAAGATACGTAATGTCTGCATTTTCATTAGAAGAGCAAAATAGAGAGGCAACTTTTCAAAGCATCCTTGATTTTTTAAAAAGCTTGACTTTGACATTCTTGATTAACAACGTCGCAAGTGGAAGGAGACTTGTCAGAAAAGGCCATGGAGGCTGTTCTCTCAGAAAACAAATAGCTCATTTACAGATTGCACTTCGTTAGGCTGATGCAAATTAATCCAATTGTTGATGGCAAAATGTAACTAATGCTGCATAATTTGGATGGCAGTACCAGTAAAACTTAATTTTCCTTAAAATCGCATCTTCACAAATGAGGATGCTTCCATTTCATCCTCCGTTCTACAAAGAAATCTAAAAACAAACATTTTAAACTGTCTCTAGGGATGAGAGACAAATGGTGATACAGGAGATTATAAACTGCTCTAGAAACAAGCTTATTTTATATTTGGTATTATTTTTCACCAAAAGGCACCCAACATATTGTGTTGAAATTCTTGGACATAAATTGTTAATGCTAAATTAGTTTTCTGACACCAAGCTAAATCTAAAGAGACAGAACTTCATGATCAGTTTTAACAGCTGGGACAACAAGAATTTCTTAAGTGAACAAAAATGGGACATATCCTCAATGGTGATGTAATTTTGAGATTTTATCTCTGAGCCGTGCAGAGATCAGCAGACTGAACAGAATTCTGCAGAAGCTGAACTGTTATCCTGCCAACCTCACTGAGAGATTTTGTGTGCAGTAATAATAGAACACAGCAGAAGAAGGCAACCTAAAACTTCAAAACCACATTCAGTCCTCAAATTCCCTCTTTATGTCCCCAGCAGTTTCTTCCAATCACAAATGCTAAAAAATCAATGTGATGTGTTTTTGTTGTCTAACACAGGAAAAACAAACAACTGATAAGAAACCAACACTGTAGGAATTATTGGAATACTATTGTTAAATGGTATAACAACACAGTATTGATCTTTTGACAGAGATGATCTCTCTCCCTACCCAACTCCAAACAATATCAAAAAGAATAAAGGTGGAGAAATCTTGACCCCTTACCCCTCTCTCCTTATCCAGGCTAAACTGGATGGGGAGAGGTGATTATATATTGGTTGTTGAATTTATTATTCAAGGTCATCTCATGTCAATTTCTCTAGGTAAGTGTTGTACCTTATGATTCTTGATGAACGTATCTTTTCTTTTATGTACACTGAGAGCATATACACCAAAGACAAATTCCCTGTGTGTCCAATCACACTTGGCCAATAAAAAAGTCTATTCTATTCTATTCTAAACCAGATCAACTCCACAAGAAAGCTAGGATTACTTTGGACTTAAACCATTCATGGAAACATAACAACTCTAGGCTGATTACTATCTTGATTCTGCCCCTAGGCTCTGCCTACCCTTCTCCTACACCAGGGGTCAGCAACCTGCGGCTCTGGAGCCACATGTGTCTGTTTCATCCCTCTGCTGTGGCTCCCTGTCACTCAAAATATGCATCACAACCGCCAATGAGTGACACCCACCAGCACACGATTTATTAAGCTTTTCAACCCCCGGTAGGCCAACCATGGATAAATTCAAGGAAAGAAAACTTTCAGAAGAAAACAAAACATTTAATTCAACTACATATGCTAGTTTTGTGGCCGCTCAAGAAATAGTCAGGCACAGGAAGGGTTTTGTGGCTCCCGGTGTTTTCTTTTCTGTGGGAAACGGGTCCAAATGGCTCTTTGAGTATTGAAGGTTACAGACCCCTGTCCTACACCATCCAGTCTAAATTTTAAACTGAACTTGGCTGACCAAATTATTTTCTCTAAGCCATGGAGCTGAGCCAACCCATGGAAAATATCAATTCTCAAATAATTTTATACGAATTCTTCCCTGTGTTTTATAGGGGATGCTGAAATTTTCCATCAACTTTCACATCATATAAATAAGGGAGAACATGGGTGGAGTATATGCATGGAAGCAAGGACAAATGTGGGCTGAAGACAATGTATATCAACAATGAAGTGCACGGTTATTCTCTTTATCTCTTCATCTATCAAGAAAAGCTGGCCATATTGAGTTATGAAGGATCCTCAATGCTGTCTTAGTTTGCTTGTTTTCTTACACACATTTCATTACCCAAACTAGGTAACATCGTCAGTGCTAGTTGATGCATATTGAGTTAGCCAGGCTACTCAGTTTATTTGCCAACCCTGAGAGAAGTCGGCAGGGCTGCTAGCTGAAACCTCTTCTCAGTGATATAACCTAAGGACCTTCTCCATGCTGGGCACGTATGGCTCTGGTGAGCTATGCCCCCTTCAGTCTGAGCCCACCAGATCTTCATCTACCGAAATGCTCAAGCTTTGGTAAACAGACATAATAATGCTTTGTTCTTGAACTGGACTCTTCTAACACAAGCTTTATTAGAAGCAGCAAGATGTGTTCTTGCTAGATTTTTATCCAAACCATCTCCAAGCCTATTATAGAGAAAGGCAGATAATGACTCTAATAGCAAGGAAGATTCAGAGGTAGGATGAGAAATTATTGGTTTCCGCTCATTCAATGAATCTGATATGACAGAAGGTTATTACTACAATTTGCACCAGAAGCTGATATGGTTATCACCCCATTCTCCCATTACTTTTGTGGTTTTACAGAAGTATACATAGGTATAATTTGCATTCTGTAATGGTGAGAAGCTACATCCTGTACCCTCCAAGCAGTTATTTCTCATAATAGTTGCATTGAATTACCAGGTTGGTGCAGAACACTACATCTAAGTATTACCATATCCCACTGAAATTATTGTACCTTATGTTTTATGTTTGTAAAAGGTTAGAAACATGATTCTATTGTTACCCACATTCGTTTTGCACAGAAGTAGCCAAACTCCCCCTTTCTTTCAATCATCCTTGAAAGTATCTTTAAGCAACCTTAAGGCATTTCATGACGTAAGTTTTAAATACCTCTTAGATGTCTTTAATTTGTATCCCTCCCTAAAAATGCCCTATGAATAATTTTAAATGTTTGCCAAAGATAAAAGACGGTCTTATTTATGTCTCTATAGCATCCTCACAGTCCAAGAGAGACTTCAAACAATTTTGCAGGCCACACTACCAATATGTAAACCATGGGTTATTGTATTGCAGCTGTTTTAAAGATATGGATAATTGTGTACAGCAAATTCTAAAACCAGATGTTCACATGCATTTCTGGTATGTGCTTTTGCCAATAAATGCATTTCAAAATGAGAAGACATGCAATCTGCTGGGATTGTTTATGGAATTGTTTTTCTCAAAAATGCAGAGCTATATACGTTCTCAGGCAATACCGGTGGTCCTCACTCAGAGGCCACAATTGAGACTGGCAACTTCATTGCTAAGGGACATGGTTGCAAGGCAAAATATTACACCGCTTATAACATCACTTTCCATTCCCAGTTGTTAAGTGAGTTATGGTCAGTGGTGGGTTGCTACCGGTTCTCCCCGGTTCTTGCAAACCGGTAGTGGAAATTTTGAGTAGTTCAGCTAACCTGTAAATACCACCTCTGCTTGGCCCCGCCCCCAATCTATTCGCTGCCTCCTGAGTCCCAGCTGATCGGCTAGAAGGAAAAAATCAGGGCTCACTTGACAAAAAAAAAAAACAAAAAAAAAAAAACCAAGACACCTTAGCTTTAAATTGAGAAGCCAAGAAGCCTCTCAACTGATCCGCTCCTTGTAAACTGCTCGGTGGTGGTAGATTGGCAATTGAGGCCAAGCTGCCTGAAAGCGGTTTCCGATGCTCTCGGTGGTGGCAGAGTGGCAAAAAACTGTTTAAACTCTTGCTGCGGTGCTTCAAAGGGCCGCCCTACAGCTGATCAGTGGTAAAAGGCAGTGTGGTGGTAGACCAGTGCACTCCAAAAACAAATGGGTATACCAGTGCGCTCCAAAAGCAAATAGGTAGACCGGAACACTCCAAAAACAAATGGATAGACCGGTACGGCTCTGCAAGCAGTTAAAAGCCTGATAGACCAATACTTCTGCTAAATCCTAAAGAATTGTTTCTCACATGACCATCAAACTATGCCCATAAAATAAGCCACGCCCACAGAACCGGTAGTAAAAAATTTTAGAACCCTCCTCTGGTTATGGTATATCATTAAACGAAACATCATGTGTCTGTGATTTATGATTTTACTGCCGGCTTTTCCATTGATTCTGCTTGTTGGAAGCTAGTTGCGTAGCACATAAATGGCGATCACATGACCATAGGGCACTGCGAAATTTATAAATGCCTGCCAGTTGTGAAGCACTCAAATGTTAATCATATGTGGACACAGTCCTAAATGGAAGGGGTGGTCATAAAGTTACGCTTTAGGTGCTGTTGTAATTTTGAATGGTTGCTAGAGCAGTTGTTAAGTAGGGTCTTCCTGTATTTTACCTATATATGTGGTGACCAGCCTATGAGTCATAGAAAGTGGACTGTGTTGAGATAGGAGGTTTATCAAGTTCTTGATGAGCTATTGTAAATGCTCAAAGGCAGGTAGTTTATCCATATAACCACCTACAGCAGCAGCAAGTAGCAACTCATTCTTCCATTGAGAAAATAATCTTATGGAGCACACATAGAGGGCAGGAGAATAAACAATAGCTTGGGCCAGAGCCCCAAGTAGGTGGAGATATTTTTTCTTTCTCTGGATTCTATATTATTGTTTATAATAATAAAAACCAGCATGCAGAAGGACAACTACTAGCAAAGTTATCAGATGGTTTGACATGGTTTAAACATGTAAATTGAACGGAAGGAATTGTAGCATAGCTACTCATATTTGGATGGAGGATGGGTGGATGGATGGATATTCTTTTATTGGAACCTGCTCCCCAATTGAATAATGCTATTTTTGAATTTTATTCCATCCATGCAGTGTAGTAAGCGTCTTGATAGGAATCAGTTTTAACTAGCAGCAATTTTATCAAAAGGGAGAACTGAACAGGATGTCTGTGAATGACCAGAGCTAAAACAACACATGTTAAGGATTATTTGCAAACTGAATCCAGGTTCATTATGACTACTAAAATCTCAGAGGAACTGAAAGCAGTATTTGCCGAAGTTATAAATTCATCCCCATTGTGTTCGCTGGCTGTGGTCCATGTTCACAAAAAGCAATTTATAATTTTGCTTTGTTTTTTTTGTTTTTTTACTACTTACTAATTTCTGCCCAAATCTAGGTTGTCCTTTTGGGGAATGGCTGTTGCACTAAGTAGCATCATGGGGTTTCATTTGATGTAAAGACTGTTATGTTTCTCTATCTGTTAATTTTTCAGCTACAACATATCACCACAGATGGATTTTTGATTCCAGACAAAAGGCTGGATCTATAAATAGATAAATCTCTTTATCTCTTCTGGTAGTTGGGAGACTGTTTTTTCTAGATTTTTCAATGTCTTTGAATGCTTTTTACTTTTAGTTGTCCCTGACAAATCTGTGACGCATCAGTATCTATTTCAATAGATATTGTTATATCAGTAGAAATTTAGGGTAGAATTTGTGATGTCCTCAAAACAGGTTGTTTACAAAATTGCCACAGATTTGTTTTCAAGCAAAATAGTGTGATCAGTCAAAATGGAATCGGCACAGATGGACATATCGTTTACAGATTAAGCTACTGTCTGTTTCAAAATATTTTACTTCTTAAAGGTTGTGTGCAAAGTTGCACATATTTCAACAAGCTGGAGACAAAAAGTCTATATGTATCCCAGTGGTGGGTTTCAAATTTTTTTACTACCAGTTCTGTGGGTGTGGCTTGGTGGGCATGGCAGGGGAAGGTTATTGCAAAATCCCCATTTTCTCCCAATCAGCTGGGACTCAGGAGGCAGAGAATAGATGGGGCTACCGGTTTTACTACCGGTTCTCCGAACTACTCAAAATTTCTGCTACCGGTTCTCCAGAACTGTTCAGAACCTGCTGAAACCCACCTCTGGTGTATTCAGAAAAAGGCATAATTTTGAATACATTGCACAGAAAAATAATACATATGCTTAGTATTGATACCCAAACAAAATTTTCCTTACCTTCTTTTAATTAAAAAAGAGAAGAATGGAATGAAACACATTGTATAAGGATCAAGTTTATCGGGCTAGCAATAGCACTTAGACTTATATACCATTTCACAGTGCTTTACAGCCCTCTTTAAGCAGTATACAGAGTCAGTGTATTGCCCCCCAAAATCCAGGTCCTCATTTTACCTCAGAAGGATGGCAGGCTGAGTCAATCTTGAGCCGGTGAGACTCGAACTGCCGAACTTCTGGCAGCCAGCAGCTCAGCAGAAGTAGCCTGCAGTACTGCATTCTACCGTAACTACTGCACTATCACTTCTCAGGATGCTTCTGGTTCCCTTGTACACTCAAGATGGATGAATGGGTGGTTGGGTGGTTGGATAAATGGATAGATGAATGAATACATACATTCACACACATTTTACATACCATATTTATTTAAACAATATCAAAGTGGGATTGTCAGATTATTTCCATGTTTTCTCAGGAAATGGATGTATCTCTTGTTGACTGTAACAGTGTGTCATAAATTGGCTAGTTCACATTTTAATATTCCTGTAATTCTTTCCAATTTTTCAGTGTCTCTTATTCATGTCAATATTATAAATATTTGTTTTGATTTATATTCAATGTGATAGAACTGGAAGTACTGTGTTATGATACTATGTGGATTTATGAACATAAACTACCTTATATCATTAATTAATCTGATCAATTAATCTGATTAGCAGAGATTTTCCAGGATTCAGTCTTTTTGCGTGCTCCTTATTTATGAAACTATGATGCAACACATGCACTATTTTTTAAAAAACTGCAATGAGAACTTTTGACCTTCTTTTGACACATTATGCAGGAATCCTATAATCTATTCACCGATCATAAAATGAAAACTACTTCAAACCTGATTAACATCAGAAAATATTTGGATGGAAGTTTTGGAAGTTAATAATTGCCTTTCCAGTTCTAAGGCATTTTGCAAAGATTGCATTATTTAACACTGGGAAGAAAAGGACTGTTACCATGAATTGGGAATTGGAATTTCATCTATGATAGTCCTTTAAGGTGGCTCATCATGTTTGCTTTAATGCACCTAAATTTTTAAAATTTGTATTATGCAAAATAATAACAAAGTACAAATACATACAGCCCTATTAAAGGATCAATATAGCTACAAAATTGGTAAGTGTAGCAATAAAAGATGGAAAAACAGAAAGGAAATGTCCTGGAAATTACATAATCAATATAACAAACTGGCCAAAATTATTAAGAAACCCTGTTTGTCTAGGACAGGGGTTGGCAACCCGTGGCTCTGGAGCCGCATGTGGTTCTTTCATCCCTCTGCTATGGCTCCGTCACCACAATTTTGAGGAGCTTCTGGTTAGGGAGGGAAAAGCACAGGATGCCAGGAGGAGACTCTATGGCAAGGGGCGGATTTTCAGGTTGGCTCCACAATTGATAGGGCTTTCGGTTAGGACAGGTAGAGGAAAAAGGACTCTGTGGTAGAAAGAGACTCTATGGTGGGGGAACAGGACTTCCAGTTGGCTCCAAAATTGAACGGGGGGCTTCTAGTTAGGACCTTTGTGGCTCTTTGAGTGATTAAGGTTGCCAACCCCTGGTCTAGGAGAGAGGGAGGGAGGGAGGGAGGGAGGGAGGGAGGGAGGGAAGGAGGGAGAGAGAGAAACTAATATGTTGACAACAATTTATATCAATAATCTACCTCTACAAACCAGGGGATATTGGGGGATATTGCTAAAAACAACACAGGAATTCTTATTACGCAGCAATTGATTCACAACTTACCATGGTTTCTTGACAGCCCCAAATGCAACAGTATTAGAATAGGACAACACCAAATCATGCGGATTAATGTTCCTAATCCAGAGTTACATTTCTAGTAACAAGGTGATTGTAACCAACCCATTATTAAACATTTTATGAGACACAGTATAATAGAAAACTAATTGCATGAGATTTAATGTAATCTTCCATTGATTTAACAGAACAAGGACATTATGGTTATGGAATGCTTTCTTGGTGGAAGTGTGTTTGGCTTTCATTATTCCAGTATTCAGGAAAATGGTAGAATACCTCTCTCTGTCTCCTCCAGATTTTTAACTGTTAATTGGTTTTTATTCTAAAAGTATTGCTATCATTATCACATTTTACAGCTAGCATTCCTTAGTGTGCTAAGTCTTCCTGAATACTTCTATAAAAAAGGGCACGAACAGCAGTGATGATGATAATGGTGCCCTTTTTAATGTATGAATTGCATCAATTTTAAGCAAATAAAACTACACACAGAAAATATAGTTTTACAGAATTCTGTTTATAACCTCCCTCTCTCTCTCTCTCTCTCTCTCTCTCTCTCTCTCTCTCTCTCTCTCTCTCTCTCTCTCTCTCTCTCTCTGTGTGTGTGTGTGTGAGAGAGAGAGAGAGAGAGAGAGGGAGGGAGGGAGGGAGAGAGAGAGACCTATCCAACCCGTTATTATTTTTATATGCTGCTACTGTTCCTTTAAATCTGAGGGACATTACTGTTTTAGCCTGGAATTAAATACAATTGTAGCTCCTGACTTGTTTCTACTTTTGTTGTCAGAACTATAATTCTCAGTATCCTTCATTCACTCAGAAGGCTAAAGGGGGGTGGGGGGTGGAATCTATCTTCCAATGAGAGACCTAGATGTAGGGCATGGATCAGCAACCCATGGCTCTGGAACCACATGTGGCCCTTTCATCCCTCTGCTGCGGCTCCCTGTCGCTCAAAATATGTGTCACAACCACAATATGTGCGACACCCGCTGGCACGTGATTTATTGAGCTTTTTGACCCCGGTAGGCCAACCCTGGATAAATCCAAGAAAAGAAAAGTTTCAGAAGAAAACAGAACATTTAATTCAACTACATATGCTACTTTTGTGGCCGCTCAGGAAATAGTCAGGCATGGGAAGAGTTTTGTGGCTCCTGGTGTTTTCTTTTCTGTGGGAAACGGGTCCAAATGGCTCTTTGAGTGTTTAAGATTGCCAACCCCTGGTGTAGGGTGACTAAAGATGGACTGCAAAAGCAGGATGACCATTAGATTATGATCAAAAAATTATATTTTTGGTAATATTTATGCTGCTCTTGTGTACCAGATCTGATTTACTTTGGCACCTTTTAGAAACAGCCCAGAGGTGGAGAGAAGAGGTCAATGGAAGGACAAAGGGACAGATCTCTCCAGGCAAGGAAAGGAAGGATGATCTCTTGTTTACTTAGATAAACCGAGGCTGCTATCAGAGAACAAACTGCAGAGGAGATGTCATAGAGATAAAAGGAATACAGAGATAAATTTGCCAACCAAGTGACTTCCTGAGAGGACAAGGAGAAATCACCGCCAGATACCTCACACGCTGCGAGCAATAAACTGTTAGCTACATATAAGACAGTTCCTTTTGAGGTAAATCCTGTAATTATTATAATATAAAGGAAAAGACTAAATACTCTAGTTAACTTTTTAAGGGACAGATGCAGCTTAGCAAATTTGAAACCAAGCTAATTGTCTGTACCCATAAATAATTTAGTGACATATTTGGGGTATATTTAACAAACTGTAGTTGTCAACACTGTGTACAGGTAGTCCTCGACTTATGACCACAATTGAGTCCAAAATGTATGTTGCTAAGTGAGAAATTTGTTTAGTGGATTTTGCCCCATTTTATGATTTTTTTTGCCACATTTGTTAAGTGAATCACTGCAGTAGTTAAATTAGTAACATGGTTGTTAAGTGAATCTGATTTCCCCATGGGTTTTGATTGTCACGAGACACCAGGACACTGCAACCATCATAAATAGGAGTCAGTGACCAAGGGGATGCTGCAATGGTCGTAAGTGTGAAAAATGGTCGTAAGTCACTTTTTGCAGTGCCGTTGTAACTTTGAATGGTCATTAAATAAAGTGTTGTAAATCGAGGATTATATGTAATATTTTATGGGCTCTGAGGCTGGCAATCATATTTACAAAGGGGCTGAGAAATGGCAGGTAGTTTGGGAAAATTTGTGTGATTGAACAGGATGGTGCTGGTATTTAAAGGTGATTGCATACTAATGTAGAATTAAAGAAAACATTTTAATATTCTGATCCAGAAATATTTATGCCTGTACAATAAATACAATTGTTGTCTTGACTATCACGAGTTGAGATAAGTAATACATAAATAATAGTTATTTAATATGGATTAAGTCAAGTAAACAGAATCTGCCATGAGATTATTTTATTTGGTTTTGCATATCCTAATGCCAAATTGTTGCACAGTTAATTGTAACATATTCAGAACTTCTTTTCACTTATTTATTGGGGATAGGTGTTATTGATTATCTGTGGATGCCCATTAAATCAGAGCAGGCATAATTCTGATGATTGACATAAAGGAGGATGTCATCACACAAAAGAGATGACAACTAATTCCGAATGACATGATCAAAATTTAAATATTTGGCAATTGACTCACATTTATGATGGTTGCAGTGTCCCGGGGTCACACGATCCATTTGGTGACCTTCTGACAAGCAAAGTCAATGGGGAAGCCAGATTCACTTAACAACCAAATTACTAATTTACAAATGCAATGATTCACTTAACAACTAAGGCACGAAAGGTCATAAAATGGGGAAAGACTGATGTAATAACTATCTTGCTTAGCAAAAGAAATTTTGGGCTCAACTGTGGTTGTAAGTTGAGGATCACCTGTATAAAGAAGCCATGATGAGCTTCCAAATTGTGTTTGGAAGTGACATCTTTCTCTTTATAACCTCTCCCTTTACACAATTTTCCACGGCATGATACTTCCACATCTTACATACTCTTTATATATATATTATATATACACACATACTCTTATTCTCAGATGTGTATTTTGAAATAGATATGGCATACCTGAAAGTTTTAAGAACGTCTGAGACAGATTTGGTCCTCAAAGCAGATTGATAAAGTTACTGCATAGCCAATCAGTGTATACTGAAGAGATTTGCTTTATCCATTCTTTTAAAAATGCATAGTGGATTGAGAAGTTTGGTTATAGGAGGATTCAAACTTGACTAAAGAAAGCATAATCAAATAAACAATGCTCTGTTTCTTTTTGTGTAAACACATTAAACAAAATGCTCTCTGAATCTTATCTGAACTTTGTTTATCTGCCTGGCTGAGAAAATGAAATTGTGTTTGGCCTGTATTACTGTAGGGTGATGATGGAAAACTGACTGGCCTCTTGCAGAAAATTAACTTTAGGGAAAAAGTTTTCAGCTTGGCCCTTGTCATCACTATTTTATTCTTCATGTCGCTGTATCGCAAGATTTAAAATGGACAGCTAACATCAAAAACGTCATCAAAAAAGCACAACAAAGAATGTTCTTTCTGCGCCAACTCAGAAAGCTCAAACTGCCCAAGGAGCTGCTGATCCAGTTCTACAGAGGAATTATTGAGTCTGTCATCTGCACCTCTATAACTGTCTGGTTTGGTTCTGCAACCCAACAAGACAGACACAGGCTTCAGAGGATAATTAGAGCTGCAGAAAAAACAATTGCTACCAACCTGCCTTCCACTGAGGATCTGTATACTGCACGAGTCAAAAAAAGGGCTGTGAAAATATTTACAGACTCCTCGCATCTTGGACATAAACTGTTTCAACTCCTACCCTCAAAACGACACTATAGAGCACTGCACACCAGAACAACTAGACACAAGAACAGTTTTTCCCGAATGCCATCACTCTGCTAAACAAATAATTCCCTCAACACTATCTAATTATTTACTAAGTCTGCACTACTATTAATCTTCTCATCATTACCATCACCCAGCTCCTCCCACTTATGACTGTATGACTGTAACTTTCTTGCTTGTATCCTTACGGTTTATATTGATATTGTTTCCTGATTGCTTATTTGTACCCTCTGACTAGCATTAAGTGTTGTACCTTATGATTCTTGACTAATGTACATTTTCTTTTATGTACACTGAAAGCGTATGCACCAAGACAAATTCCTTGTGTGTCCAATCACACTTGGCCAATAAAGAATTCTATTCTATTCGATGTTTGAGGAAAGACATGGTAAACTGTTCTTCACTTAGCAATATCCTAAATTGATAAAGTTCCTAAATCTCTCTGCCCAAAATGGGTTTATCTTGGTGTCCATATTAATTTCCTTCAATGCAATGAAGCGGAGATAGGCAATCTTTAGAATCCTTGGGCCTATTTAGAACTTTGAGAGCATGTTATGGCAGTCTTATAACACAGCTATTATGGGGGTGAACTCTCAACCGTTCACATAAAATTGCTACCATAGTTGGTTGGCCAATCACAGTCCACTTATTTAGCAGAAGTCAAGTAGGTTCAATTGCTCTAGTCCAAAGCTCATTTCGACTACTTCACCTTAATCTTACCGTTTTCTCCCCTCCAGATGAGTGGGCATGCTTCCAAACAAAGTGTAGGACTGCAGTAAAGCAATATTTTTATTTCCTGAAAATGCCTTGGAAGCATTTGTGAAGAGGCATTTTTTGGTTAAGTTAAAGAAACGCTCAAGACTGGCACTCTGCAACAAGCCATTTACCAATACGATTAGATTTATTTAAAATAATACAAACGGAGTTAAACAAATTAAGTTCCACTGAGGCAGGAAGTCTGATAGACAGCCCTAAAGAAAATACAATATTTACAGGCATCGTGTTGCCTCTCTTTACCTAGAGTTAGGATCAGTGGTGAAATGTAAAATTTGTTACTACCAGTTCTGTGGGCATGGCTTGGGGGGGGGGTAATATGACTGAGTGGGCATGGCCAACTTTTTTTTTTTTTTTTACTTTTAAAATCATTTTTTCTACAACCTCTTCGGCTGAAGAAGTTGTAAAAATGGCTTTTAAAGCCTCTGACAATCCCAGCTGACTTGCCGGATCAGCAGAGGCTTTTCTTTTTTTAAAAAAACATTTTTTCTATAATCTCTTCGGCCAAGGTTATAAAAGCTTTTGATGATCCCAGCTGAGCCGTGCGAACATCAGAGGCTTTTTTTAAAAAAACTTTTTAAAGCATTTTTTCGGCCAAAGAGGTTGTAGAAAAAATGCTTTTAAAAATTAAAAAAAAGCCTCTGATGATTGCACGGCTCAGCTGAGCAATGGGGGGGGGGAGGGATTTTTGCTACCGGTTCTCTGAACCACCCGCCTCCATCGCTACCGGATTGAGCGATCCGATCCGAACTGGGAGCATTTCACCCCTGGTTAGGATATAGCTATATAGCACAGGCTGTAATTCCTAAATATGTAGTCTTTAGAAAAAATGAATCTAAATACTTAAATGACTAATTATATAATTAAGTGAACAATAGACAGGTAGTCCTTGTTTAAACCATTCAAAGTTACAATGGCACTGCAAAAAGTGACTTATGACTGTTTTTCACACTTATGACCCTAACAGCATCCCTCATGGTCACATGATCAAAATTCAGATGCTTGGCAATTGGCTCATATTTATGACGGTTGCCGTGTCCTGGGATCATGTGATCATCTTTTGCGACCTACTCACAAGTAAAGTCAATGGGAAAGTCAGATTCACTTAACAACTGTGATACGAACTTAACAACTGCAGTGATTCACTTAACAACTGTGTCAAGAGTGGTCGTAAAATGGGGCAAAATTATTGATTCTGTCATCTGCACCTCTATAACTGTCTGGTTTGGCTCTGAAACCAAACAAGACCAACAGACGTCAACAGATAATTATAACTGCAGAAGAAACAATTACTACCAACCTTCCTTCCACTGAGGACCTGAATACTGCACGAGTCAAAAAGAGGACTGTGAAAATATCTACAGACCCCTCACATCATGGACATAAACTGTTTCAACTTCTACCCTCAAAACGACGCTATAAGGCACTGCACACCAGAACAACTAGATTCTGTACATGTTCGACAAACTAAAAAAATAAAATAAAAATGACAGTTTTTCCCGAATGCCATCACTCTGCTAACAGTAATTCCCACAACACTGTCAAACTATTTACTAAGACTGCATTACTATTATTCTTCTCATCCTTCCTATTACTTATCTCCTCCCACTTATGACTATAACGTTGTTGCTTGTATCTTTACGATTTATATTGTTTTATTTAGTTTCCTAGTATGATTTGATTATTTAGTATCCTATGACTATCACTATGTGTTGTATCTTATGGTTCTTGATGAATGTTTTTTTTTTTTTATGTACACTGAGAGCATATGCACCAAAGACAAATTCCCTGTGTGTCCAATCATACTTGACCAATAAAGAATTCTATTCTACTTAACAAATGTCCCGCATAGGAACAGAAATTTTGGGGTTAACTGATTTACCTATACTTGGTGAGTGATATATTAGGCAAAGGTAAGGTGCCCTTTGTAAAAAATAGAAGCAGTCTATAGTTGTTCAAAGCATTCAATGGAGGAAAATGCACTTGAGTGAAGCATCTTCCAAAACACAGCTGCTTGGAGATCATGTCCATTTGGATTGCTGGCAAAGCTGACTGACTTTCCAGAGGACATGGCTGTCTCCTCCAAGACTTTGAGGACTTTGTTCACGGTCCTTTCAGATCTTTCCCCAAGACTACGGTAAAAGGTGACTGACCTATGTTGGGGCAATGCTATATATTATATAAGTAGCAGCCATGAGTTCTGTCTTTGGAATAGAATTTACACCATGACTATTTTTTAATGTGCCTTAAGTCTCACTATTCTAAAATGTTATTCTGCATATTCACTCAGAGTTAGTTCTATAGGCTCTTACTGAGCTCGGAGTGTTTATTTTGAAGCAGATTATGCCCTAGTAATTGGATCTTAGGTGCCAGCATTATCCAAAGCAGTGGAAATGAAGCAACAAAAAATGCTTCAATTCCCAAACAGGCACAACTAACCCTCTCCAATATTCTTCAAATCCAACTTCCCAAAATCAAGGAAAGAAATCTCCTAAGATTGGAACTTTGAGGAACCTCAGTCCTCAGAGCTTTATTTTGTTGGGGGTGTTCCTTGGAACCCTGACATTCTGTGCATTTTGAGCCTGAAATGACAGTTCAAAAAAACAAAATTATGGACTTCTAGGTATGGAATTAAACCACAGCTGGCATGTTTTCAATACACATGCATGCTTCAAACAATGTCAGTTTGGAAAAGGCATTTATATTCATAATGTTTTTATTAAATACATTGTTCTCAGCAAATAAGGTAGAGAAACCTGCTCTAAAATAGGTTTCATTATATGAACCAGCTTTTAATTTATGAGGAAGACAGGGGGGATTTCCCTACTTTCCACTATCCACTTTTTTTTCTAATGCTGATAAATCATGAGAACACAAGCCCACCCTCTTTCTCCAAATGAACCCTATCCAATGTGGAAATGCAAAATGACTATTATCTAGAGCAATAAAGATGATAGGGGATTGGGGGCTAAAAATATATAAAGAATGGTTGCTGGAACTGGGTACGCCTAGTTTAATGAAAAGAAGGACTAGGGGTGACATGATAGCAATGTTCCAATATCTCAGGGGTTGCCACAAAGAAAAGGGGGTCAACCTATTCACCAAAGCACCAGAAGGCAGGACAAGAAGCAAAGAATGGAAACTAATCAAGGAGAAAAGCAACCTAGAACTAAGGAGCTAATTTCCTGACAGAATAATTAATCAGCAGAACAACTTGCCTCCAGAAGTTGTGAATGTTCCAACACTGAAAGCTTTTAAGAAGATATTGGATTTCCGGTGGCTCCGTGTTCCCTGAATGGACGCTCCTTTTGGAGCTCCAGCCCTGTGATTCCGTTTGCCGCTAGAACAGCGACAATCAGCTGTTCTAGCATCTCGAAACTCTCCCCCAGGGAAAAAGGGGGAGAGAAGAGCAGAAGGCTCTGGGTAGAGCTCCCCTAGACCCCCAGGCTTTTCTTTTTTAAGCCTGGGGTTTGCAGGGTGAGAGCTCCCTGAAAGCCCTTCAGTGCTCCAAATCTGGGACGATTCTGCTTTAAGCAGAACAAGGGGTCGCGACCACACCAGCAGCGCAATTTTAAGGACTATGAGAAAATTCAAACCTGGATGCTGACAGAGCAAATCAGGAGCACAGGAAATGCAAGTATTAAACTTTAACTCCGTTTAAAAGAAAAAGGGAAAAAGATGGCGCTTAAGGGCAAATAGAAAGAAAGGGAGAATTGAAGATTAATTTCTTTTGGGGAGGATTTTAATAATAAATTTGAAAAGTCTATTGAAATTAGCATTTTTTTTTAAGTTTAAGTAAAAATGTTTAACTAAAAATGGATAGCTTTTTTAAAAAAAGACTGTGGTATTAAAATGGTTAACTTTAAAGTGAACGGATAGTTTTCTGAAAGTTTTGAAATTGATATTTTGAAGAATGAATTTAAGAGTTAGAAATAATTAAGCTCAATGGATTGATAGTTTAAGGTTATATTCTGAAGAATATTCTATTGAGTATTTTTTTTTGAGAGAAAAAAGAAGAAGAAGAAAAAAGAACTTAACGAAGTACTAAAATGGTTAATTTAAAATTGAATGGATGCAAAATAATATTTTCTTTTTTTTCTTTTTCTTAAAGAGATATGCTTTAAAGAAAGTTTTAAAATGTTTAAATTAGAATTTTAAAAGGAGAGGCTGATGAACAATTTTTAAAAGAGGAGTTAAAGAGGGTGAGGGAGTTTTGAATCTTGTAGCAAGTTAGCATATTTTAGCTTATGTTTAGTTTAATGCTATACCCTGTTTTTGCTCTTGGAAGTCGGGGGTGGGGGTGGGGAGGAGGGGTTGAAGGTTGTGTGGGGACAAAATGGTTGTCTAATTTTTAATATAATTAAAAGATAGATTAAGGTATTAATAGAGAAGTAAGAAAAATGGGGGAAATGTTATAATAAAGGGAATGACAATATTAAGATAAGATAAATATTGGAAGAGTAAAAAGAAAATTTAAAAGATGTATTCAGAAGATATATTGAATGATTGATTATGTATTATTTGTCTGTTTGTTTACAATATTAAGATATGATAAATATTGGAGGAGCAAAAAGAAGATTTAAAAGATGTATTCAGAAGATATATTGAATGATTGATTATGTATTGTTCGTTTGTTTGTTTATAAAATAAAAAAAAAGAAGATATTGGACAACCATTTGTCTGAAATGATATAGGGTTTCCTGTCTGAGCAGGGGGTTGGACTAGAAGACCTCCAAGGTCCCTTCCAACCCTGTTATTTTGTTCTGTACTGTTGTCTAGGTGACCTACTTCACTGTGCATTGCTAAATCAGATTAAGAGCCAGGTATCTTTTTACTTGAAATATTAGTCAACAATGAATTCAAAATGAAAAAAGATATTATAAATATAAAGGCACTGATCATGAATGATGAAAAGCAGGGTGCAATTTACTCAAAGTGACAGATTTAAAATCTATTCGGTTATGCTCCCAGCTTCATTCCATGCTGTCCGTTAGATAACAAATATCTTTTTTCACACTGTCCTTTGGCTTATGGATACTTTAATGATTCCTGGTAGATAGTAATAATTTCTCAATTGTGTGCCAGGGCATTTTATTGTAACATGGATAAATTATTATATCACAAAATATAGCAGTGAAACCATTAGGCCAAAAAGTCAATTTGCAAAGGATTTGGGCTGTTGAAAATAAAATGGCCCAGTGTTACAACAAGATATACAGTAACTTGTGGTAGAATGTAGCGTTTTGCAGAGTTTCCTTTTCTTCATGGAGGATTCCTAACTGGAAAAAATTAAGAAGGAAATCAAAGTAATAACAACACGCACACACACACCTCTTGTGTTTCACAGTAGCATTTAAATAGATTGGTGGTATTACCAGAATAGAACCAGTATTGTATGGAATTGTCCACTTGGTAAAAGAATCTTTTTCACACCTATAAAAAGTTAATTGGGACCTGTTTAAAGGTGACTGTCCAAACACTTGGAGAGATACAGTGATTTCAGGTATTTTCAATTCAGAAAAAAAAAATGTTCTAAATATAAAGTACTTAAAAAAAACCCCACCTCACTGAATCAGCATTTTTTTAATCCATCCCTGTCCTGGAAGATACAAATATGCCTCAAATGTAGGACCTAATCAATGTATCTAAATTGGTCTCCTTTCAGTCATTATGAACAACAAGTCTGTCAATCCAGCCAATATGACCAAGAATTACAGATGAAGATAATTTTAGTTTAAGAAAATTAGGCTAGACAGCATTATACTGAATAGGTGTGCCTCTTTACTGTTCCAAATTAAAACTTTCCTGAAGGTGCTAGGAATTAAACTTGGAATTTATGCAAAGCTGCCACAAAGAAGAGGGGTTCAACTTATTTTCCAAAGCAAAGAAGGCAAAGCAGGAAACAATGGATGGAAACTAATCAAGGAGAGAAGCAACCTGGAATTAAGGAAAAACTGCCTAACAGTGAGAACAATTGACCAATAGAACAACTTGCCTCCAGAAGTTGTAGGTGCTTCATCACTGGAGGTTTGTTTGTTTGTTTGTTTGTTTTAAAAAAACTGGACCTGTCTGAAATGGTATAGGTATAGGGTCTCCTGTTTGAGCAGGGGGTTGGACTAGAAGACCTCCAAGGTCCCTTCCAGTTCTATTCTGATTGATCGAATTATTTCATGAGTTCTGCTTTCACCCTAAATTGTACTTTTTCTCCTTCAGAACTCTATCGTGTCCCTGCTATAAAGGAACACAGAAATAAGAGAAATGTTATAAATAAAGAAAAATTGTTCCTTTGTGGTTGTTCCTTTTTATAGGTTTTGAGGCAAGTCTCTTCTCTAGACTGAAAATAATGGTACAGGGTGTATCTTTAAGAACAGGCCTGAAGTCCACTCTCCCAAAGTCTTAGACTCTTTCTCTAAGAACGTTGAACCCTGCTTAAATGTCTTATTGGGATGAAATTGGCTTTTAGAAAAATAAAAAAGGGTGAAATATATTTATGCTGGTGACCTGCTCTTCAACTCTATCTAGCCACCTCACCTTGCAAATGGCTTCTTTTGCCTTAAGCATTGATGGAACAAAAAATGATTGATTTTCCAGGCAAGCTTGACAATTTTTATGCTCTGACCTGTTTTCAAGACTGAGTGAGTTTCTTAAACAATAAAAAAAAAAACATGTTGTGGCAAAACTCAAGGTGATGACTTCATCCTCTCATTCTGAATTTTCTTGTCATCAAAAGGGAGAAAAGATGTTCTAAAGTCTCATGAACAGTTCTAAACAAGGTTAAAAGTCAGCGTGCTTCTAAATTTCAACAGAATTCTAACCCCATCTGTGTCTTTGGATGAATAGGAAACTGGAACATTGTTTTGTATTCTCTTTCATATTTATGAAGCAATCTGATGCAGTTCCTGGCAGCTTAAGCATATCAATATATGTTTATTTCATGTATCAGTATATGAATATTTGAAGACAAAAGGGTGTTCCTAAAATTACATGCTTAACTATGCATTCAGAAGAGATAGTTTTCAGCTGTGACTCATTCAATCTTTATTCCAGAAATATTTCCTTACTTAAACTTAAAAACAGAATCACCATGGACAGGTAAAAGAAAGCAGTGGGAGTGGGCTTTCCCTGTAATTTTTCCTTGTAGGAAGCTGGCAGGGACTATGGAAATGATGAGCACATGACCATGGCTGACTGTGAATACACAGAAAGCACAGTAGCTGCTACAACTCTGCCAAATTTCAATCCCACAGGAATCATGGGCCCCAGGTTTTGGGTGCATTCTTTAAGTTAGCCCATTTGATTCAAAAATTGTTGCAACATGATGCTCCTGCCTATGGAGATTCTCAGTCACCAACACAGGAGAAGAAACCCATCAGGACAAGATTCAGCAGTCCATCTGCATTTAAAAAACAAAGGCCACTCTTTCAAAAGACAGCAAAGTCCACATTGTGGACAAAGAGGATTGCTGGTTTGAAAGAGGGGTCAAAACTGAACAGCCCTCTCAACAGAGGGGGAAGGATACGATATTATCTATCTCCAGACTACAACACAGTCATTTCAGAAGTTCCAAGAAGGCACCCATTTACACCACTCAAGTGACCCTGAGGACACAGATAAGCCTCCAGGTGGCCTCAATGACTCTCTAAAAGAATGCAAATGACCAGCTGTCTGCAAGGAGTATAAATCCTTCCATTTCCCACCATCCAGTCACAGCTGAAGAAGCTTGTTGGATGAGAAGTGAAATGTCTTCAAAGAAAAACCAGAAAGTCCAATTGACTCTTGAAAAAGCACCTTTAGGACAACATGATGCACCATTTTGCCCAACTGAAGGTTCTAAACAGACAAACAAGAGTCTTTAAGGAGAATATGGATACAACTGCAGCTTCACAAGGAAATATTGGAAAACAAGAGTGACAACAAAACAGACAAATATTAACTCCTCCTCCCCCAACAATCCATTCACTGAATTTCTGCCATGTTTTTCCAGCAAAGAATGGCACTCCAGCAAAGAATGCCACAATTACCATCAATAGTATCATTTTTAAAACTGAAAGCATAATTTAATCCACATTTGAGATTATTTTGTGTATACCGTAATAACTAGAGATGCAGGTGTGGTTTTTGAATAACCTCATGCTGTTCAAGAAGTAAAAATGCCCCCCCGCTGTCTAATTCATTCAGTTTTTCCCTGTTGCTTTCTCAGCCCATCCTTTAGCTTGAGTCAAGTACAGTTTTCTTTTTCTATTCATTTGCTTGGGCCATTGTGATTTATAAAGGAGAAATGTCTTATGCCAACTTTCTTGCAGAGCATAAACTTGGAGAGAAAGCTGGAGAATAACTGCTGACCATGATCCCAAATATCTCCTTCACCAGCAGATACTATGTGAATGAGGATGATCCATACAATGTCTCAACACAACATTGTTCCTCATGATGGGTAATCTTGAATGGTTGAGAAGTTCTTATGATGATGAAAAGCTTGTGTTTGGGGCTCCCATCTCAAATAGTTATGTCAAATGCTCAACAATGGGGCAATACATCCTGCTATAGCAGCAATGGGGTATAATCACACTACCTTCTTAGTCAGTGACCATGTATGCAGTCTTGTTTAGAGAAGACAACGGTCACCAGAGTAGACCAAAAGTCATTAAAATACTACAATTCAGAATTAGAGTCCTCAGTTCCTGTGCCTTTATAGAAGGAAAGTGAACTTACTCCTCCATTTAATACACAGTTCAGTACTCATGGAATAGTACACTGCAGACAGCACAAGCAGAGTCAAAGATTCATGCCCCTATAGATGGAAAACAGAGCAGTGTTCTATAGTTCATATTTTACATATGTAGAAAAACTACAAACACTAGAAGAGTATTCAGATATGTCTACAGTTTCTTTTTACACGTAGTGCCAAATGATACAACTCTGGGGGTTCTTTTCTTTGAGGGGTCCTTGCTGCTCTCTCAGCTTGGTTGTTTTCTTGTAGGCGTTGCATTACCCAAATTAGGTAACATTATCAGTGCTGGGGAGGGGGGTTGCTCCCTTTTTATATTCTGGTGGCTTGCCCTGTCAGTGTGGTTAGGAGTGATCTTAGTGGTTCCTTAGTTGACCTCTTTACTGTTAGTTTGAATGGGGTATTGTTTGCTTCTTGATTGTTGCTTTAATACTAATCTTGGTACTAATAATCTCTGTGCATCTGGATGTTGATTGTTTTGGAGGCGTTTTAGTCTTTTTGTTCCATTTTTGGCTTGTTAACTGTCTCTTTTGAATGGTCTGTAGATATTGATTATGTCTGTGTCCTTGTTTTTGGCTGATTTGTCAGGATGCCAGGCTTTCAGGAATTCTTTAGCATTTCTGGACTTGGCTTGGTCTAGGATGGTCATGGTTTCAGAGTTGAAACTATGGTTAGGTCTTTATGGTTAGGTCTGTCCGGGTGTTGTGAAATTAAAGAGTTTTCATTGTATCTTCTGGCTGATAGTTGGCATTCATGAGTGCATTCTACTAATCTTCTGCTTGTTTGTCCTGCACAGTGGCTATTGCACTGCATGTTGTGGATGACTTTTGTTTTTACTTCTGGGCTGCTGGGTCTTTTCGTTTACTTATTTATTTAAGTAAATCACAAGATCTGGCAGCCCCAGAAGAAAAAAACAAACAAAACCAGGAGTCATCTATACACACACACACACAGATAAAAATATAATTAATAATAGATATTCATTTTAAAATCTGTCCAGTAAGTGTCATGAATTGGTATTTTTAATAATCATTTTCATAATGGTATGCCGTGTATTTATGTAGGTAGATGCGTAGTATACAATCAGCCCAGAAATTCCACTTGCATGGTACAACATGAGTTTTAGTGCGCATAGGTAACATGTGTTTTGGGAAATTCTGAAGGCATTCTACCCCAAAAAGAGAAAAAGAAGAAACACAACAACCTCCAAACCTCCATTACTGGAAGTAATGGAACCATTTGACTGGGGTGCTTCTGCTTTGAGAAGTGAGTTGGGTTAAAAGACCTCCAAAATCCCTTCTAGCTTTATGATTCTATAATATATGACAATTAAAATGTTTGAATTGGTAACTGTATTAGTTTGCAAAACAGAGGGCTGAGAACTGAGATATTTACTAAGATACAGATAATTGATTCCATTCTATTAATCCAGAATAATTGGTGATTAGAAAAAAAATGTCCAATATAATTTAGGCATGTTTAATATGCATTTTTTAAACCCAGTAATCACCAAATCAGTGATCAGTGTGTGAAAAAGAACGTATCTAGTACACAATGCTAGTATATATAGCAATATGTGTTTGCTTACTATTGTTTTGTTTGTTTATACTGGCTATATGCCATACACATAGCACAATATATTGTAAAATATTAAACTATGTTATAAATGCCTAAAATTTATTAAATTCCCTTTATGATTTAAACAATTAATAATCAACTATAATAATGTATGTTTAATAGCTTAGCAATAAGGCTGAGCCTTCTTTAATTAAATTTTTAATTTAAAACTGAAAGGCAAAATTATCAAACTTTTGTTAAACTGGATTTGGAGACCCTTTCCTGTGAAACTTATAAACTGATATTGGAATGAAATTTCTCATATATGGTCAGGGTTCAAAATCCATAGCAATGGTTTTAGAAATCAACTGTAAAACATGCAAAATTAAGAAACGGTCCATAGAATGACCATTACTTGTAATTCCCTAGAAAATAATTTTCTCATTTTTTTTTTTAAATGTGTGCATGAATTGTAGAATGAGCTTGTGGAGAATGTGAAATTATACAAGGCAGAAGATACATTCTGAATCCTATTTCTTTGGGGAAATGCTGATGTCTGATACAAATTAAAGTGAACATGGTCCATCATTGTCTGGGCATTTAAAAGAAAAAAAGTCTCTGCCGATCAGGCAACTCAGCTGGGATCGTCAGAGCCTTTTGAAAGCATTTTTTTATAACCTCTTTGCCGAAGAGGTTGTAGAAAAAATGGTTTTAAAAGTAAAAAAAAAAAAAAAAAAAGTCACGCCCACCCAGTCACAGAATAGTAACAGTAACAAAATAGTAACAAATTTTAGATTTCACCACTGCCCTAACCCCTGGTTTACAATCTGGTGTCGGGCTGCAGCCCATTCAAAACTGGGCCCCGGAAGTGGTAGGGGAACATGCGCGCAAAGCTACATTTGTGAAACCAAAGCTGCATTTGTGACACCATCCCCTCTCTCCCCGCACTGCTGCTTCCGCTGGTCCACCGAGCCGGAAAGGTTGGAGACCGCTGGTCTAAAATGAAATTACAACGGACTCTATTTTAAAAATAATAAACCCCAGAGGAACAAATCTATCCAGATTCTTTTATATCTTTTACTTGGAAATGAGCTATCCTAAGGATTAAGAAATAGGTCAAAAGCACTTGCAAAGGTCATTATTTCTCAACCTCAACAACTTTAAGGTATGTGGAATATAATTAGAATAGAATTCTGTGAATTGAGGTCTATGCATCTTGAAGTTGCTTGTATATTTTATTTACGTAGTGTATCACATCTACAGAGGTTATGCAATCACTGATGTAAAACACTAATAAAACACATTACACATACAAACACAAACATGAATTTAAGTAAAGCACCAGCATACACACCCACCCACCCAAAGTGTGTGTGTGTGTGTGTGTGTGTGTGTGTGTGCAACAGCACTTACACTTATATACTGCTTCATAGTGCTTTACAGCCTTCTCTAGGCAGTTTATAGAATCAGCATATTGCCCCCAACAATCTGGGCCCTCATTTTACCCACCTCGGAAGGATGGAAGCCTCAGTCAACCTCAAGCTTTTTCAGGATCAAACTCTGGGCAATGGGCAGAGTTAGCCTGCAGTACTGCATTCTAACCACTGTGCCACCATATGATAAAATATTAAATAAAATAAAGCCATGATAAAATCACCATAATATAAAGTCACAATAGGATAGATGTTATATTTCAGTATTGCTGGAGTTGCTGAGGTTGAGAAACACAGAGAGTTGAATGTGGCAAGGCTTTTCTCCCCTTATTTTCAACAGAACTCAAGGCGAATATACAAATACTAATTTGACGACATCTCAAGTACATTTGCTGATGGTAATAAAAGCCCAAGAGCTGCTGAAAAAAGCCTAGGAACAGAGGAAGAAAGCAAGATTCTTCTTTCAAAGAAATTTCATTTCTTAGATGTTTGTGTTTTTTCTAAAATCACCTCCCTACTGCCCCCTGGTGGTAGCTTCTCACAATACCTACAGATGAGTATTTAGGCCACGAAAAAGATTGCTGTCTATAGAAATGAAACATGCCTGCCTAAAATCCTCAACCTTTTGAATAAAGAAACTCAACCAGATAATTGGTTTATATACTCCTAACCGCCGCCTCCCACCCAGCCTTTTAATCTGTAACGATTCAGAGAAATTCATAGGAATATATACTGATATCATTTCCTTGCCAAAGTTAATTCTGCCCTAATGATATTGCAACACCCACTGGCACACAGACTTTTTTATATTCAGTAATGAAGGAATTATGTGGCATTGCCCGTGAGGTTTTTTTTAAAAAAATTAAATTTCAAGTTCAAAAATTGCCATCGAAGAGGTTTTATGTCTCAGTGGAAACTTCACAATTAAAAGCAATTAATGGAGGGGATTTATTCAGGGTTGAAAGAAAATAACGAAGGGGCATTTTTTTACATGCTCAAAGACATGTGATGCGCCCCCGTGCTAAGATTACATTCCAAAGTTAAAAACTCAGCAAGCCACTTAACCATCCATCGTGGGACTATTCCTGCATCATATTAAAAATCTTACTACTCCATTCAGGTTCCTGCTTTATTTAAAGTTGGGTAATAAACATCTAGCTTCCTGGCATCCATCAAACACAGTGTTCTGTCCCCGTCTCACACACGCACACCAGCAGTCGACCAAGAGTTAAAATAAACCAGCACACAAGAATTTCCTTTGATAACAGAACTGGCAGCAACCCAGTGGGTGCTTGCCAACAGTCTTTACTTACAAAGGGAGGTTTATCTCCTCCGACCGAAAACATCAAAGTCCACAAAAGCCAAAGAATAATCAAGTCCAGTCCAAAAAATCAGTCCAAGCAGAGCATATAACAAAGTTCCAGAAATGTAGAATGACTTGCTAGCTTTCAGTTTTGTCCGTCACAAAGCCTGAATGGCCACCACACCCCCTTTTATCCCCTGTGGGGTGTGGTCCAGTGACTCAGCTTAATCTCTGGCACGCCTCCTTCTCTGCTGCATGCGCTTGTCTTTCCGATGCTGTCGGGGATCCAGCCAAGACTTATCTCCGTCACTGTCTAACTGCGGCTGCTCGGAAATACCTGGCTCCTGGCCTATCTCTTCTCCTTCAGAAGACACCTGAGGCATTGCCAGAGAGGAGGGTCCTGGAGAGGGAGGCCTTGCCAACTCCTCTCCTTCACTTTCGGAGTCTTCTCCCTCCGATAAGACGGGCTCGGGGGTTGGAGTCAGAACACACAGCAGCACAATATCCTTGCCCCATCAGCTCATGTCCTATTTTGTGTTTTGTAGGTGAGGTGCCAAACAATTAATGTCTGTAGGCCTCTGCTAGAGGGCTATAAAAGAATATGCATTTTGAAAGCCTATTTTACAAAGTTGTGCCATACAGAAAAATTATCCTGCAATTTTATTACTGGTTCTCATCCCATTTAATGAAAGCAAATTTGTTTTCAGAATTGTTTGAAGGCAAAGAGAAGGAGAAAAAAATCGGAAATGTTTCCAAAAGTGGAATGCAGGGCCAGCAAGATGGTGCTGTGATCAACAATCAAGCTCTGCCCTTAATATAATATATATTTGTTGTTGAGATGTTGAGACTCTAGAAATAGAGTTTCAACAGAGATGAGCAACAAAGAAGATTAGGGGACTGGAGGCTAAAACATACGAAGAACGGTTGCAGGAATTGGGTATGTCAAATTTAATGAAAAAGAAGGATTAGGGATAACATGATAGCAGTGTTCCAATATCTAAGGGGCTGCCACAAAGAAGAGAGGGCCGACCAGGGGTGGGTTCTACTTACCTTTATTATTGGTTCACAACAGGGCCGCACGCGCATGTGCAGAAGCTTCCTGATGACATCGGGTCGGTGGGTGGAGCCTCCCGCTGGTTTTACTACCGGTTCTTGAGAACCGGTCTGAACCGGGGGCAACCCACCACTGGGGCTGACCTATTTTCCAAGGCAGGACAAGAAGCAATAGATGGAAATTAATCAAGGAGAGGAGCAACTTAGAATTAAGGAGAAATTTCCTGACAGAACAATTAATACAGATAGTCCTCAACATACAACTACAATTGGGACAAGAATTTCCATTGCTAAGCAAGATGATTGTTAACTGTCACGCCTGATTTTATGACTTTTTTGCCATGGTTGTTAAGCGAATCACTGAAGTGGTTAAGTGAATCATGTGGTCGTTAAGTAAATCAGCTTGCCCCACCGACTTTGATTGTGGGAAGCAACTGAGAAGGTCGCAAATGGTGATCATGTGACCCTAGAACACTGCAACTATTGTAAATAAATCCTTGTCAAGCACCTGAATGATCATGTGACCGAGGGAATGCTGCCATGGTCATAAGTTGAGGAAATCCCTTTTTCAGTGCTGTTGTAACTTCGAACAGGGTCTAAACAAATGATTGGTAATTGAGGACTACCTGTAATCGAGGCTTGCAAGATTCTGTTCCATATTTCAAGCAATATGTATATTTTTTCATGTTATAAGCTTTGCGTATACTAGGCTGAGCATGTCCATACGGAACATATGATATTTTAACTTTGTTTTCAAATAATCTTTTCAGAATTCTCTAACTGCCCATGGTATTTCCTGAAAGCATTTCCTTTGCAGAATACAAAATATTGTACAAAAATAGTTCCACTGAAAATAAATGTAAATAAAGATGACAAGCGTTCTTTAAAAAACCCCAAAGCTTAAATTGCATAAGAATAAATTTAAATTATATTGAATCTATTCACAGACAAAATGATGATTTCTGATAAACAGTGTCAATCCAGGTTAAGAAACTGAAGACAAAAGAAAATAAAACGAAATTCAATCATTCATTCCTTGGGCTCCAGATTGTATCATTTAATTTTATTTATTCCATTGAGATATGTTTATGCTCCAGTCAGTTAGAAACTCAAATATTGCATTTGTATTTAGAAACTTTTGGAAGCATCAGCTTTTATATATATAGGTTATATCAGGTTATATATACTATTTGTCCATCTAGCTTAGCACTGACTAGAAGTAGGTCAGTGGACACTGCTCTTCAGACAAACTCTTTCTGCTCTTTCTACTAACCACAAAGAATAATGACTCATAAACTTTCAATATCACAACAGATCTTAAGTAAATATTATAGTTTTCAAGGGATGGACACTGGAAAAATAAGCTAATCTGTGGAACTGTTATTATTTTTTGCAGTACATTTTATACACAAGGCAGCATTTTCAATCTAGAATGCAAAGCAATTCTTTGAAACTAATCATACTGCTAGGAGCTGTTAAGACAGTAAAATGGCTGACTGAAAATTAGCCAGTAGGAATCATGGTACTTGTGGCCTGAAGGATTTTTTTCTGGGTTTTTTTTTTTTTAAATAAGAACAATTATAATAACTTTGCATAGTTTGTGATTAACTTGGACAAAGCTCTTAATCTTCAAATATGTTCCATTGGACAACAGAATTTTGTTCAACATGTTATGGTTTATTTAAATAGCATGGTGAACAAAATTCTGTTGTCCAATGGAGCATATTTCAAGATTAAGAGCTTTGTCCTAATTAATCACAAGCTATGCAAAATTCAGGGATTGAATAATAACAATTTTGTTCAACAAATAGGGCAATAATTTGGAATGGGAATCAAATGGTGTTTTTTTTTTTCCATCAAACGCTTTTTCAAATATCCAGTTCTCTAAATCTGGTTGACCAACTTGGCATCTTCCAGATGTATTAGAAATTTTCCATCACCCACAGCCTCATGGCCAGTATTGGCTAACAATACTGAGATACGAGATAGCCCATATGGGGGAAACTAGTATTAACAAAGAGTGAGCAATATGGGAGAATATATGGGAAATATAAGGTGCTTGGGCTCAGATTTTCTATAAATTGGTCGTTGCTTACCTGAACGACCCTTTTATACTCGACGTTCAGACACTCCTCAGTCTGGGTTATGATCACTCCTATTTGCACAGCTGAGTGTCAATCAAATCCCTCTGGAGCTGCATCCACCTCACTTCCTGCTTCCTCCTCAGACTTTTCACGAAGACAACTTGGTTCAGTAGCAGCAGGATCGACCATTAGAAACTCCATCAGGTAGACACACAGGAAGCAGACAGCTACAGAGGGAGAAAAAGCAGACCTCCACCAAAGCCAGGCACGGCCAAGAAAAAGGGAGGGACGGAGTGTCTGAACGTCGAGTATAAAAGGGTCGTTCAGGTAAGCAATGACCATTTTCCTACTCGCCGTTCAGAGACTCCTCAGTCTGGGACATACCCAAGTTAGAAAAGAAAAGGGAGGGAATTAAGCCGTAGACTGGCCTTGTGGAGAGATTACAGCCTGTAATACCCTTCTGCCAAAGGCAGCATCTGCAGAAGCAAACTTATCCAGCCTATAGTGACTTACAAAGGATGAAAGGGAAGACCATGTGGCCGCCCGGCAAATATCATCTACCGAAGCCTGGGTAGCCCAAGCCGCAGAGGTTGCGGCGCTACGAGTAGAATGGGGCAGTATACCACCCGGGACAGGGGCCTCTCTTAAGTCATATGCCTTAGATATACAGGCTTTGAGCCACCTTCCTACTGTAGTTGAAGAAACCTTCTGACCCAGGGAAGAGGGAAGGAAGGACACTAACAGAGCCTCAGTCTTTTGAAAAGGGGCAGTCCTTTTAAGATATCTTCTCAATGCCCGTCGCACATCTAAAGTATGCCACCGCTTCTCAGCAGGATGACGCGGGTTCGGGCAAAAGTTAGGTAAGACGAGTTCTTGGGCTCGATGAAAACGAGTATTCACTTTGGGAACAAAAGCCGGGTCGAGGCGTAGAACAACCCGGTCAGGATAGAAGATGCAGAGATCACTTCTCATGGACAAGGCAGCAATTTCGGATACTCTGCGCGCCGAAGTTATTGCCAACAAAAAGGCCATCTTTAAAGACAAGTAGCGTAGACTGGACGAAGCGATGGGTTCGAACGGTGGACCCGTCAAGGCCTGCAACACCAAGGTAAGGTCCCAAGTGGGGTAGCGGTGAATCGGCGGAGGCCGCAAGTTTGAGACCCCTTGGAGGAAGGAACAGATCCTGGGGTCCTGAGACAAAGGAACACAAGCTTCTCCTGACAGGACAGTGGCCAGAGCCGCCACCTGTCGGCGTAGAGTCGCGGGAGCCAAGCCCTTGGAGAAACCCGCATGCAGAAAACACAGAATGTCCGGAACCGAAGCAGTTGTGGGGTCTACGTGGTGATCCCCGCACCATCTCGTGAAGGCAGTCCATGAGGCGTTATAAATACGAATTGTTGATGGTCTTCGAGCTGCCTGAATGATGGAGATAACATCGTCAGACAAATTGTCCTTGATGAGCTTTATGCGCTCAAATGCCACACGGCTAATCGAAGCCATTCTGGTTCCAGATGACGGATGGCTCCTTGAGTCAGTATTATCTTGTCTGGTGGAATCCTCCACAGTGGTTCGACCGATAAGTTCTTGAGGTCGGCGAACCACTCTTGACGGCGCCAATACGGCGCTACCAGTAGAAGGTTCGCCCGTTCTTGAATGACCTTCCTCACGACCTTGGAGATGACAGGGAGGGGAGGGAAGGCGTAAAGGAGCCCTCGGGGCCACGGACTTCGAAGAGCATCCAGCCCCTCTGCTGCTGGAGACGGGTAGCGAGAAAAGAATCTCGGCAATTGGGTGTTCCGAGCCGTCGCAAACAGATCCACTAGGGGAAGGTCGAACCTCCTGGACAGTTCCTGGAACAGGCCGGGGTCCAATCTCCACTCGGCGTGATCTATTTGGTCTCTGCTGAGCCAATCTGCTTCTCGATTGAGAGTCCCCGAAATGTGTTCGGCTTTTATCGACGAGAGGTGGAGTTCCGCCCATGACAGAAGACGCTCCGCTTCCTGCATTAGTGTCCAGGAGCGGGTTCCCCCTTGTTTGTTGATATGGGCCTTGGTGGCCACATTGTCGGTTAGAATTAGAAGGTCCTGGCGATAGACAAGGTGTTTGAAGTGTATCAGGGCGAGTCGGACCGCCCTGAGCTCTAGCCAATTTATATTGTGCAGCTTTTCCGTCGACGACCAGGCACCTTGGGCTAGCTGACGGTTGAGGTGAGCTCCCCAGCCTCGCAGACTTGCGTCCGTGGTCAACACTAGTCGAATTGGTTCCAGGAAGGGGGAACCTTTGTCGAGAGCCGGAGACAGCCACCACCTCAGGGAAAGACGAACGGGAGCTGGAACCTTTACCTTGAGAAGAGACTCTGCTTGACCTTGTCTCTGGTAAGGGAGCAGGAACCATTGGAGGCGCCGAAGATGAAACCGCGCCCACGGAACAATGTCTATGCTTGATATCAACTTTCCCAGAAGTTGGGAGAGAGACAGTAAGGTTACAGTCCTGCGTAGCAAGACTTGAGATGTCAGTTCCCGAATGCTGGCTTGTCTGTCGGGAGACAGGGAGACCACACACCGTGTCGAATCTATTATTGCTCCGAGATGCAGGATACGCGTTGTGGGAACCAGATGGCTTTTGGCAAGATTCAAAGTGAACCCGTGGTCTTGAAGGGACTGAAGTACTAGCTCCCGGTCCTGGGTCGCCCGTTCGGGAGAAGACGACAGGATCAAAATGTCATCGAGGTAGCATGCCAGACGAACAGGAATTTCTCTGAGCGACGCCGCCACCGCTGCCAGCAACTTCGTAAAGGTCCTCGGAGCGGACGAGAGGCCGAATGGCATAGCCCGATATTGAAAGTGATGGTCGCCAAACGCAAACCGGAGGAACTTCCTGTGCGACTGATGGATGGGGACGTGCAGGTACGCTTCTTTTAGATCCACAGATTGCATCAGATCTCCCCGACGAATGCAGCCTAGCAGAGACTTGAGGGAGTGCATTTTGAACCGACGGTACAAGATGTGTTGATTGAGTCGTCGTAGGTTCAAAATGCCTCTCCAATCGCCCGAGGATTTCGGTACCAGGAATAGTGTTGAATAAAAGCCGGTCTTGAGTTGATGCAATGGAACCTGTTCTATGGCCTGGATTTGCAGCAGATGGTGAATCTCGAGCAACAGAAGAGATCGCTTCTCCGGCTGAAGTGGCCAAGGGCAGTGAAGATAAAAGTCCTGAGGCATGGTGGTGAATTCCAAACGTAACCCTTCGGTGACAGTTTGGACAATCCAGGCATCCGAGGTGGTAGATGGCCACAGGTGAGAGAATGCCTGGAGCCTGCCCCCAATTGGGACCAGAGGCGGTGAGTCACTTACCGCGCCTGGAAAAACGGCCCGCCGACTGTCTGAAAGGTCGCCTGAAGTTGGATTGTCGGCGACCGCGGTCACGAAAGGGCGCCCTGTCCGAAGTTGACTGGTACTGAGACTGCGAAGATCTGTAGTAAGAGGCGCCCCCGGCGCCTTGGTCTTGTCGAAAGGGCTGTCGATTATAAGGTACATAGCGCCTGTCCTGACGTCGGAAAGACGTGGGTAAAACCTTCTTCTTATCCCTATTCTCGACCAACACAGAGTCCAGGGATGAGCCAAATAAGGCAGAGCCCTTGTAAGGGGCAGCAGTCAAGCGCCATTTGGACTTGGCGTAAGCTCTCCAGTTACGGAGCCACAAAAGACGTCTTGAAGATACCGTCGAAGCTAATGCCCTGGAAGCGAACTTGGCTGCGTCCAAGGACGCGTCGGCCGAATATTCCGCAGCTGCGACCAGTTTGGCCAGGTCCTGCTGTACTCGTGCATCCTCCGGGGGAAGTCTTTCCTTCAATTGACGCAACCACACCAGTGATGCCCGATTAAAAAATGATGAGGAGGTTGCAGCACGAATGGCCCAAGCTGCCGCTTGATGTGTTTTACAAAATCCCATTTCGGCTCGTTTGTCCTCAAACTTGAGGCCATCCCCAGCCTCACCTACCAGGGCGGAAGACGATGTGAGACTCGCCACCGGATCATCAATTGTAGGTAACTGCAGGAGGGCATCCAACGCAGGAGCCGAAGCATAGAGCTTTCGATCAAATGAATTCGGACCCGACAACGAGGCGGGGCGGTCCCAAGGCTTTTGAACAACCTGGCAGAAAAGATCCGGACAGGGAACAAAGTCCTCATCAGGTTGAGGTAGATTGAACAAATTACTATTGGGGCCAGATGGAATAGATGAAGAGGAACCCTGAAGAGGCGAGGAATCCATATTAGTGGCAGCTTTTGCCTTGCGTAGGAGAGAGCGAAACAAAGAAGGCTTAAATAGACCCGGAAAGGCTGGCTTGTCCTGAATCTCTTCCTCATCCTCTGACATCTCAAAGTCATCTAGGAAATCGTCCTCCCGGGCTGATTCAGGCACAAGGCTACAGGCAACAGATTGCTGTTGAAGTTGTGCACCAGGGGGATGCATGGAAAAGGCAGAAGTAGTAGGGCACGTAGGAGCAGGAAAGGCCCCAGTGGCTTGTTGCAATCCCATTTGATACATATGGGACATGGCCTGAGAAAAAAAGGACTGAAAATCCACAGGCTGAGGGACCCCTGGGCCCACTTCAGGACGGAGGCCGGCTGCAGTGGGTGTAAAGGTAGCTTCAGGGCCTGACCTAGAAGCTTGAGAAAAATGGCTTGCAAAACTCGAAGAGCGGGACCTGACACTAGCCCTTGACTGATTAGTCGCCGAAACTGGAACCTCCTGAGAGGTCGATGGTCCATCCTCCCTCAGACCACTGGCCAACAAATCTACAGTATGAGAGGCCGAGGGCTCACAGGTCACCTCGTGGCTCAAGCCTTCAGGAATTGGTCCTTGACCAGGGTCCTGGGCCCGTTGCCTAGCCTTAGCAAACTGCTTTTCTAATGCCTTATGCCTCCTTTGGGCATCTTTATCTGCTGTGGCAGATTTGGAGGCCTTCACCTGCCTGGAAGCCTTAGATTTCTTCCCCCTGAGCTGTTTAGGGGAAGGTACTGGGGAGGGAGAGGGACTCCTGTCCATATCAGAAGAAAGAGCAACTTCCTCCCTGTCAGCCATAATCAATCACTCCAATGAATTAATATTTATTGATTAATTAATTGTAAATAGAAACTTATCAATTCTATATATATAATTAAATATTAGTAATATGAATTTTAATATATGTATATCTGATATTGGTTTTTTTTTTTTTTTTGTAATAAATTCAAATAACTATTTACAAGAAAAAACAGGGCTATCAAATATAACAAGGCAACGGCCTTTTCTTCTTCTTCTTCTTCTTTTTTTTTTAAAATAATAATAAATGTAAATAAAATTAAGCAATATGTACTTCCCTGGATACTTTCAGGCACCCTTCTGCAGATAGTTGTAAATTGCAGGTACGATCAGGACAGCGTCCCCACCTGCCGGCAACCTAGCGACCCTGGAAACCAAAGCCCAGGTCGCTATGCCCTCGGAGCAGCCAAAAACAGCGGCGATGGTCAGGGCCCAAAATGGCGGCCCGCGAGGCGAATTTCCACGAGTCCTAAGCCAGGCGAAACACAGCGCCTACGGCCGGACTGAAGCTGCAGCTGAACGGAGCAGTCACAATCTCCCAAAACGGCTAATGAGTATGCCAGCCGGCAGGGACTCAAGCCGATATATTCGATGGCCGCTAAATCAATCCACAGCCTCGTACAGTGACTGGTAACAAAATGGCTGCAAATGGCGGCAAATGGCGGTAACAATGAATTAGAAATAAACCGCCAGTCAAACCAAGCCGCTAGCGGCGGCTGGAGCCCCGAACCGCCGATATGCGCTTTAAACCTCACCAGGTGAAGGCAGTCGAAGCACAGCACTTTCCAGTAATAAATGAAAGATATTAAGCCAAATTACTAAAGGGAAAAGTAAAATAAAGAATAAATTTAAACTGAAAGACAGACACTCGATGCTATTGCAATGGCTGAGTGAAAAAGTCTGGGGAGGAAGCAGGAAGTGAGGTGGATGCAGCTCCAGAGGGATTTGATTGACACTCAGCTGTGCAAATAGGAGTGATCATAACCCAGACTGAGGAGTGTCTGAACGGCGAGTAGGAAAATAAAATATACCATATTCCACTTTAAATGAAAATTAAAATAACATATGCAAATATTTGCTTGAGACAAAATATCATCCAGAAGCTAAATATCTTTTGAACTCTAGTATAAAACAAATCTGAATGCCATGATTTTCAGTAATGTAAACCAATTTGAAGAGTTTTATCTTTAAAAATGCTACTAAGGAGTTTTGAAGAAACTAAAATATGCTAAAAGCAACCCTTTTTCAGGTATTCTGCATTGTCATGTTGTAGATATTTTGATCTGTTTGCTCAATTATCAATTTCATTGATGGATATAATATGTGGTCCCATTTAAATGAGAGGAAAAAGGGGGAAAGGCTCAAAATCTGGGGGATTCAGCACCCATTTCCATATTATTCACAACTTGGAAGTCAGGAGGCATAGAAATGTAATAAATAAACAATTTTCAGTATCAACTTTCTCTTTTGACAGATCAATAGGTATTTGGAGCGTATGCACCAAAGACAAATTCCTTTTGTGTCCAATCACAGTTGGCCAATAAAAAATTCTATTCTGTTCTGTTCTGTTCTGTTCTGTTCTGTTCTGTTCTGTACTAAACAGTGAATAAAGCAAGAACTTATAATACTATATGTCAGGGAATTGGGCAGCAGGGGTCCAAATGGAGTCAGAGACGCTGACACGAACTTGTAGTTTTATAAAAATAGAAATATTTTACACATCTATATAGAGAGCAAACAAGATAGTCAGGCACACAGGAGCATCATGAGATAAAATCACAGAGCATACAGACACACAGAAGAAAAAGCCGGGAAAAAAGGGAAACTCCCCCTCCAAACCCACGGCAACAAATCACAGCACAGACTGCCTCATGCAGGAGCCAGCACTCCTGCATAGTTAACCAATCAACTATAAATACAATCCCACTTAATTTAAATACCTTAATACTGTAGACCAGGGGTGTCAAACTCAATTTCATTGAGGGCTGCATCAGGGTTGTGTTTGACCATGGGGGAGCAGGGTGGGCGTGGCCATGGTGGGCATGGCCAGCTCAACGTCACTCGTGTTGGGGCACCTGTGGTGGCCCGAGTCCTCTGCCAGCGAAAATGGGCTTCCAAGCTCCGTTTTCAGCTGTGACGGCCTTCTGCAACCTCTGCCAGCAAAAATGGAGCTCAGGAGGGCTGCACATTTTCACTGGCAGAGGCACCGTGGGCCAGTCCTTTGCTGTTTTCAGATCTGGCCCCCGGGCCTTGAGTTTGACACCTCTGCTGTAGCCTAATACTATAGCCTAACTGACCACTGCATTGCTACAAACAGTATAAAACATTTACATTAGTATGCAAGCTTTAGTTATGCTGTCCTATATCAGGATCTTGCATAAAATTAAGAATCGGGGAGCAACAGGCTTTGCAGTGTTTTAAACTTATTACACTGGCTTGCAATTCCAGCACAATGAGCAATATCTACATAATCAGTGATGATTAACAAATAAAGCAATTATAGTGAATGCTTTCAGCATCAGAGATAATTGGCAGGCGAGAAAAGGGTTGTATAGCAGCCATTATTTTGATTATTTGGTTCCCCTCAATCTTTCCTAATGCAGCACTATAAAATTAAAATAAGAAGCTTGGAACTTCAGACTTTCAAGCGTATCAAAAGCAAATCTCCCTATGTTCACAGAAAGTCAATGTAAAGTCAATGTAAAAAGGATAGAACTTTGAATTGTCCTAAACCAGTTAGCCAATAGTTTCTATTAAATGCAGTTATTCAGACATTCTCCTAGGCTTTAAATTCAAAATGTAGAAGTGAACAGAATCTGACATAATATATCTTTGCTTGGAACTGCTGCCTTTGAGACAAAATGTTGCACACTGTCTCTCTCCAGCTTAGCTGCAAACATTACAAAGAAAGTCAAAAAGAGTTCCAACATGTGCTACTTCTAAGAATTTAAAAGAATCTCTTTGCAATCTCATTCTCGATAGTTGCCTCCCCATTTTATTCATATATTCATAGTATGGTTGCCAAATCTGTCAAAAGGACACTCCTTAATTACAGTTCATGGGTACACATTAATTGAAGCTTTTTTTTTTTTTTTTGAATATTGCAAATGAGCTATGAAAAGTTCCTAACTTTTCAGCTAGTTCAAAATGCTGCAATCAAGTTGCTGAATGGCACCAGCATCACTGACAACTGTACACTTTGGTGGCTAGCTATGCTGAGATCAACCAGTAGGTTTTAAAACAGTTGTGTTTCCTCATCTTAATGTGACAGCTGCACTACTTCCCCATTTTGGCCCAGAGTCGTCACAAGTGCAGATGAAAGAGAAGCGATTCTAGATATATACGATGCCAGATTGAACCATAGATCTAATGAGATTAAACCATGTGAGTCTCTGAGGGCTACTCTCAGCTGATACATCACGAAAACAAAATATTTGGATTCACATATCACACTGTGCCACTGGTTTGTTTGCTGTAGATTTAGCATGTGTCAAACCTCCTCTGTCACAGCATGTTGTATGAACACTGTGAATTATAGATGATAGTTATGGGTGAACCTAGCCAATTATGCCTGAGTCAACAAAACAAACCACAGATGAAGAATAAATCTGACTGAAATCTTATTCTTCTCCAGTGCCAGCTTCAGATCTGAAGAACCATGCACATAATGGCCATTTGGGAAAGCTGTCTTCTCTTAATGGGCCTTGCTGGTTTTATTTATTCACTTAATACCTTGCCAGCTTCAACTGACTCTCGGCAGTTGACAGTAATAAATTAACACAACACATAGTAAAACAATAATGACATAATAAAATTATAAAAAGTGCAACACAGTAAAAAACAAAAAACAAAATCTGCACACTCCCTAACAACCATGTATCTTCTAGGCACCAAATGTCTTGTAAGATAGCCTTATTTTCTAACAGGCAATTGTTCAGTGATGCCAGATGCTGTCATGGACCTGGTCTTCTTTAAAAGATTGTGAAATGTATATATATATATATAATTGAAGCTTTTTTTGGGGGGGGGAATATTGCAAATGAGCTCTGAAAAGTTCTTAACTTTTCAGCTAGTTCAAAATGCTGCAATCAAGTTGCTGAATGGCACCAGCATCACTGACAACTGTACACTTTGGTGGCTAGCTATGCTGAGATCAACCAGTAGGTTTTAAAACAGTTGTGTTTCCTCACAACTGTTCCTCACAACTATATATATACCCGAATAACCAAAGACCTACATACAAACACCCGCGAAAACCTGAGAAAACATATATATATATATATATATATATATATATATATATATATATATATATATATATATATATATATATATATATTCACCTCTATTCAGATTCATACACATATGTATACTGCCCTAAGCCATGTCTCTTCATCACCCAATCAACTGTGGTACATTCAATAAGCCCCAACTATTATCATAGTCAATAAAACTATGTTTCAGCACAAAAGCTGAAGCCAGCTATTTTTTCCTGTTTTTTGAAAAACTTTTTTTTAATATTACTGACTGAACTGATCTAACTTATAGATGCTTACTTACAATTTTCTTTCTATTCCTGTTTTGTTCACTCTTGAAGTACATACCTCTCGTTTTCTGTGTAAAATAATTATATAATTATTTTTTTCTACCGAAGCATGCAAAAGAAAGGTATGAGGAATTGCAAAATTCTTGAGAGAAGAAATCTAGTGTTAACTCGCAACATAAATCAAATGAGCATAAACTAACATTGCAGGATTTTGAACTTTATTATTTTAGATTCAAAATGGAAATTTGCATATGAACTTCGAGAAGATACAGGTTTAGTAGCATCGCCTTCAGTGTTTTCTTATTTTTTTATTTTATTTTGTTTTATTTCCATAGATGCAAATATTAAAGTATGACATTAATTTCCTACTGATTCATATGGTAAAGTTATGAATTCTACCATTTCACTTTGCAAAAGCATGTCCGCACTTGCGCTTCAGGGACACAAATATCTCTTAGGGGTAATAAGTATAGATGTGCTGTGAAAAGACCTTTGCAAAATGTTTAATCTTCATAATGCATTTCAACACACATACTGTATGTTTTTCTAGATTGTTCCAATATTCTGAACTTTATTATGTCAGCCTCAAAGCTACCTGAATGTAGTCATCCCAACAAAACATTTTCAAACACAAGAACGACTTGTAAGAGCATGCTGGCATCATTACTGTAACACAGAGAGCTGTTCTTGGCATTATGTACGATGGTGTGTTCTTGTAAGTTTGGATTTGCTTAATGGTATTGTGGATTTCAAACTAATGTTTCAGGGTCCTTGACCAGATTTTTCAAAGCTAGATAATTAATTCTGGCATACATATAAATAGATATTTAAAAGTTTTTTTAAAAAGAAGATAAAAAATAATAATTAATATAGAGTAAAAAAAGGAGAAACAAGAGCTAAATGTGCAAAAAGAAAGAAAAAAGATACAAAGTAGTAGCTTCCGATCTTCATGGTAGTTATAAGTATAATTATAAATTTACCTCTTGATGTATAGCTACAACATAACTCTTATTTTTTTTTAAATCATCAAAACCATAAATCAAAAATTCATTTTTTCTCCTTCATGCAAAAGTTCTGTTAGGAGTTTTGTTAATCTGCAATAAATATAGATACTGTCTTTTCTCTGATCAAAGAAGTCAATTTGGCCATCTTAGCAAATTCCATTATTTTCACCATCCATTTTTCCAATGTGGGTAGTATTGAATCTCTCCACCTCTGTGCATAGAGTAATTTGTTGCAGTTACCATATACAAAAATAAAATTTTATGACTCCCCCACCAACTTTTCTCCATCAGCCCCTCCCCCCCTGAAACTTGAAGCCTCCAGTTTCAATTGTATACCGTGTTTTCCCAAAAATAAGACCCTGTCTTATATTTTTTTGAACCCCGAAATAAGTGCTTGGCCTTACTTTCGGGGAGGTCTTATGTGATGGAGGGGGCCTCGATGGATCGTAACCTTATCTCTTTTACAATCTACTAGAACAAATGAGCCTCATGAGCAGTTTACACTAAACTGTTTTTATTTACATAAAATAAAACAAGGTCTATTCAAAAAGAATATTAGATGTCATTCTCTTTCTTAAGTGTCCTGTCAGCTCTCTGGTGCCATCGCTCTATGCGATTGGAGTTCGGGCTTTTCTTCCTCAGAAAGAAGAGGTTTTAGTGACTTCAGCTCTGCCTCTGATCCTGAAGAGAAATGTCTGCTGGCAAGCATCTCCTTTTATACTGTCACAGTGGCAGTTAGGGGAGGGCATAGAAAAGCCCGGGAGATTCAAAGCCAGGAGCTGCTCTCTGATTGGCTTATTTAATTGTCTAAGCTAAAGGGCACAGCAACTGTGAGGGAATTTTTCTCTCACATCTTATTATTTTGGGGCATGTGGAGCAAGATGGGGCTCCTCTTGCTGTTTTACCTGATTTCCAGCTCTGCGTTTAAATATTTTCGGGGAGGGCTTATTTTCGGGGAAGGCTTATTTTGGCGCATGCGCTCAGAAGCCTGATTGGGCTTATTATCAGGGGATGCCTTATTTTCGGGAAAACGGGGTATTAATCTTTAGAACTCTGGCTTAGTGTATGCTTTTTTTTAATTAGCTGTGAGAACAACATGACTCTCTTTTTCTGATGAAATAAATAAATCAGGGATCCTCAAGAATTTTCAGACAAAATTGCAACATCGCATAAGGCATAGTTTTTATTTTTGATGGGGGGGGGAGTGGAAGCTTTTACTTCTGGTTTCTGGCAAAACATGTCCATATTGGATATTTGTTTAACAATCACAGTGTTCGCATAACAGCTGCTGCAAAAAAGGTCGTAAAACCAAGCACCCTGCTTAAGAACTGATATGATATATGACTATAATTTCACACTTAGTTATGGTTCTAAGATGAGGATTATCTGCAATACAAAATATCACCTCATGGTGCCTTGGTAACAGGCCTTCCGTTTTCTGGGCTCCATTTTCACTCTAGCCCAACATTTAGGGAAAGAATAAGTTCTTCACAGCCTGGCTGAAAAGAGGAATCTTACAAGGGAGGAGGCTGTTCCACAGGTCATGAACATCTGTGCACAAGGCATACCTCCTAGCTTCTACCAGATGCCAACATTTAAGGGAAGAGACATGTCAGTTTTCTTAAGAGTAGCTGAACTGAATTTAATGCATTTTAACAGCATCCACAACAGGGTTTTTGAGACAGATATGCCAAAAAAAAGGGCTCAATGAGGAATATGCACCTGAACCATTTTCAGCAGCCAGTCAAGAATATCACTTTGATGTGAAGGATTTCTTTTCCTCCACTTTATATTCAAGACATATGCATGCAAAAGGAAGGTAAGCTTGAGAAATAATAAAGCACCGATGGACTGAGGTTTTTTCTGCATCTACCTCACAGATAATTGACAGCTACTCTGGTGTTAGAAGCATCTGTTTTCAATTACCACTAATTAAAATAGAGCAGAAAAAGTCCAATTAAAGCTAAAAAACTAGTGCCAATTTCAGGTATACCTCCCTGTGAAATTGCACAATTTGAGAAGCAAACTTGAAAAATAAAAATTAAGCTATTATAGCCATTCATTTTAGAGCCATATTATAAATTCCCACGAGGCTTCATCTAGAGGACATTTGAACAAAATGCACACATTGAAATATCTTCCTCAAAAGGTCCATCTATTCTTTACTGGTGCCACTGTTCTTCATTCACCCTCCCTTTTAACCCAATACACATAAACTTTCCAAGAAGTTTACAGAGAGTGTGGGAGCTGCTGCTGCTTTTCCTTGCTCATTGCAGGTTATGAATTAACTGCATTTGGATTATGAAAGATGGCAAGTAAATAGACAAAATCAGAAAGAAAGTGTTGCAGCCAAACGAAGGATTCAAGAGTTGTAGTGTTATATTCTTACAGTGTCAGAACTGAAGACTGTCAGCTTTGGAAGCCATATTAGGCCGGAAGCTCCAATGCTGCCACCTTCTCATGTGTGGGGAAGTAGGAGAGGAGGTTAGTAGACATATTAACATTCTTTCTGTCGGTCAAGGTCAGGGCGATCCCGCATCTGGAGAAGGAGTGGTCAGGGGGCTGGACCGGGATGGAATGGACGTTGATTGGCGCATGTGACCGACTGGGTGGAAAAGGGGATGGTTTTGGGAGCTTTGACTTACTGAAGGAAAAGCCGGGCTTTTCAGATTCGGATTTTCCCAGATGTGCCAGTTTGCCTATTTTAGTAAAGAGGACTTTGGAAAATGCTTGCTTCCGCGTTTTTACTTGGAGTGGGGGTTTTTCTGGAACGCTGACAAAGCCGTTTCTTGGATGAGAAGCAAAATGTCTTCAAGCAAAAACAATAAAGTCCAGTTGCCTTTTGAAAAATCACCTTTGGGACAATCATGACCTGGATGACTGAGAATCTCCATGGACACCTCTAATGTCATATTCTCCTGGAACTATTTCAGGATTTCCCTTAGACATTTATATATATATATCTATGCCACCACCATTTCAGCAAGGCTGATCATGTCTATGCTTGGAAGCTAAGGAGCATCAGGCCTGGTTAGTACTTGGATGGGATTATATTAGTAAACATCAGAATATCTAAAGTAGACTGGAAGGCAATAGCAAACTATTTTTGCACACTTGTTAAGAAAACTAAATGGATGTATCCATACAAGTAGTCCTTGACTTATGATTACAATTGGAATCAGAATGCCCATTGCTATGTGAGGCAGCCATTAAATCAGTTGTGCTTCATTTTACTATCTTTTTGCCCTTGATCACTTAATACAGGGATGTCAAACTGGTGGCCTGCAGGCCGGATGCATCAGGCACAGGCCATGCCCATCCCAGCTCCGCGGAGGGGAAAAATGTCATGTGTCGGCAATGTGACGCAGTGAGTTTGACTCCCATGATTTAATACATCCCCATGGTCATTAAATGAATCATATGCTTGTTCAGCGAATCTTATTATAATAGTTTCCTCGGTTGACTTTGCTTGTTGGAAGCCATATAGCATGATCTGGACATATGTGAAAGATTATTTTTAAACATATTCAAACGAACACTGGGAGAACATGAGTTCTGACTCTTAAGGAGTTACATACATGGTAATGTCAGAATTTAAGAGAAGAGAAATTACGAAGACCAGTAGCAAAAGTATAAGAGGCAGGATATTATTTTGCCTGTTTTGTACAGAATAACTAGAGACAATATATTGAGCAGGCTCTGAAACTGTCATGTTGGTTGAATGTATAAACAACAACATTATTTTAAAGTGATTGATTCCATCCGATGCAGCTAAAATAAATAACTATGGACTTGGAGGCTACAATTTATTGATTTAATGAATTCAGGGCTAGGGTTGCCTGGCCTGCATCCAAAAAATAGTGGACAAGCGGGGTGTGTGTGTGTGTGTGTGTTAAGTAGTAAAAAAATTAAAAAAAAATACAATTAAATTATATATTTTCTTACAAACATTTTAACACGTATTAAAATAATCACTTCAAAACTTTACTTAAAATTCAAAACATCAAATATAATAATATGTAAAATATTAAATTACATTTTACTTTGCTGTAGTGTGTATTTTTTATTTGACTGCGCAGCTTTGATCAATTCTTTGTGTTTAAGGAATAATTCTTTAATTTCAGTACAACATTGAGAAATATTAAAAAATATACAAAGTTCACTTCGAACTGATGGTACAAGCAGTCGGTTACGTTCGTCAGCCCACAAATTTCCCATGACGCTGAAAATTCGTTCAACGTTTGCATTTGATACCGGAATTGATGCACAATACTGGAACAGTTTCAGTAAACTCGGAGCTAGCTCTTTCTTGAAAAAGTACGTCCACTTATCAAGGGATGAATCGCCCTGCAGATGAACATAAACTTCTTCTAAGGCAGAAATTTCATCGAAGAAAGTGTTGGGTGGAAGTTCTTCTCGCCATGGTGATAATAACCAGATGTTCGTCATTTCTTCTAAAGTTGGAGGATTATTGCGATCAATTAGATTGAAACAATTTAGCATCTCATATACTGAATCGGTGAAATTATACCACTTTTCTAGGTACGCAATGGCTCTTTGATACATGTTGATGGCTTCTTTCTTGAACTTTTGCACGGCATTCTCAGGCAAATGTTTTTTACATAAGGCAAATAAAACTTTCATTCCAAAAAACTGCTCATCATATTTTTTTTGCAAAGAATCACACATCTTACACATGATAATGTGAAGATCACATGCAAGAATTTTCTTGCTTTCCAGCTTCAGTAGGGTGTCTTGCATTATTGACATGAAGAAGTGCGTGAAATATAAATACAATTCTGAAATTGTTGGTTCATCGTCCTTTGCGAGTTCATTTTCCTGATCCGAAATAAGGTTCCAGATACCTTATGGCACTCATCAGATCCAAGAGAAATAAAATACGATTTTAGAGGTATCCAGTTTAAAAGAAGTCTTTCGACCGCTTTAAACAAACTTAACCAACGTGTTGGAACATGGCGCAAAACTTCATGGAATTCTGACTCGCAAAACTTACGTACCATTTCATCATAAAGCTTTTGAATAAAAAAAATGTCCACTATTTTGTGAAAAAAGATAGTGAACATAATGTGAAAAAAGCGGACTGTCCACTCAAATAGTGGACACTTGGCAACCCTATTCAGGGCTTGCAAAGGCTAATAGGCCTCGACCTTAGTGAATGGGATGCCTTTCTTATACCCTGTTGTTGGAGCCATTTAAAAATAATTGATCATCTTCATAATAAAATATTAAATATTACAGCTCTGCTGTATGAATGTAGGTTTAGCACAGAAGAATACAGGCAGAAAAACAAGAAGCTGTTTTTTAGAAGCAACTCCAAACTTACTCAAATGAGCTTCGTATTTTGCTCCCTTCAAAAAAAGCATTTCTCACTTTTATGCATGTCTCTGTCTCTGTATGTATTCTCTATGGTGAATTGCATCCCATTTGAAATAAAAAAAAAACAGCGAGCTAATCTCAAACAGCGAGCTCAAGCCTAGCAGACTTTTAAAAAGTTCATGTAAAACTGATTCCAGCTTTGATATAGTCCATCTCTGCTATTAACCAAAAATGCTACTCAGAGGTAACTGAATTCTGTAGTGGGCTTATTTAAATGGATTAACATACAAAATGGAATATCCTGCATTAAGATTATAGTTGTTGAATATCACCTCTGACTTGATAATTGGCATGTTTGCAGGATATTCCCAATTTCACCCCCAATTTCTCTTTCTCATACATTTTTCCAAATTGCTTTTTTTTTTTTTACTTGCAGCTAAAGGCCAGTTCTTGGAAATACTGTAGAAGCATGATGGCTTGAGTGGTTGGGACACTGGATAGGATGTAAGCAAGCCCATGTTTGAGACCCAAGACCTGCCGGGGGATGGGGTTGAGCTCTGGTCTTTCACTCCAGCTCCTGCCGGGTCATGAAAGGAGTCCCCAACTGGGCATTTCCAGGGCGATGGTGATGTCACAGCTAATCCTTTCAACCAGTGGTGAAATCCAAATTTTTTTATTACTGGTTCTGTGGGCGGGGCTTGGTGGATGTGGTGTGGCTTGGTGGGTGTGGCTTGGTGGGCGTGGCAGGGAAGGATACTGCAAAAAACTCCATTCCCTCCCCACTCTTGGGGAGAAGGATATTGCAAAATCTCCATTTCCACCCCACTCTGGGGCCAGCCAGAGGTGGTATTTGCCGGTTCTCCGAACAATTCAAAATATCTACTGCCAGTTTTCTGAACTTCTCAAAATTTCCGCTACCAGTTCTCCAGAACCTGTCAGAACCTGCTGGATTTAACTCCTGCTTTCAACCCAGAAGTTCTTCAGTGTTTCTGACATGAATGCAGCAGCAGTCCTTAGAAATGTAAACCCTTTCATACTGATTTATAAACATTGAGTTAGACTAATAAATATGTCTTTTGAACATGTTCCTCATGGTCAAATAATTCAGCTTTTTATGTCACACAGAGTTCTGCATCTGAAATGTTAGTTTAATGTCAGCTAAGATATAGAGGTCAATATTTTCAGAGAGCAAAATGGGAAGGCAGCAAAATTAATCAGATGGATTAATAGACTAATTTATTCTGTCTTGCTGCGGTTTCTCATCAAACAGGTTTTGTGGGTTAATTGGAGAGGGCAGAAGAAGTTGGGGGAGCCATTCCTTAATTTGCAGTATTTGGGGGTTTTTTAACTATAAGGAATAGTTGTTCTCTATCCTGCTTAAAAAAGTCTGTTCTTAACAGCCATACCAAAACTTGAGAAAAGCAAGAGCTAGCTCTTCCTAATATTCCTGTAATGGTTCAGAATTAATTTGATGATGTAAGCATAATACTCACCATATGAAACACTGGCTAATATTAATATTAAAGCATTGCAAAAATAAAAAATGGCAATGTTTTGAGATAATTTATTCAAACAGCAATTTCCAATGCATTCTATATTAATGTCAAAAACAAGCTTAGATTAAAAAATACTATTTCAATTTTATAAATATACAGAATCTATCTATTATCATCTACATCAGGGCTGTCAAACTCGCAACCCACGGGCTGGATGCGTCACACGCTGGCAACATCCACTCCTGGTTTAGCAAAGGGGGAAAAAGCCCAGATACATCACGTGACGACACCGTGATGATGCAAGCTTTACGTCCCTGATCTACATCATCATCTTCATCATCCATCTACACATCTAAAGATAATAACAAATCCTTTTGTGAAAATCATTTGACTTTGCACTATCAAATTTGTTTCTAACTGGAAAATTAAACTTATCTTCTATAAAGGAAATTTGAGATCCAGGCAACTGGTCAGAAAGAACAATTTTAAATCTCCTAAAGATATTCCAAGTATTCAAATTTTGAATCTATTGGTATTATTTATTTTATTAAAAGTAGGCGTTATGCATACTTTTTTGTAGTATGTATGAATAATGCTGTGAGAAATAATTCAGTGAAATTAATTTTTGTTTAATATTAAACATCAGTGTTATTTCAAAGGAAAGTTCAGCTCAATCACATTTATGATTTCTGGTGGACTACTTCAACCAATACCCTATCCAGTTCTAATTGTCCATTGGTCATCTTTGACAATTTGTTAACAAATATATTGGTGGACATTTTTGCCTGTGTTTCACATCAGCTTTTAACCATTAATCCATTTTTACATATCAGCTGTCAGACTATGTGGAGATTCAATGGCTAAAATGCTAAGATGAGCTGATATCAGTGGAGTTTCTGCACAAGTTGACAGGTGGGGCCGAACAAATTATTACAAACTTGTTGCTGGAATATGTGGGGAGGTGGGGCTGAGGCCCATATAATATGGCTTATTAATGAGGGGAGAATTTATCAGATTACTTGGTGAGTCTCTAAGGACTACTTATGGCCTACTCTGAGAAATGTAATTTGATTTCAGTTAAGGCTTAAATCCAACCATGATCATATATAAAATATAATTTATGGCTTAATGTGATGTGTGAACCAGAGGTGGGTTTCAGCAGGTTCTGACCAGTTCTGGAGAACCGGTAGCGGAAATTTTGAGTAGTTCGGAGAACCGGTAGTAAAAATTCTGACTGGCCCCACCCCCATCTATTCTCTGCCTCCCAAGTCCCAACCGATCGGGAGGGAATGGGGATTTTGCAATTTCCTTCCCCCGGAATGGGGAGGGAATGGAGATTTTACAGTATCCTTCCCCTGCCACTCCCACCAAGCCACACCATGCCCACCAAGCCATGCCCAAGAACCGGTAGTAAAAAAATTTGAAACCCACCACTGGTGTGAACCAGTAGTGGGTTTCAAAAATTCAGAACTGGTCAGAACCTGCTGAAACCCACCTCTTGTATGAACCCAACCAAGTGGGGCTTTATAAACAAGCTGTGGTTCAACAATCATGGTTTACAACGATCTGCAGACTTTTAAATATATTTAATGTATTTAAATAATTCTCAGCTGGAGGAACTCTGATTCCTGTTTGCATAACATACTCAATTCCAAGATATGCGAAGGGATGAAGAAAGTCTGTTGACTTATGTCTTAGTTCTGCAGCTGTGAGAATTATTCTGAAGAATTATTAATCTTTTTAAAAAACCAGTTTCAATAAATATCTTTCTATCTCAGTGTATGATATCATCAAGAGAGTAAAAGAATTAAAATGGAAATTGTCACATAGCAAGAAGAGCTGATGGCAGGTGGACCAAGGCAGTCATAGAATGGATCCCACTTGATAAAAAGCATCCATGAAAGAGACCTAAAATAAGATGAATCGACGACATGGCAAGTATTTCGGGCCCAATTGGCAAAAGAAAGCTCAGGACCATATAGGTTGGAAACGCATGGAAGAAACCTTCATCCTGCAATGGGTAAACAATGGCTAGAATGATGATGATGATGATCTCAGTGTATAAAAGAATCTTTTGCTAAAACTGGGTACAATTAGAGCAGTGGTGGGTTACTCCTGGTTCGCACCGGTTCCCGCGAGCCGGTAGCAGTGATGATATGACGTCACCGAACTGGTTCCCCCCCCCGCTCCTCCACCCCCCCGCGTTATTCTTACCCTTTATTTGGCCCCACTCCCAGTCTATTGCTGCCTCCTGAGTCCCAGCTGATGGCTAGAGGGAAAAAAACTGTTTAAACTCTTGCCGTGGGGCTTCAAAGGGCTGCCCTACAGCTGATCAGTGTTAAAAGCAAACAAATGAGTCGGGTCGTAAGTGCGAGGACTGGTCGTAAGTGCGAGGACCTTCCAGAAATGACTCTGACCAGCTAGCCACGCCCACCTAATCACATGACCTTCAAGCCACAACCACAAAATAAGCCATGCCCACAGAACCAGTAGTAAAAAAATTTAGAACCCACCCCTGATATAATGTCTTATTTAATGAAGGTATAATATATTTTCATGGCTCTGCAGATTCTCTCCTCCCTTCCTTTTCTAAGGTTACATAAACGTCTGTCACCTAAACAATGCCTACTATGTCTTATACACGTAGTCAAAGTTCAAAAACGCTATACTTCCTCTAGCATCTGTGAAGGGAGTGTGTAAATTGGTTCACCCCGCTTGCGTTCATGGCCGACACCTTAAAACAAACATCTAGTAAGTGGGGGAAATATTCCTGGTGAAAATCAAGAGTCTGAGGCTTTAAAATAGCTACTGCATGTGCGATGACAGAGAGCAACTCAGGGGAGAAATCAGTGCGATCAATGTTTACTTTGATGTTAAGCAGGGAGAATTGATTTCGGCCCACCAAGCTCGGTGGAGAGTCTAGTTTGCTTAATTTTCTTTTCTTGTTTTTTCCGAAGATTCCCACGCAAATAAAGAACAGCTTGATATATTCATATTTCAATACGGCTAAGAGGCATTGACAGAAGCAGGCTACTTAGATGTTTTACTGCCCTTTGATTTCATGGTTGAATATTTGCATTAGTGCACATGAAACACGTTGATTGGAATCTACCAAAAAGAAAAAAGAAAAAAGGACCTGAGATGGGTTTGTTGTGGAGAAACGCAACTTACTGGTTTGCTATGCTGTCTCTGGATACTTAACAAACCGCTGGTTTCGGTCTATACTGGATTTAGGGAAGGCGGGAAAATTCACTTGGAGAAAATTACTTTTGTGGGGTGAGAAATGACAATATCGACAGGACGAAAAGCTATTCTCCCCTTACATTTATCCATTAAAAAAAAAATAGACAAAACATACTCAATAAATGCCACTACTTCCTTCTCTGCACAAATTTTTTAAATTTTACCTGCACAACTTCAGGCTATATTTCCCATACATAAATAAAGGTGAGGATACATTTCCTATTACTATTGCGGTTATTCTCCAGTACTGAAATTTCTGAGGATAAAGCATCCTTGTTTCTGTCATTTTTATAATTATATTAACAATAATATGTATATTCTTGATATTCATTATCAGGTTGTTCAACATTTGACACTGCCTAAATTGCGTGAACTGAAATTGGAAAAGTACTGAGGCTGAGGTAATAAACGCAGTACGGAAGTGGTGATAAAATGAGATTTCTACCTGTGATAGCTGACCTACCAAAGCTCATTTACACATCCCATATTTTGTAAATGAGGAACACACACGTGAATCTTCCTAGTCCAGTTTTATAAATCTATCACAGTTGGAGGACTGCGGCTGATAAAGCTGTTTCAATCATCACTAGTGCTGTATTCCAATCTCAAGTTTTAAAATAAATTAGATGCACTCAAGTTTCCGGATAATGCTAGAGGATGTCACATCATCATGTTGGCTTTTGCTGCCAGCACATACCTGTAAATTGCACATTACAGATAGTCCTCAACTTACAGCTTTCATTTAGTGACTATTCAAAGCAGGGGTGAAATGTTCTGAAGTCTTCTACCAGTTCACTTCACTACGGTTCAATTCATGCGTGCATGCACAGTGTGCGTCAAATGTGCACTTTGCATGCATACGCACCACAGGCGCTACCGCGCAACACTGAAAAAGGAGGATTAAGAAGCCTTTTCTAAGGTAAGTAGAACAACGGGGGGGGGGGAAACAGCTGTGCCGCACGATTTAGATTCGCTAGAAAGCAGGATTTCCTGCTTTCTAGCGAATATAAATCGTGCGGCACAGCTGATCATCAGAAATAGCGGTTCACTCGAACCGGTAGCATTTTTTTTACTACTGGTTCGCTGGTACCTTTTATTACTACCGGATCGGGTGAACCGGACCGAACCAGTAGCATTTCACCTCTGGTTCAAAGTAACAATGGCACTGAAAAAAAGTGATATGACCACTTTTCACACTTATGACTGTTGCAGCATCTCCATGATCCCATGATCAAAATTTGGATGCTTGGCAACTGGCATGTATATATGATGGATGCAGTGTCCCGAGGGCACGTGATCCCCTTTTGAGAGCTTCTGTTAAGCAAAGTCAATGGGGAAGCCAGATTCAATTAACAACCGTGTTAGTAACTTAACAACTTAACAAGAATCGTAATGTTTCTAAAGGAAGTTCGTAAAATGGGGCAAAACAGCAACTGTGTTGTTTAGCAATAGATGTTTTGGGCTCAAGTGTGGTCATAAATTGAAGATTATTTGTACTGATGTAGAAGATAGGGAAGGAAAGGAATCAATGGGATCCTATTGACAAGGGTCAGTTTTGCATATGACAGTGCTGCTTTTTGATATGCAGGTAATCCTCGATTTACAACTGGTCACTTAGCCAAGTGTTAGAAGTTATGACAGATAGTACAGCTTCTGGGTGGTTTTCAAGGGCAGCCCTATCTAAAACGCATTGCAATAATCCAAGTATGATTTGATTTAAACCCAAGCATGAGGTGACTAGAGCACGTATGACTATCTGATGAGTCTTATAAATGTAGATTTATAAACAGATTATCTAAACCCAAAGGTGCTTTTTCAAGAGGCAAGTGGACTTTTTGTTTTTATTTTGAAGACATTTCGCTTCTCATCCAAGAAGCTTTTTCAGGTTTTGGATGAGAAGCGAAACGTCTTCAAAGAAAAACCAGAAGTCCAGTTGCCTCTTGAAAAAGCACCTTTGGGACAACCATGACCTGGATTATTGAGAATCTCCATAGACATATTATCTAAACGCACACATTTCTGTATGTATGTAACCCCGAAATATGCACGCATCATGCATTTTGATGCAGTTTTTAGAACTGTAGCACCAGATTCATGGGGAAAGAGAGCCATATTAGAGTTCATAGATTATTCCTCAGATATTGAATAAAAATTTAATAAAAATAAAAATGTAAGTAATCCACATCAAAAAAAAAAAAAAAAGACAAACTAGTGGAAACCTTTTTGTTACACCTATCTAGTACATGACATTATTAAATACAGGATTACTGGATGTGACCAAGTCTCTCTTTGCCTAAAAATGTTATTTCATGGCTAGGGAATCTTGTATTCAAATAAGAGTTTTAGTTATATTTCGATTAAGTCATGGCTTTCACGTACTGCAAATCTGCAGTTATTTAAAGTCATAAAAATGAACAGGAGAGACTCTAATAAGAGTAAATCTTTGTTTTCTGCAGAGCAGTGCTATATTGCAGCTTATATATGATGTGTAGGAAACTAATTTTCCTAAAGGTGAGACTTGATGCCAAGATCTCAGTGTTACAAAAATCTTGTCATATTGAATGATGTCAATACGAACAATAAGGCCAACTTTTTAGTAACTGTGTAACTCAGACAGGCATTCAAATAAACACAAACAAAAACAGTTACGATCACCACTATTGCCTTTTTCAGCAGGTATTATTCCAGTTAAAATTAAATGCCAACATGAATAACCTTTCCATCAAACCACAGTTCATATTTGAGGACAACTATTCAATGTAAGTCTTAGATTCCACTGATCTCTGTTGAGTACTCAGAATAGATTTCTATCGATTGTCAAACATATCCAGTTCATCATTCCCCCTATGGATTAATTTTTTCTGCTATTGTCTGAAACACCTTTCTTTATACCTCATCCATATAACGCTGGGCTAAAAGAAGATACATATCAAGCAAGAGATGACAAATTCTACTTAGTTGTTCTTTATTTATTCATACAATTTATATCCCGTCTTTGTTCTAAGCAGTTAATATGGCTTCCATGGAGATCTTCTTTCATTTTACCCAGCAATCTTGTAAAATAGGTTGGATTGAAAAGGAAAGCAATTGGAATTTCCATAGCTATGGAATTGTTCGTGGGAGAAACTGAGCCCAAAACAGGAGGAAGCAAACACAGCATGGAGTTTCTGCTTCCGCCACAGTGGCTGTGCACAAAAGGTGAAAGGTCAATGCATGGAAATGGGAGAGGCCAGTTGGGCACGGATTTGGGTCTGCCAAAAAAGTTAGGCAGATGATAGTCAGGTGGGGGAGTTGAATCATCCCTGTGGTTGTGTGAATAGGCTGCCAAGCATCTAAATTTGATCACCTGATTGTGGGGACATTCCAACAGCTGGATATGGATCACAAGTCTATTTTTTCAGGACCATTGTAATTTCAAATGGTTGCTGAATGGTCATATGTTTAAGACTAATTGTATATTAGATCCAAAGATATCATGGGAGATAACAGTTAGGCAGTTGTGAATTCTTCCTTGAGAGAGGAAGTGGTCCTGCCAGTACTTAAGGGAGGAAGTCCACCTTCTTGAAAAGATTTGATGTTTCCCTAAGAAGTCATTACAGGATCAATTTTTGTCCAGTCCCCAACCTTCTTTTTAGGAGATATTTATGAGAAGGTGATCAAGCTATAGCTTCAGAGAACTTTGAAGGCGTATAATGGGCGGAAGGGTTAACCTTGAGGAAAAGGAGGAAGAGCTGCACCAAGACAACAGTCAAATACAAGAAATTTGAATTCGGGGCAGACATGTAGAATACAATAGAATAACAGAGTTGGAAGCGACTTTGGAGGTCTTCTAGTCCAACCCCCTGCTTAGGCAGGAAACCCTATATCACTTCAGACAAATGGTTATCCAGCATCTTCTTAAAAACTTCCAGTGTTGGAGCATTCACAACTTCCGGAGGCAAGTTGTTCCACTAATTAACTGTTCTAAGTGTCAGGAAATTTCTCCTTAGTTCTAAGTTGTTTCTCTCCTTGATTAGTTTCTACCCATTGCTTCTTGTCCTACCCTCAGGTGCTTTGGAGAATAGCTTGCTCCCTCTTCTTTGTGGCAACCCCTGTGATATTGGAACACTACTATCATGTCTCCCCTAGTCCTTCTTTTCATTAAACTCAACATACCCAGTTCCTGCAACTGTTCTTCATATGTTTTAGCCTCCAGTCCCCTAATCATCTTTGTTGCTCTTCTCTGCATTCTTTCTAGAGTCTCCACATCTTTTTTACATCGTGGTGACCAAAACTGAATGCAGTATTCCAAGTGTGGCCTTACCAAGGCATTATAAAGTAGTATTTTATAATGTAATTTGAAAAAGCGTGTCAGATTTGACCCGCCCTAATTTTCATGAAGATAAAGGGAGAGGGGGGGAAAATTTATTCATACTTGCAAGAGTCTAGTACTGTAACCTTATAATTAACATAATATTAGTATTCATAACTTTGGCTTCCAAGTCTGGACTACCTTGATAGACTCACAATGAAACAGATTACTTGGACCCTTTTTGAGTCAGGTTTCAGACCCAGGAATTAGAGTTAGATTGAGAAAGGGGAGGAGGAAGATATCTAGGTTAAAACTAAACAGCCCTCTCTCAACAGAGGGGGAGGGGTAGAATACCACCTATCTCCTGCCTACAACACAGTCTTTTCAGCAGCCCCAAGAATGTTCCACACCCATCTGCATTCTGATTTAGGTGACCTTGAGGGTACAGATAATCCCTCCCCAAGTGGCCTCAACAAGTTTCAGAGAGCTAATGACCGACCTTCGGAGTGCTAATGACCAGATGACTGCAAAGAATATAAATCCTTCCATTCTCCAACAGTCAGTCAGAACTGAAGACTTGGATAATAAGTGAAGCCTTTTCAAGGGAAAAAAAAAACAGTAAGAAAGAGTTCAGTAGCCCTTTGAAAAGCATCTTTGGGACAACCATGACCTGGATGACGGAGAATCTCCATAGACATTAAGAGTTTTCTGCACAGATTGCCCGTTATGACCACAATGGGGATCAGAATTTCCATTGCTAAGTTAAGTTAATTGAATTGTGCCCCATTTGACCACATTTTTATTATAGTTGTTAAGTGAAACATATGGTCATCAAGTGAATCCAACTTCTCCCAATGATTTTGCTTGTTGGAAGCCAACTGGAAGGTCACAAGTGGCGATCATGGGAACCCGGATGCTGCAACTGTCCTAAATGCACACTGGTTATCAAGTGTCCGAATTTTTTTTTTTATTAAAGAGTTTTACAGAAAGAGGAAAAAAAAAAACAAACAAACAAAATTTTTTTTACAAGTATTTCCCCATCCCTCCTCCCTTCCTTACCCCCCCACCCCCCCGAACTTCCCAGAACAAAATACAGGGTATACAATTGACAATCATATGCTAAACTAAGCTAATAAACTAAGGATTCCTATCCCCCCCTTCACACTTTAACTCCCCTTTTACTAACTAAGCATCAATACTCTTAATTTTTCTATTCATTCATAAGCTATTTGATACTTTTTAGTCTGATATTTGTTTTGAATATAATCAAGCCATCTTCTCCATTCCGATATATATCTTTCTTGTGAGTGATCTTTTAAATATGCCGAAATCTTCGCCATTTCTGCCAAATTCGCTACTTTTAATGTCCATTCTTCAATAGTAGGCAAGTCTTCCTTCTTCCAATATTGCGCCACTAAATCAAGTGTCCGAATTTTGATCACGTAATGGGGATGCTGCAACTCTCATAAGTGAGAGGACTGGAAATTAGTGACTTTTTACAGTGTCATTGTAACTTCAAATGGTTGCTAAACAAATGATTGTAAATCAATGACTACTTGTATTTCTTGTTAGTATCTGTAGAGTGGCCATCTAGATTTTTGCAGGCCAGTTCTAGCAGCCTTGCTGAAACATAAAAATAGCATCAGCATTAGCACTTAAGACCTACTGGTATATACCGCTTCACAGTGCTTTACAACCCTCTCTACATGGTTTACAGAGTCAGCATATTGCCCCCAACAATCTGGCTCCTCATTTTACTGAGCTCAGAAGGATGGAAGACTGAGTCAACCTTGGGCCAGTCAGAATCAAACTTCTGGCAATGAACTGCATTCTAACCACTGCACCACCATGGCCCAATCAGGAGTCCCCCATTTCACTTTTTACTAGTAATAAGGAGTAATAAAAAGAGAAGAATGCTCACCAATTTCTATATCAGCCAAGATCTTTGGCTGATTGTCCATCTCTCAACATGAAGACGAATTCTTAACTCTGCTCAGATGTGAGTGTTCATTGTTATTTTCCAGCTATTCCTTGAATTCCTATCCGCCCCTGCCTCCCAAAAAAGGTAACAGGTAAAATAATTCCATCCTCTTCCACACTTCCACACTTTCAAAGAAAGAATGATTGGTAAATTAAGAGTCCACCAACACATACATTTTCTATAATCAGAAATGACAGACTACTGGATAATCCTCCAGTCTACTGACATTCGCAGATCAGTTCCTCTGCTTCTCTGAAGCTTTGTCAATAACACGCCATATCTCCAATCAGGCGCTGTTCTTATAGAGCTTAAAAAACTCTGTAGGAGCATGGAAACAACCTGTGGTTCCGCCATTCAATACAACAAAAACTCTTGTATACAAGCAAAAGTATAATAGCAGGGTCCAAAACAAATGTCTTTATTGATCTACATGCAAAAATCAAGAGTGCGGTTAAGTAAGTCACTGAGAAAGAAAGAAAATAAAAAAAGAAAGAAAGAACTCCCATTGTTGGCATCTCTAAGTGACACAAATCTTTATAATCTAAGTAATTTTTACCCTCCCTGCCTAGCGGAACACTTTGTTGGAAAAGCAATGGCAGGCGATCACACTAAGGAGCCAATGAAGTATCAAGAGCACTACAAGATTGCTAAATATACACAAAAGGGATCACAAAGGGTGCAATTGATCATAGCAATATAGGAGGGGAAAGAGATCTCCAGGAGCCCAAATGTGGAGCTCCGTGAAACTCAGAACGAGGTGGTATCTTCTATTCCCAGGTCAGAAAAGATACCTACACTGAATGGTGATATGGAAATTCCTAGAACCCTGTGGGTATACATAGCCCTCTCATTTAGTAGAAATGAATCACCTGCAGATTTAGGAAGAATGGCTGAGGGTCAGGATTTTAGGACCTGAAGAGTCTCCTTCATTCTCTCTTATATTACAGCCAATTCTGTATATGAACAGCATGATATGTCGACCAGTGGTAAAATCCTACCAGTTCGCACCGGTTCAGGCTAACCGGTGGTGATAAAATCTATCAGTTCGGCGAACCGGTATTAAAAAAAGGCTACCAGTTGGTCCAAACCACAGCTGATTTCTGACAATCAGCTGTGCCGTGCAATTTATATCCACTAGAAAGCAGGAAATCCTGCTTTCTAGTGAATCTAAATCACGCAGCACAGCTGTTTTCCCCCCCTCGCTGTTCTACTTACCTTCAAATGGCTCCTTTTTCCACATGTGTGCGTGTGTTTGGTGCGCACTGCACATGCAGCATGCATCTGGCACACACAGTGCATACGCGTGTCTGGTGCGCACCACACATGTGCGAGCAAGCAATCTGGTAGCGGCCTGCGGAGGATTTCACCCCTGATGTAGACATATAGATATGTATGTCTACAACATATCTGCATATATACATTCTGCTGCCCCCATGTCTATTTGGTCCTACATGAATGTTTCAAAATGAGCCCCGGTTGGGCACAAAATGTGCCTATGTTTCCTGGAAACTTGGAGCTCATCGGAAATTTTGCCTAATAGTGCTTGTATGTGTCTATGCAGATCACACTGTATACAAGATATTTCAAAATGAGCCTGGAACCTGATATACAGCTCTCCCCCTCTCTCCCCCCACTTTCTCTCTCTCCCTCCCTCCCTCCCTCTATCATCTATCTATCTTTATTGCTTTTATAAATAACTCAAGGCCACAACATATCTAATGCTTCTTCCTCCTATTTCCTCTCTCCATAACAAATACTCTGTGAGGTGGATTGGGCTGAGAGAGAGTGACTGACCCAAAGTCTCCCAGCTGGTTTTCATGGCTCAAGTAGGATTAGAACTCATGGTCTCCCAGTTTCTAGCTTGGTGCGTTAATAGACTAAACTGGCTATTCATGTTCTGAAATTATCAGCATATGTACAAGTGTACAGGTAGTCCTCGACTTATAACAGTTTATTTAATCTGGTTTTAAATTGTTTTTAATTTTTATATGTTATGTATTTGATCTTGGCTGTTCACCGCCCTGAGTCCTTCGGGAGAAGGGTGGTATATAAATATAATAAATAAATAAATAAATTGCAGTGATTCACTTAACAAATGTGGCAAGCAAAATGGGGCAAAACTCACTTAATAAATTTTTCACTTAACAACATACATTTTGGGCTCAATTGTGGTTGTAAGTTGAGGACTACCTGTGTGTATATGGGCAGGTGGGGCGGATATTTTTTAAAAAAAAGAAATGGGGGACTCCTGATGGATGGACTGGAGCCGTGGTGGCACACTGGTTAGAAGGCAGTATCACAGGCTAACTCTGCATTCCACTGCCAAGAATTCGATCCTGACCGGCTCAACGTTGACTCAGCCTTCCATCCTTCCAAGGTCAGAGAAATGAGGACCCAGATTGTTGGGGGCAATATGCTGACTCTGTAAACCGTTTAGAAGAGGGCTATAAAGCATTGTGAAGTGATATATAATTCTAAGTGCTATTGGTAGTGCTGTGGGAATCTTGGGTTCTTCACCCTAGAAGATTTAGGAATGCAACTGACGTGGCCTGTCGGCTGCTGGCCCCTCCAGCAGCTGAATCAGAGGAGAAGGATGCCTGGGAGTAAGGGTCAGCATCAAGGCAACCTGAGAGCTCCGAGGGGAAGAGAGAATGGAGCTGGCAGAGAGAGATATATAGAGGAGGAGCCAGATCCGGTGGTCAGCCCTCAGATGGAGAGTCAACAGCCCCAGGTCTGGAAGTGGCTGATGAGGAAGAGGAGGAACAGCTGGGTCCAGTACCTGACGCGCGGATGTGCAGAAGGTAGAGGAGAGGAGAGCAGTAGAAATCTGTGGGCCAATCCTTGGGAAGGAAGAGCCACCGCTACTAGCGAAGCCCCACCCTAGCTCTGGGGATAAAAAGGCAGGGGGCAGAGATGAATAGCTGTGGCAGACAACTATTCATCTTCCGGCTAGCCGGACTTGTTATCCTGCAGTGAGAGAGAAACATTTTCCTGGGGCACTCCTAAGAGGGTTTGTCATGTTTGGGGAGCTGGCTCAGAAAAGCAACAGAATCTCTTACCCCCGGATCACTAGTAGGAAAATGTTTCTGCCTGTAGATTTGTGGCGTGCTGAATTCTTTGCACTTGCCTATCGGTAGTTTTGCGCTCTTTTCATTGTGCAAATAAAAGTGGGGTTACTTGGATTGTTTTCCATAGACGCATGCCTTGGCTTCGATTACTCAGAGAAATCACTATGAAAAAAAAAACTTATTTCCTGAAATGTATAACTTGGATTATTATTTTGCATCACATACACCCTATTGTTTGTATTGGTCTTGACGCATTTAAACATGATGCTCTGTGCAGTCTGGTGTAAATATAAATCACCGAGCATCCTATGAATTATAGGTTAGGATGTGCAGTGCTTTATAACCCGAGCTGACAGATTTTTGTTTGGTTTTAAATGGGGGAACTGATGATAACATTTTGTCACCGTCTGTTGACAGCCTGTTCAATAGACTGTTCAGGATATTTATCAGTAATGGTGGATATTCTTTTATCACTCCAGAAAAGAAAAATGTGGCTTTTGAAGTCGCTGTTATCGAGTTCATCTTTAATACTATATCTGTAAGCAAGTCTTCATTCATTCATTCATTCATTCTATCTAGACTGCCCCTCGATAGCAATTTACAAAACTATAATTTGATTGTTATCTTTATCTTCCATGGACATGGTTTATTTGCGATATTTTTGTTTTGTTTTGCAGAATGGGGCCTTTGTCATTGTGTGTACAAATGGAGAATCTGAATACTTGTTTTCTTTTTCCATCCAAGCCCAACAGCCCTTCGAGATACATTGCAAGGACACCTCTTTTTATCTGCAACAAACGTACACATCAGCTGGAACATTATTATGCGTCGCGTAATATTTTCATCTTGACATATTTAAACTAAGGTAAGTAGCAATACCATCAGAGACAAAGGCAAAAAGGCCTGCTCCACCCCTCAAAAAAAAAAAAAAACAGCAGTCAAAAGCAGCACAAAAACCAGATCTGGATTTCTTTGTCAAAGCTTTTGTCATGGTTTTTGTTCTTATTACATGCCACAAGGTAACAATATAGATTTTTGAATGGAGCTTATAGGAAAACAAGAGAAGCTTTTATCTGTTATCCTCTTATTGTTCTCAAGGTGGAGCAGATATGATGAAAAGGAATGGAAAGCAGTAATTAACCCACACAATAATGTAGGCCAGACTTTCTCCATCTAGCTGACATGGCCTGTTTCAATTGGCAGCACCATTCCCGAGTTCCAAGCTTTGATTTTAGACCTTTGACACCATACATGATCTGATCCCTTTATAAGTCTCCTTTCCCTCGTTCTGAAACATATTGAGAAGAAAGTTACTTGTTTCAGAGCCTCATTGTGTGGAAGAGATATCATTGAAGCAAAAAAGCATTGACTGAAAAGACCCAAAATATTTTTTTCATTTAGCTTGAGTAGTTGGCTTCACAGGAACTGGATGGTTTTTGGTCACCCATACCCAGGGGTGAAATGCTACCAGTTTGGGCGAATCGGTAGCGGAGGCGGCGCGTGGTTTTTGGCGAACTGGTAGCAGCGGCAGCGTGAAGCTCCGCCCACCCATCCAGACGTCATTACTTCCTGGTTTTAACCAGGAAGTAACATGTTTTTGACTCTCTGCGCATGCGCAGAGGTTCCACAATTGCATGTGATGCGTGCATGTGCACGGAGCGCGCACTTCCGAACCGGTAAGAAAAGTAAGTAGATTTCACCCCTGCCAATACCTATCGATACCTTAGTGAATTTGACTCATTACATACTGTCAATGGTGCAAATAAGTCCAATTCTCTAAATATTTAGAGAGTGATTCTTGTCTTCTGAAAAATGAGGGAACTAAATAATGAAAAACGGCATTCAAATCAGTTGTTTTCTTTCATATTTTCTAGGGTTATGCGAGACAAATCTGTTCAGTTCCATATCAGGTGTTTGCTGTTTTATATAGATGATAAACCCACTTAGGATTAGGTCCTTATGAACTCGGACAGCAAAATGGATGTCGTCAATGAAATTGCAGCACATTGGTATGGTTAGGAGGGGGCTGAGTTTTTAGCCTATCTTTTCTACCTCTCTATGTTAAATACAGTACATGGGAAAATCCCACTGGAGGTTATACCCACTTAGGGTTAGGGTTAGATCCCCATGAAGTTGGAGTGCAAAATGGATGTCGCCAATGAAATTGCAACATACTGATATGCTTAGGAGGGGCACAGTTTTGTAGTCCAGCTTTTCTACCTGTCCACATTAAATACATGGGAAAATCTCATTGGAGGGTAAACCCAGTTAGAGTTATGGGTAGGTCCATAATGAATGTCGCCAGTGAATTTGTGGGGCATCCGTATACTTAGGAGGGCTGAGATTTTCAGCCCAGTTGTTCTGGCTGCTCAAGTTAAAAACATAGGAAAATCCCACTGGAAAACAAACCCACTTAGGGTTAGGATTAGGTCTCAAAGAATTTGGATAGCAAAATGGATGTTGCCAATGAATTCATAGCCCATCAATATGTTTAGGAGGGGGCTCAGTTTTTCAGCCCAGCTTTTCTAACTGTCTATGTTAAATATATGGGGAAATCCAAGTAGAGAATCAGTTCAGGTGTACAGTGGGAAATCTCTGAGTAGGATTACTTAAAAATATTATATTGCATTTCTGGGCCTTTTTTGCCTTATCCAATGCTTCCTGAAAATGGAATGATTCTAGGTGTTGCAGTAACTTTCAAAGGAAGAAAGGAAGGATGAAAGGAAGGAAAAAAGGATGGGAGGGAGGGAGGATTTTGATGCACATCGAAGTGCTTAGTATCATTTTGGCCACTGTCTATCCACTACAGGATGAAGGCCTCTTCTACATGTTTCCAACCAATACGGTCCTGAGCTTTCTTTTGCCAATTGGGCCCACAATACTTGCTGATGTCGTCGATCCATCTTTTTTTAGGTCTTATTCATGGATGCTTTTTATCAAGCTTAATATATAGGAGAGAAATATGATCTGCAGCATGAAGAAACTATGGAGAATTATCTATGTGGGCCTAGTCTATTTTATCAATAATTATCCACTGATTCACTAATAGCTGAAAGAATACAAATAGTTGCATCTCTTTTTATTTCTACACTAGATTGAACTTCACTACAGGATCAAATTATTCCTTATATGCTTCTTAACTTTTCTGTTAGGTGTTTTAAACCGAACAATCACTCTGCTCTACCTTATAATGTCAGTATAAGGAATCTCAGTCAAATTATCTACAATTTTGGGTGAGGTTGCAGTATTCTCATTACATGTAGCAAACCTGCAGTATTTTGGTCATTAAAAATTAACTGTTACTTCCTTTTTTAATTATTTGGTAGAGTTGTTTGCCAATCCATGCTTTGGAAGCTCTGAGATAGGGTTACAGTGGGAAACGATATTATCTAAGCGGAAATCTATTCCTATTACTTGATTAAGTCAAAGGAATGTTTTAACAGAGATGTACAATCATTCTCATAAACAATAATAATAATTGTCACAATCTGATTGAAATGCAATGGACCATGAGAGATGCACAATAATAAAATACTTATTTAAAACAAGCAAAGCTTAATAGAGAATCATCATCTGAAGCTCAACAGTATTAAATATGCTGGACAAATTATACATTGAATATTTAATGAGATGAAAAACATAAATGTTTTAAATCTATTTTTCCTATTACATTAGACAGAAACTATAATTACTTCCCTCGAACATATACGCTTCTTTACTGATTATAAAATTAGCTTTTTAAAATGCTACATTACAAAACAAAAAAGCAGCTTGTTACTACTCACAAAGAAAAGGACACAAAATTCTGTTGAAGCAGAGTTTTAGCACACTGGCTTTCAAATATTATTACGGAAAAAAGAAAAGCGATGTAAGCAGTAACTAATGATGCTGTCATCAACATCATATGCTGGCATGTAAACCAGGAAAGCATGTCTCTTTCTTGTGCCATTGAATAAGCAAAATGTGATCTTCAATTTGCACCTCTTTTCCTAACTCATGTCCTGCTATTATGAAGGCTCATGTTCACATTGGAAGGGATGGAGGAGGTTTCCTCCTTCAAGTCATCGGAATTCTATCATCATCTAGGTGGGATTAGGAAGAATGAATCTGGTCCATTTTTCACAATTAATTAGGGGGTTCTTACGGCGCTTCATTTTGGTGAACCTCTCATGTTCATCATTACAGAGCCGTGGTGGCGCAGTGGTTAGAATGCAGCATTGCAGGCTAATTCTGCCAAACTGCCAGCAGTTCGATTCTCACCAGCTCAAAGTTAACTCAGCCTTTCATCCTTCTGAGGTCAGTAATCAAGGACTCAGACTGCTGGGGGCAATATGCTGACTGTGTAAACCACTGAGAGAGGATTGTAAAGCACTGTGAAGCAGTATATAAGTTTAAGTGCTATTGCTGTCATATGATACTTCTCCATTTTGTCACACTCAATTTCTCCGTTTTGATCTTCATATCAGTCTTTCAATCATCCCCAGCTTCTCTCCTCTATGTTCAATTAAGGCTTGTGGTCCAGGATATTGACAGAAAGGCTCCCACACGGGGATCAATTTGTTGCAAAGTTATCCTCTATTTGGAAAGGCAAATCCTGCCTATAATTACACATTGTTTGACTTGGGGAAGTCAAACTTTACATAGTATCAAATACATTGTCTGCAGCTGCTCTTTTTCATGTCACTGAATATCGGAGTACCTATTCAAATCATCTTAAAAGAAGTAACAAGCAGAAAAGTGGGACCACTGTGGACATTATTATAAGCCAGATATCCAGACAGACAAACAATGCTCTTCTAAATCAATTCACTAAGTTCTCAATGGGGCAGATTACAGCAGGAATGACAGATGTCAATGACCTTGATACATGCCAAGAAATTGACTCATCAAGGAGTAGAAGGTCCTATAGATTGCTGGTATTATTTGCTGAAAATTTCATTTTTTTCCAACGGTGGAAGCAAAACACCAATGGTTTCAATGGTTTTGAAAAATTTCATTTTTTCCAATGGTGGAAGTGGGGTCAACTATCCTGGATATAATCCTGACCACTGTAGAAGTAAGTGGGTTGAAATCAGAGGTGGGTTTCAGCAGGTTCTGACCAGTTCTGGAGAACCGGTAGCAGAAATTTTAGGAGTTCGGAGAGTTCCACTTGATCAGGAGGAAATGGGATTTTGCAGTAACCTTCACCTGGACCGGGGTGGGAATGGAGATTTTACAGTAACCTTCCCCTGCCATGCCCTCCAAGCCATGCCATGCCCACCAAGCCTCACCTACAGAACCAGTAATAAAAATTTTTGAAACCCACCACTGATTGAAATAGAGAGGTATCTTGTTTAAATTTATTTTATTTTATTTATTTTATTTTATTTTTGAATTTGTATACCGCCCTTCTCCCTGAGGACTCAGGGCAGTGAACAGCCAAATAAAAACATCAGATACAAATATTAAAATACAGTTAAAATATATATATATAAATTTGGCCCCATTAATTAAAACAATAAACCAAACAATTAAAAACACTTAAAAAGAATTAGGCCAGCCCGGCTTGTTGGAAAAGGAAGGTTTTAAGGGCACGGCGGAAGGCACTGAGGTCATGGATTCTCCTTATCTCAGGGGGCAACTGATTCCAGAGGGTGGGAGCCCCCACAGAGAAGGCCCTCCCCCTGGGGGTCACCAGCCTGCATTGTTTGGCTGATGGCACCCCGAGGAGGCCCTCTCTGTGGGAGCGCAGATAGGATGACTGGATCCGTGGATAACTGCAGAAGAAAAAGCTGCAAACATTTAACCAAATTCTTCAGATTTCAGAAAAGCAAATTAATCCAAATGAAAAAAATTGGCAGAATATCAGGAGATGGCAATAGAAAGCGTAAACAAAGAGCCTTGGTAGGACAGTGGTCTAAGGCACCCTGTTATTAAGCTGGTTATTAAGACCAGCTGCCTGCAATTACTGCAGGTTCGAATCTCGCCAAGGCTCAAGGTTGACTCAGCCTTCCATCCTTCTAAGGTAGGTAAATTGAGGACCCAGTTGTGGGGGCAATAAGCTGACTTTGTATAAATATACAAAAGGATGAAGGCTATTGCTGAGCACATTGTAAGCCGCCCTGAGTCTCCGGAGAAAGGCGGCATATAAATCAAATTAAAAAAAAAAAAAAAAGGACGAATGATCCTAAAACAGGGATAGTGAAAGTAATGTTTTAAGAGTCTGGTATGGAATGACAAGCAGAGAAGCAAAATGGACCTGGACTGACATGGAAGGCAAGTCTGATAAACTATGAAAGAGATCAGACTATACCTTGAGTCTGTAAGAACTGAGTGATGAAGGCTAAAGCTCAGAATTAGATAAAGCTGGCAAGAGAAGCAAAATATAGTATATAATTTAATAGTAGCAAGCCTTCGGGGATATTAAGAAAAGTAAATTTAACTTTCTATACATTGGAGTTTATCATTAGGCATACCAACTTCAATCAGGGTCTGGAGTAAAGCACTTCAAATTTTAGCTCTTTTGGGGGTTCACCTTAAGACCTACTGAAATCTGGCAAGTATCAGGTTGCTTGTTTGGGCAAAGATGATTTTCAATACTTCTATTTCAATAATGTTACAAAATGCACATAGAAAAATATTAGATATCAGATATAGCTTGACTTGGCTGCTCATAATATACTTATATAATAGGTAATCCAAATTTTAAAAGTAGCAACTGAAATATTTCTTGAATAAACTGTCACAATATCATTATTTCAGATCAGATCAGTTATAAGAAAGCCATTTTTGTTACAACCTTTGCAAAATTAAAATGTGATTTTTGTCAGGAAAAAAAATCTCAGTGTATTCAGCATAAGCGTTTGTGATTTGATTATTTAGTTTAGGGTTTCTCAATCTTGGCAACTTCAAGATTCAAGTGTGCAATTCAACGCCCAGAATTCCCCACTCAGCATATATGGGGGAACCAATTATAAAAGCTCATGGAGAAACTGGAATGGATTTAGAGGAGAAGTGTCAGAATGATGAGCATGTGGAAACCATACCTGTGGAAACCTAGTCATATTTAGCTTGCAAAACTAGGCTATCAGCCCATTCTCTGCCTTTGCTAAGGACCTAAGAAGGCCTAGTGTGAATTGAAATATTGACAATGACCTAAGCAAAACTCCCTGCCTGGAGTGGACTTGTTTGGGAGATAGTTCTCATATATCAAATATTTACCCATCCCAAAGTAAACATTCCATAATTTTGTCTCTGCTTGTTGAAAGCAAACCGACTAATTCCTGTGTAATTCTGTGCTGTTCCTATTGTAGACCAAGCCTAAACTACATATGCTGATGACAAGCCACTCTAGAAAAGTCACTAAATTTGTGGCAATTTCTATCACTAACAGTTGCTCAAACATCTGTAATTCTGTTTTCTATTAATATACAATTTTATCTACCATATTTTCCGGCATATAAGACAACTGGGCGTATAAGACAACCCCCGAATTTTCCTGTTAAAATATAGGGTTTGGGCTATACTCACTGTATAAGATTACCCCTCTTCCAACGCACACCAAATAAAAATTAAAAAAACATCAACTGGCTCACCCACAATGTAAAAGCAGCTGTGCTAGACCCAAAAATGGCCCCTGAAACAAGCAGGAACCTCACACAGCCACAAAAAGCCCAAAAACCCAACTTTCACACTTTACACACACAAAATTCCACATACAGCTTTGTGAGATTTTGTGTGTTTGTGTAGTTAGAGTGAAACACTACAAAAACACACTAAATCTCAGAAAGCTGCACAAATATTATATGAAAACTAAATTTAAAACTTCCTAAACTTTAAATGGCTAAGTCTAAAAAAGAACAACTAAAAAAAAAACCCAATTAACTTTTTTTTTTAAAGCTCCCAAAGGGGGAAAAACTAACCCAATAGAACAGGGGTCTCCAACCTTGGCAACTTTAAGACTTGTAGACTTCAACTCCCAGAATTCCTCAGCCAGCTTTGTTTTGCTGGCTGAGGAATTCTGGGAGTTGAAGTCCACAACTCCCTGCCTGCTTGATTGCAGGCAGGGAGTTGCTTGCTGATGGAATGGATTCAGGCAAGCGAAGCAAGGCAAGCAGCTAAGGCAGTGGTTCTCAACCTTCCTAATGCCGCGACCCTTTAATACAGTTCCTCATGTTGTGGTGACCCCCAACAATAAAGTTATTCCTAAAACCATCAAAAATATGTTTTTTCCGATGGTCTTAGGCCAGGGGTCCCCAACCTTTTGGACCTCAGGGACCACCAACTTCATAATTTTAAATTTTGCAGACCACTAATATGAATCCAGTGCGCCGCTTGCTGAAGCACCTGGACTCCCAGTACGGGATAGGGTCCTTCAGGCACTCTCCCTCCTCTCTGTCTCTCTCTCTGTGTCTCCCACTCTTTCTCTCTCATTCTCTCTTTCTCTCTCTCTCATTTTCACTTTCTCTCTCTCTCTCCCTCTCTTTCTTTCTCTCCCACTCTTTCTCATTCTCTCTTTCTCTCTCCCCCCTCTCTCTCCCCCACTCTCTCATTCTCTTTCTCTCTCTCTCCCACTCTTTCTCTCATTCTTTCTCCACCCTTTCTCTCTCTCTTTCTCCCACTCTCTCTTTCTCTCTTTCTCTCTCCCCCCACTCTCTCATTCTCTCTTTCTCTCTGTCCCCCTTTCTCTCTCCTCCCCCGCTTTCTCTCTCTCATTCTGATTCTCTCATTCTGATTCTCTTTCATTTTGTCTCTCTCTCTCTGATTCTTTGATTCTCTCTCTTTCATTCTCTGTCTCTTTCTCTGTCTCTCATTCTCTCTCTCTCACTCTCTCTGATTCTCTCTGTCTCTTTCTCTCATTCTCTTTCATTCTGTCTTTCTCTCTCTTTCATTCTTTGTCTCTTTCTCTCTCTGTCTCATTCTGATTCTCTCTCTCTCATTCTCTCTTTCATTCTTTGTCTCTTTCTCTCTCTGTCTCATTCTGATTCTCCCTCTTTCTCTCTCTTTCTCTCTCTCTCTCTCTCATCTCAATGGCCAGCCAGTGTCTTGGGGCTGAGAGGAAGTCAAGCATCTCCCTGAGAGACTGAGGACTGGAAGAAGTGTGGGAGCGAAGCACTACTTGAACTTGTGCGGCATGAGCATTCGCCTTGGTATATTTGCGCCAGCCAATGGCCAAGGCAGCCCTCATCTCTCTGCTGAAAGTGCAGCATCAGGATTCTGCCTTGGTATATTTGCGGCGCAAGGCAGCCTTCGTTTCCTGCTGCTTGGGACTCAGAGTGGTAAATGGTGACTGGTCCGGGGAGCAGCTGGATTTTGCTCTCCATTGCGGACGCCAGATCAGCCCCCTGCAAGATCTCATCTTTCGAGGAGCGCTCCGTGAAGTGGCACTGGAAACTTTGGTCAGGCTCCTCCAGAGATGAGAGCTTGCAGGGGGCCGATCTGGTGTCTGCAATGGAAAGCAAAATCCAGCTTCTTCTCTCTGCTGTGAAGCTCCGTGCAGCAACCAGCTGGGTCCAGCATTGAGCGGCATGCAGCCTTGACGAGATCGGCACAGCTTCCCGAATCTGAGTTGCTGGCGCTGACTGATGACGCTACGGGAGCGCCGACAACATTGACAGGAAGCTGTGCTGGGGCTCGCCATCACTGGGGTCAGCTGGGGAAGTCGGAGCATCGGTAATATCCCCCTGGATGCCTGGAAAAGCTCCGCGTAGCAACCAGCTGGGTCCAGCATTCAGCGGCATGCAGCCTTGACGAGATCGGCACAGCTTCCCCTCAATGTTGTCGGCGCTCCCGTAGCGTCATCGGTCAGCACCAGCAACTCAGATTCGGGAAGCTGTGCCGATCTCGTCAAGGCTGCATGCCGCTCAATGCTGGAACTAGCTGGTTGCTACGCGGAGCTTCACCCAGACATCCAGGGGGATATTACCGACACTCCGACTTCCCCAGACAGGTGGGGCTCGCCATCACTGGGGGTCAGCTGGGGAGTCGGAGCGTCGGTAATATCCCCCTGGATGCCTGGGATGGCGGGGGAAGCTCCGCGTAGCAACCAGCTGGGTCCAGCATTCAGCGGCATGCAGCCTTGACGAGATCGGCACAGCTTCCCCTCAATGTTGTCGGCGCTCCCGTAGTGTCATCAGTCAGCGCCAGCAACTCAGATTCGGGTACCTGGCATATAAGATGACCCCTGACTTTTGACATGATTTTCCTGTGTTAAAAAGTCGTCTTATACGCCGGAAAATACGGTAAAACCCTTTGATATATACTTAATGAAACAAACAAAACGTTAAAATGTTATGATACTTATGTAGTTACTTAGCAAGCACATCTAAATTATATTAAAGTAACCAAAACACCTTTACAAGGCATGTCACAACTTTTGAGCACCCCTAAAAGTTGAAACATTTGACATGCCATTCTGGGTTTTCCTGTTGTTTAGTATACAGGTAGTCCTGTACACAGTCTATTTAGTGACCGTTTTAAGTTACAATGGCACTGAAAAAAGTGACTTACGACTGTTATGACTTCTGCAAAATCCCCATGGTCATGTGATAAAAATTCAGATGCTTGGCAACTGGTTTATATTAATGACCATTGTTGTCATGTGATAATCTTTTGTGACCTTCTGACAAGCAAAGTCAATGGGAAAACCAAATTTACTGAAAAACCGGGTTACTAACTTATCAACTGCAGTGAGTCACTTAACAACTATGGCAGGAAAAGTTGTAAAACGGGACAAAGCTCACTTAACAAATGTCTCACTTAACAATAGAAGTTTTGGGCTCAATTGTGGTCATAAATGGATATAGTTGTTTAGGAGGAATTATGTAGTATGCTTGACATGTAATGAAGTAAGATATATGTAAATTTGTGTATAGACTGAGGAATATATTATTTATTAATCTGAATTAGACGGAAATGTTAGAAACCAGAGATGTCAAAGCATGTCCATTGTTTTTTAAATTTGAATTATTAATAAAAAAAAATTTTTTTTAAAAAAATTGTGGTCATAAATCAAAGACTACCTGTATTTGCTTTGGTCTTTGACCATTGATGAAGTAAGTAAGTAAGTAAGTAAGTAAGTAAGTAAGTAAGTAAGTAAGTAATGAACTAGCTAACTAACTATCTTGCAAAACAAATCCAAATGATATATGGCAGTGGCTTCCAAATATCTAAAATATTTCAGATACAAGAATTATGGAGGTTTGTTCTCTGATGAATCAGAGCCAAATTATATCATGGGAGATTCAGGCTAAATATTAACAAGGATTTCAAGAGAATAAGAGTTGCCATGATGTAAGTAGAAGAATCTGTTTAAAACACTGGTTGATGCCCCTTCTTTGAGGGTTTCAAACAGGGAGGACATGCTTATTTTCTATCCTTAAATGAAATTAAATGCTTAGCAAAGAGATTTGTGACAGAATATTCCCACTTGTTCCAGGCATTTGCTCCTAAGAGGCTAACTTTTGGAAATGTCAAGAGATTTTGGAAAAGATTACTTTCAGGGGCATTTGCAAATAAAAGTTTGGAACCTACTATATGAATTCAAGACTGACATTTTTGCTTGAAGTTCAAATGGCTTTTTCAAGGTAAATTAAATGAAAGGTGCTCCTTTTTTCTTGAAATTTAAAGATAATCTAGTGCAGTTTAACAGAATCCAAAAAGAGATATTACTGCTTTCTTGAAGCTCAGTGGCTTTTTATCAGATTCCCCATATCTTCTTCCACACATCTATATTCTATGTTCTTAGATGAAAGCAGCCAAAGATGAAAGAATGGAGTGATATGTGTTTACTTCACATCGGGCAAAGGAAATACCATCGTAATTGACAATGAAAAGGGAAAGCTACTTGATATTTTGATGCATCTGATAGTTTCCAGACATACTTCAAAATCCTATGGGATGGTTACTATCACATCTACCTTTAAATGGAAAATCTGGCTACTGAAGATGGAAGATAAGCTACTCTTCTCCTTTATCTTCTAGGTTGGAAGTGGTCTTAATGCTATCCTCGTATGCAACTGTTCTATACAATGTGAAATAACTTCATATAAATCAAGGAACATGATTAATGGACAAGTTTCACTGGCGTATTCATATAACGCAGAGGTTCTACTTTTTATACATAAAAAGCATAAGCATTCCAAGATGTAAATATATAACTTCAAAAAGCAATACACATAAGCACACATCAGCAAGGCCTGATATAGACCCAAATTCATAGTTTAAAAACCAGATTTTCCTCAGAGCTATTTTTAAAGCTCTTTCACAGGCCTATTTGATTAACCAATCAGTTGAGCAACTGCAATTGAATTGAATCCCTAAAACTTTTTAAACATTAAAAATATCACTACGGCAGAGAGAGAAATCTGAACTTCTATAAATTATAGAACTAGAATAAGTAACAAAATGCATGGAAATTTGAAAGTTAGGAAGTTTGTTTTAAGCAGTTATAAGGGTTGTATCAATGGTGGGTTGCTCCTGGTTCGGACCGGTTCTGCAGAACCGGTAGTAAAACTGGAGGGAGGCTCCGCCCACCGACCCCGACATCAGAATGCTTCTGCACATGTGCAGAAGATTGCGCACGCCCCCCCCATTGCAAACCGGTAGTAAAGGTAAGTAGAACCCACCCCTGGGTTGTATACTAACTTTTATATGTTTGGGCCCTTCATTAGTCATTTTATAGTTTTTTTTAAAAAATGCAGCTGAGTTATACCCCACTGCCCAAGGTACTAGAAATAACCACTGTCTAGCCCAGGGGTGTCAAACTCAAGGCCTGGGGACCAGATCCGGCCTGCAAGGTGCTTAGATCTGGCCCGTGGGGCCGCCCTGGAAACAGCAAAGGACCAGCCCATAGTGGTACTGCCACTGAAAATGGAGCTTGGGAGGGCTCCATGTGGCCCTCGTGAGCTCCATTTTCTCTGGCAGAGAGTTTCAGGAGGCCATCACAGCCGAAAACAGAGCTCGGGAGCCCGTTTTCGCTGGCAGAGTGCTCGGGCCGCCACAGGTGCCCCCAACACGAGTAATGTCAAAATGGCCACGCCCACCCTGACCACGTCCACCCCGGCCCCCCAAAGTCAAACACAACCCTGATCCGGCCCTCAATGAAATCAAGTTTGACAACCCTGGTCTAGCCAATATGTAATATAGGTTTCTATCACAGTGCCAAGAATTCCCAACAGCCACAGCTGAAAATGTATTAAGCTAATGAACTGTAAGGAGGAAGAGATATAGCATGATCAGATTGTTAAAAATCTGTTACTATAGCCAATCGCAATAAAAGCAGCTTTAGCCTTTCTACGGAGTAGATTTCCTTTATTTCTTGATTGCCTCTACCTCACTCTCTCACGCCATGGGTTGAACAATCTAGGGAGATGAGCATTTATCTTGCCCAAGATTAGAACCACATTAGCCAACTAAGGAAACAAACTGGATCTTGTGATGAAAGCTGTGAATTACAACATGGAACATCTTGTTCCAAACTGTTCCTCCTTCATATTTATTTTCACTGACCCACTAACCATATCAAGGCTTACACCATTAATATAAATATAAGTAGTCCTCGACTTATAAGTTCATTTAGCGACTGTTCGAAGTTACAACGGCGCTGAAAAAAGTGACTTATGACTGTTTTTCACACTTATAACCATTGTAGTATCTCTACGGTCACATGATCAAAATTCAGATGCTTGGCAACTGTCTTACATTTATGACGATTGCAGTGTCCCAGGGTCATGTGATCACCTTTTGTGACCTTCTGACAATGGGGAAGCCAGATTCATTTTACGACCGTGTTACTAACCTAACAACTGCAGTGATTCATTTAACAAATTTGGCCAAGCGAGGTTGTAAAATGGGGCAAAATTCACTTAACAACTGTCTCACCCAGCAACAGAAATTTTGGGCTCAATCATGGTTGGAAGTCTAAGACTACTTTTATTTAGACAGAATTACTTTTTATCACATACCTGTATCAGTTAGGGAGATGGAAGTTGTTTTATCCTTCAAATAAAGTAAGGAAAAGTTTATATACATAAACAAGTTGTTTTGAAAAAAGAAAAAGAAGCAGATTTGGATTTATTTCACTTCTTCCTTATTCTTCAAATTAACCCCTTCACCCTTCCAGCATTTGGACACATTTGTTTATATTCAATTCAGTTTTACACCCATGTAAAATTCCAAGTAGACATAACAAGAGATAACAAGAGCACCAACCTGAAATTAAATCTTCAAAGAAACGTTGCTGAAATGACTTTATTGAATATGTTTGTCACATGTAGACCGATAATAATTTCATGCTGTAAAAAGAAGTAACTATTGATATATGAAAGCACTATTCTGAGCCAAAGCATGTAATTATACCCATTATTTTCTGCTCCACTCTTCTGTCTCTTCCACTGCCAAAATGTATATATTACAAGCTTCTCGTGTCAAGAAACTGCCCCTTTCTATTAATCTGTAAAATACTAGGAACTTTGATATGCCAGTGAAATGAATAGTACTATTTTTTTTTTAAAAAAGTGGCTATGCATATAATCCGATCTATATCTATGCAGAAACCAGTTCTATTGAGATCAATGGGGCTTACTCTCATGTAAATGCAGAGGAAATTGTAGGCTAAGAAATACATGCATATTTCATGTTATCTAAAGTAAGTTTTAAGTTACTTAAACTTTGGGGAAGATACATTTTAAAGAAAAAAACATCCAAGTTACTATTTAATTTGCAATACTGCAATAACAAGGCAGAATTGACACTGCTTTTTTTTATTAAGAATGTAACTGCACACCCTCAAGCTTTCAATTAATTTTAGCATTTTCATGAAAACAATTTTTGTGCAACTTTACTGTTAACAAAGGACTAGTGTTTGGGGTTTTTTTTTTTTTTACTTTAAAAGGGTGCTCTTGTTCAAAGTTCAATCAACCACATTCTCTAGGTATTATGGACCGCTCCACTGCTACGCTGGACGCCATATTTATTTGCAAGTGGTTTACTTCTGTGGCTAATAAGCGGGCTTAATGCTCACTAAGCTAGTTGTTGGCTTTTTTTAAAAATCCATTTATAGACTGTTGGGAAGAAATGCAGCACTGCCTTATGGATACTTCTGCTGACTAACATCAAATTGTGGAAAATACAGTTGTGGGGACGTATTCATAGCTTCAGTAGCCTTTTCATCTGGCAGATCCATTTCTTCCTTCATTGTCTGACATGTGAAAGTGCTTTAAGTCAGCAGACAGCAAAATGAAACAATTGAAATCCAATAAAAATCTAGAGTCCAAGAAGATGGCGTAGAATACAAAACACGAAGAGATAAGATAAAAGGCAAAATCAATTACCTTAACTGCTCCCCCATCCTGGGACAAATCCCTATATTTGTAATACCTTTCTACTGATAGTAATGTGCAATGAATTCTTCAAGATTTAACAAAATCATGCAGAACTATACAAGACCCACAGAGAACTTATACTGTATAGGATAATTCCCATAGGTGGAGACGGGGCAAATGGAAGAAAATGTGTTGGGAGACAATGAAGCTAACCCTATGACTTGTAACATTCTTACAATACTAGACAACACAGTATCAACAGTAGAGAACTTCAAATTTCTGGGTTCTATAATCTCCCAGGACTTGAAATGGACACCTAACAACAAAAACGTAATTAAAAAAGCAAAACAAAGAATGTTCTTCCAGCGCCAACTCAGAAAGCTCAGACTACCCAAGGAGCTGCTGATACAGCTCTACAGAGGAATTATTGAGTCTGTCATTTGTACTTCAATAAATTCTGGTTTGGCACAGCAACCAAACAGCACAGACAGAGACTTTAATGGATAGATAGGATTGCAGAAAAAATAACTGCAACCAGCCTATCTTCCATTGAGGACCTGTATACTACACAGGTCAGAAAGAGAGCTGAGAAAATATCTACAGATTCCTCACATCCTGGACATAAACTGTTTCAACTTCTTCCCTCAAGATGACGCTATAGGGCAGGGGAATTCATTGAAGGCCGCATCAAGCTTATGTTTGACCTCGGGAGGCTGGGGTGGGCGTGGCCAGAGTGGGTGTGGCCAGCTTGATGTTAGTTGTGTCAGGGGCACCTATGTGGCCTGAGTACTTTGCCAGTGAAAATGGGCTCCTGAGCTCCATATTCAGCTGCAACGGCATCCGGCAACCCTCTGCCAGTGAAAACCCGTGGCCCTCCCGAGCTCCGTTTTTGCTGGCAGAGGCACTGTGGGCCAGTCCTTCACTGTTTCTAGGGCAGCCCCGCAGGCCAGATCTAAGCACCCCGGGCCTTGAGTTTGACAGCCCTGCTATAGGGCATTGCACACCAAAACAACTAGACACAAAAAGAGTTTTTTTCCACATGCCATCACACTTCTAGATAACTAATTCCCACAATATGGTCTTATGCCCTAGGACAGGGCTGTCAAACTTGCAGCCTAGATGCGTCATGTGCTGGCCATGACCACGCCTGGTTTGGCAAAGGGGACAAAAGTCGCGGTACATCATGTTTGTCACTCCCTGCGGTAGGATATAAAACCATGTAGTAGGGCTGCATTACTATTATCCTTCTCATCTTTCCTATTACCTATTCATTTAGCATCTTATGACTATCACTGAATGTTGTATCTTATAATTTATGATGATTGTATTATGATTATGATCATGATTTATCACTTGCTGCTTGTAAATACATTGAGAGCTTAGGCACCAGAGACAAATTCCTTGTGTGTCCAATCAACCTTGGCCAATAAAGAATTCTATTGTGTACCTGTGTCTAACATTTAAGTATCTAAAGCTGAAGGTCTCTTGTTGATTGTTCATCATTGTTATTTGTCCCTATGGGCACAACCAAACCAAATAGTAGTTCAAATGAGATACATCCCCAAAGATTCCTTTTTCAGTTTCTTTCGGTTTGTCCTATGAACTCTTGTGTAATGTATGCTTTGTATCTGTCACAAGATATAAAACTTTTGGATTCTAGGTTCAATGAGATAAAAAGCAGGAGTGAAATGCTCCCGGATCGGACCGGATTGCCCAGTCCGGTAGCAATCTTGGCCGGTGCTTTGGCGATCTGGTAGCGATGGCAGAGCAAAGCTCCGCCCACCCACCCAGGTGTCATTACTTCCTGGTTTTAACCAGGAAGTAATATGTTTTTTACCTTCTGCGCATGCGCAGAAGGTCTGCGCGCACACGTGATGTGTGTGTGCATGAGCGAAGTAGGCGTGCACGAGGCACATGCACTTCTAAACTGGTAAGGAAGGTAAGTAGATTTCACCCCTGGATAAAAACCACGACTATTTGGTCTCAGGGGCAGTCCCAACAGAAATTCTTCTTTGCATGAAAAAAGGCCTGCAGAACGAATACTTTTTGCTCAAAACTGGAAATATGAAGACATACCAACGGAAAACAAAATAATCACCAAAATTACGGAATGTGCAGAAATGGATAGACTTACAAAAGAATTACAAGAAAACGATGATACAGACTATTAGTTAGTATGGCAAAAATGGTATAACTGGTTGGAGAAAAAGAAAGGAATATAAACATAGGGACACAAAAGAGGGGTCAAACTAGAGACAAAAATTGAGTACCAACTAAGGAACATAACAAATTAAATATGGAGTTTATCAAATTGCCTTATATGTAAATATATAGATATATAGATAAGGATATAAAAACAACAGTCTACTGATGTGATAACTTTAAAAAGGAAGTCGTAAGACTTGATTTAGGTTTATTTGTTTTGTATGTTGTATTCCTCTGTGTGATTTCCTTTCAGACAGTTGAAGACTGCTATTGTATTTTCTCTTTTGGTAGTTCAGGAATAGGTAACTTGTTTGAGAGCTTACTCATTCTATTCAGAGGTTCAGCAGGTTCTGACCAGTTTTGGAGAACCGGTAGCGGAAATTTTGAGTAGTTCGGAGAATCGGTAGTAAAAATTCTGACTGGCCCCGCCCCATCTATTCTCTGCCTCCCAAGTCCCAGCTGATTGGGAGGAAATGGGGATTTTGCAGCAACCTGCCCTTGGATTGGGGAGGGAATGGAGATTTTACATATCCTTCCCCTGCCACACCCACAAAGCCACACCCACAAAGCCATGCCACACTCACCAAGCCACACCCACAGAACCTTTAGTAAATTTTTTTGAAACCCACCGATTCTATCATTAGCATTTATGATGTAATAGAAATATCATTGAGATTTACTAAATTACTCATTATATCAAAACTAGGAAAAGGTTTTAATCCCTAAGTACCATGATTATCTGATTCGGGTTTTATATTCTGATTTTTAACTTGAAATTATATCACCACTTCTCTGTATGGATTTAATAGGAAATTCAAGTTTAACAAGAAAGAGAAGGGGAGAAGATAAGAGGAAATACAAAAGTATAACACTTAGTCTCCATTTAATAAATAAAGGATTATTAGATGAAAATGACTTACTTGCGTAGATAACTATAAGCTGAGTTAGAGATGAAACTATATCTTTAAAGTATATTTTTAAAAAATATAGTTATCCCTTCTGTGCAAAGGTTAATATTTTATAATGAAGAAGGATTCAGTGATATGAGCCAGTAGCTAACAGTCCACATAATTCTTTATCATCTTCTCAAAAATAAAGCTAAACCAACAGAAAATACATATGTATTTATTAATTTAAATATTAATTTAAACATTTCTATCCTACTGTGTAGTACAAAGTACTACCACTGAAACAAATCAAATTATAAATAAATCTATAAAACTATAATAAATCATAAAAATGTGTTATAGCTAGAAAGTCTCCAGCAGTGAATGAACAGGAAGCTTTAACATAGTACAGTAGGAGAAGATAAGGGAGCGTGTGGGGGCAAAGTCAAGAGAGAAATCAGTCTGGAGTCCTTACATTCCCACAAATGATCTAAGTCCAGCCCCCTTTAATTTCATTAACTTTTATCTAGCACCAATTTAGTATAGACTGTTATCTGTAACCGAACATGTGGTCCAGATTCTTTGTGATTGACAGGCTCTGAAATAAATATAAAATTAATACCATTTTTTTTAGCAAAAGATCTTTCTGTACTGGGGGTTTCACACCTGAGAAGTCCTTCTGTTTCCTTATGCCATGATTAGAGCTTTTTTAAAAAAAATGCATACATACATACATACATGCATGCATACATGCATATGTATATACATAAGATTGATTGATTGATTGATAGTTATTTTTCAGGTAGAAAAATTTGATGCCCTCTCTCCCCAGAGCCATCTACTCTTCTTGTATTAGGGCCATGCAAAGCTTCAAAATAACATTTCTCTTAATTTATACTTCGAACAAAATGTACTCCTTCCAAGCTGTTTTACAAAACAAAGGCCTGCTTTAAATATCATATTCATAAAGCATTCCATAAAGTACATTATACACAAAACAAATTTTAGTTTTGGAATCAAAGATTACAGGGCAAAATTAGGGATCACAAATCCAGATCCTTTGTTTTCTTTGTTTAAAAAGAGCTACGGAGATTAGAGCCGGTAAGAACAATGAGCCAGCAGAATATAGTTTTATTTCATTTAAATCACCTTACCCCAAACTGCTGCTGGATGCCAAAAAGGTTCTAGTATTAATTTTCCTGCTATCGATGGCCTCAGTCCCAACAGGAGGTTTCCTAAGTTTGTTTAAAATTGTACTTTTAAATTACCATATTTTTCAGAGTATAAGATGCACCTTTTTCCCGCCTAAAAGGGGGTGAAAATTTAGGTGCGTCTTATACACCGAATGTAGCCCTGTCCACCCACTGACCTCCACCCTTTGGCTTCTGCCTCTCAGCAATTTACCTCCTTGCAGCAAGCAGCAAGAAGAAACAGCTCGTTTCAGCTTCAGCACAGCCTAATTAGCAGAAGTTGATTGTCTGTTGGATCGGCCTCCCAACTCTCAGCTGTTTTGTTCTCAGCTGTTTTGCGCAGGCCTCTGCTGCTTGCTGCAAGGAGGTAAATTGCTGGGAGCAGATTTTTTTTCTTGTGCTAATCAAGCTATGCTGAAAACGAAAATGAAAGTAAAGCAGACTATTTGCTGTTTGCTGCAATGAGGCAAAATTGCTGGAGGCAGAGGCAGATTTCTTTTTCTTGTTTCCCTCACCAAAAAAGGTGGCTGCGTCTTATAGTCCAGAGCATTTTATACTCAGAAAAATACGGTATATGAAGATTTGTACCTCGCTCACGTGTAAATTGCATGTATACACATATCTGTTGGTCAGGAATGAAAAGGAGTAAACATACAGTCCACGACTCTGATTCTAGAAACAGAGGAGCATCAAATATAAAAGGAAAGGATGGAAAGGATCACAATCAGGAATTGTTTCTAACAATGACCCAACATTCTGCAAACCTTGGGAATTCACCCTAAGTATATGGATTTTTTTTCTTTTTTGTGTTCAGCATTTTGAATACATACAGATTCCTTGCTTGGAAGACACATTTGTTGTTATTTTAGGTTGGATGTGGGTAGAATTGCCTTATTCTGAACTAGACCAAAGGATCGGGTGGTGTACCCTGTAAGCATATTATGCAAACATATTAAGAAAAGCCCATGTCTATCATAAGCCGAGAAGAAAGATATAACTCTCTCCTTGAGCTGTGCAATAGCAACTGGTGTTTGGAGGCCGAAATGGGACAACTCACACCTGGCCATACTGAGTCAGCTGCGTCAAGTAAACGTCGTGCTGGGTGCGCCATACAGGCCATGTCTATCCAGCCATGCCCACCTAGCTGCACCAACCTGGCTGCAACCATCTAGCCACACCCACACAGCCACACCCACCTGGCTGCTGTGAGTCATCATAGACCAGTGATGGCTAAACTTTTTGCTGTCACGTGCCAAAAGCGGGGGGAGTGCGGGGGAGTCACGTGTGTCCATGCCCACACCCATAATTCAATGCGCCCCACACCCTGTGCATGCGCGCGTGACTCCCCCCGTTTTTGGCAGGTGATGGCACGGTGGGCCTGGTAGGCCTGTTTTTGCCCTCCCCAGGCTCCAGACACTTTCTAGGAGACTGGGGAGGGTGAAAATGGCCTTCCCACACACACACACACAAGGACATTTCCTGACCTCCGGTGGGCCCGGAAGGCCTGAAAATCAGCTGGCCAGCACGCGCATGTGTGATGGAATTGAGCTATGGCAACACTCGCGTGCCCACAGATATGGCTCCACGTGCCACCTCTGGCACGCGTGCCATAGGTTCGCCATCACAGTCATAGACCCTTTGGAGGCAGACTATCTCCAAGACTAGAGATGGCATGGAGTCTTCAGGTTCAATAGCCTTTGATAGATCTCTGCCCCATGACTGAATCTAATCCTGTTTAAATCATGTAGGTCAATAGTCATCATCACATCCTGTGGTAATGAATTGAAGAAAGTTATCCCTGCCTAGTATTAGGTTGTGTTTCCTTCGGAATGTTTTTTTTTAAATTCTATTGTATATTTATCCAAGAGTGGCAACTTAAACTGCACACAGTCGTCTATATCCAGATGTGACACAGACTTGGATAAGGGAATTGCTTTCAACAGCCAGTGATTGTTAAAATATATTATTAGCCTAGGAGCGAAGAGACCCAGGTCCCAATTCATCCCCAGCCAACTTAACCACAGGGCGCTCTGGAAAAAAAGTAAGATGAGAAAGTATTGCATATGTCTTTTATTTTTTAATAAAATTTTATTATAAATTAGAAACAAAAAACAGAATAAAGACTATAACGAAACACAATCACATACATACAACTGAGGTTGATTCAACCCCCGTATATATACAGTTTCTAAATAACATTACATATCATCATACTACAGCTTCAATTTGGTTTATCATACTGCATCTTGCATTTGTTAATCTTCTTATATCTATGCATGTGTCTTCTTGAATTAAAGATGGGACATAAATCTAACAGATAAATTACAAAGCTACCATTTTTACTTTAAATCTGTTTCCTGATTATTCTATTATGACAAGGTTTTTTTTTCCTTGCTGAATTATATACGAATCAGACTCCATCAGTGTGTATTTGAAGTTAGGGGATTTGCCTCAATGTACACTATTGTTAGATTTAGTTCAAATAATTTGCACATGTCTAGATAAAAAAAGATATTTCTGGAGCTTTTCACATTACTTTGGATTTATTACCCTGAACAATTTTGCATTATCTACAAACAGGGACATACATGTACAGCTTATCTCTCAGCCAAGATGGCTTATGAACAAGTTAAAAAAGCACTAGTAATCTCTCAAGAAAAGAACAGTTGAGCAACTTAATGTCATTACTTTGTTTTTTGGTACAGCATTATGTTTGAATCAGGTCAATGTGTGGAATAATGGTTATAACACTTTTTTTTTTTACTTCTGCTCAATTGTATCGTATTATTGGATACTAATGGACAAGTTCCTGCAGTTTTCTTGGCAAGGTTTTTCAGAAGTGCCTTGCCATTGCCTCCTTCCTAGGGCTGAGTGAGTGATGGCCCAAAGTCATCTAGTTGGCTTCATGCCCAAGGCAAAACTAGAACTCATAGTTTCCCAGTTTCTAGCCTGATATCTTCACCACTACACCAAACTGGCTCTTAATTAATGTAGATTCTAGAGGGGCCCTACTTCCATCCAATGAGAATTTTGCTTACTTATTTCACCTCTTTGTGTTCTGTTTTTTAACCAGTTAGACAAGTCCTTTTATCCCATAAAAACTTAGTTTACTGAAGAGACTTTAGTGAGGATGTCAAATATCACCCATATGTAAAGAATCTGATAGAGACATTTCAATGCATCTCAGTTTCCCTTTTCTTTTACTTTACTTATAGTTTGTGGACATCACCAATGTTCCTTTATATTTACTACAGGTAGAACTCACTTAATGGCTGCCCTGTTTAGTGACTGTCTGAAGTTACAAAAGAGCTGAAAAAGTAATTTTATGACCAGTCCTTACACTTCTGACCATTGTATTCTCTCTGTGGTCACATGATTGATATTTGGGCACCTCCCAACTAGTGGGTGTTTATAATCATTGCTTGATCACCGTCTGCACATTTGTCAACTCCACGGGTGGCAAACTCAAGGCCCGGAAGCCGGATCCAGCTCGCAGGGTGCTTAGATCTGGCCATTGCCCTGTAAACAGCGAAGGACTGGCCCACAGTGCCTCTGCCAGCAAAACGGAGCTCCCACTGGCAGAGGGATGCAGGCCCTGAAAACGGAGCTCAGGAGTCTGTTTTCGCTGGCAGAGTGCTTGGGCCACCACAGGTGCCCCCAACATGAGTGACATTGAGCTGGCCACGCCCACCCTGGCCATGTCCACCCCGGCCCCTCAAGGTCAAATACAACCCTGATGTGGCCCTCAATGAAATCGAATTTAACACCCCTGGTCAACTGGCATCCAACAAACAGAGTCAATGGAGAAGCCGGAAGTATGAGATGCAATCATGGAATGTCTTGCTTAACAACTGCATTGCTTAGCAACAGAGTTGCTGGTCTTAATTGTGGTCACTAAGAGAGGACTACTTGTATACTGAACCTTAGCATGCATATACTGTACCTGTACATAAGTGTTGATGGAGGAGGAGGAGAGAGCAGGATTCTACCAATTTTTGAGAAGTCTGCATTAATACCTAACATAGTTTTTCTCTTACCAGCCTATTTAAGTAGTATGTACTGTGCACAATTGTGAAAGAGATAATGAGCTGCAAGTGTTAACAGCTTGAAGGAATTAGGTATTAGACAAAAAGCTCATATCCATTTATAGTCTGATAAGGACTGAGTCCTTAAAAAGCAGCTATTTTTGCCTGAGGGCAAAATAATTGCAATACGAGACAAATAGTAAAGAAGGCCTACCATTCTAAACAGAATAAAAAACAAACAAACATTAGATTGAAGTAGAAAAGAAATATATTCTGATTTATACTTAGATTATCCAGGGACATTACTTAAAATATTCTCTTGTAACCAAAGCTGTTTGAACATGCTTTTTTTTGGACCGGGTGGGGGGGAGGGGCTTCTCTAGAGTCAGGAAGATCTGCACATAATGTTTCAATGCCTCTTAAAAAATCTAAAAATACTAATTTGACGCACTATCCTGAGGAAAATAGGAGCTGAGCAACATGTTGGTATAATGTTGGTTGGTATACGCTGTAGCATAGAGGTTTCCAAACTATCATCCCTTCGAACTGTGGGTGAGTTGGCGGGAATATTATTTGTTTAATTTGTTTAATAAAGAACTAAAATAAGAGAATACAGGGGAAGTTTACATAGGTTCATAAACACATTGAGAAATCCTGACCACTTAATACATATAACCAGGCCAGTGGTGGGTTGCAACCGGTTCTCCCGGTTCTTGCGAACCTGTAGTGGAAATTTTGAGTAGTTCGGAGAACCGGTAAATACTACCTCTGCCTGGCCCCGCCCCCAATCTATTCGCTGCCTCCCGAGTCCCAGCTGATCGGCTAGAAGGAAAAAAACTGTTTAAACTTTTGCCACGGCACTTCAAAGGGCCGCCCTACAGCTGATCAGCAGTAAAAGGCAGTGTGGTGGTAGAACCAGTGCGCTCCAAAAACAAATGGGTGGACCGGAACGCTCCAAAAACAAATGGATAGACCGGAATGCTCCAAAAACGAGTAGGTAGACCGGAACGCTCCAAAAACAAATGGGTAGACCGGTATGGCTCTGCAAGCAGTTAAAAGCCTGGTAGGCCAGTACCTCTGTTAAATCCTAAGGAATTGTCACATGACCATCAGACCACACCCACAAAATAAGCCACGCCCACAGAACCAGTAGTAAAAATTTTTAGAACCCACCCGAACCAGGCATGTTACATGATCCATGCTTGAATCCATAATTCCCCAGTTCAAATCTGTCAGAAGCTCTTCAAAAATGTAAGTGTAGGATACCCAAGATGCTCTTTTCTCTCAAATGTGGAGTTAGTTCTAAGTCAGCCATTTCTAGCACTTTAATCGATGAACAGCAATTACTCCTACTTTATGATTTCTACTGTTTGGTGCTCTTTCAGATACAATGATTACCTGACGTTGTATTTTCTGTGCACTTCACATCCAGACTGCAATCTCTCCTTTCTAGCAATTTCACAGCTAGTTAAATATTGTTTACACAGGATTTAAAGGTAAAATGCACTACAGTTGAACTTTTAACCTCCAAGCAGTTATAGCATTATTTTCCCTTTTCTAACCAGGCACAATATTTTAAACATCACATCATCCTGAACATGATGATGTTGGGAATTACCCGTGTTTTCCCAAAAATAAGACCCTGTCTTATATTTTTTTGAACCTGAAATAAGCGCTTGGCTTTATTGCCATGTGCTCAAAAGCCTGATTGTGCTTATCAGAGGATGTCTTATTTTGGGGGAAACAGGGTATATCTAAAGTTTTTTTTCCCCATTACTTCAGGGTAGGCTGAAGGAAAATGGGCAATGCAATTTAATTGTTGGATGATCAACTCAAATACGGGTAAAAACTGAATATAGGCACTGTCTTTTCTTGCATCTTCTTCCTTAGTTTCTTAAAATTGCAAAGGAACAATCCTAGGTACTTATCATTGGGGATGTGGGTGGGATGGACATCGGAACTTGAATCCAAGTCATAAACTTTTTAGGATCTGTTGTAACTTCAAAGGATCACTAAGCAACTGGTTGTAAGTTGACGATTATCTGTATTTTGAAATCTTTAGAATTTGCATTCTCATTACAATACACATTTAATTTTTTTTATTAAAGTCTATTAGTAAAGCACACCTCTGTTCTTAACAGTTACACAAATTATTACTATAAAAACAACTCAGAGAAACTTGAGTTGTGCCACACATTAACAAGAACATTGTTTGATAATTGTATTGTTTACAGCTGTCTTGAATCAACCTTACTCTTTGAAATTCAGGTGTATTATTATACAGTCAAGTGTCTTTTATTTTATTTAATTATCTGAGCACACTGTGAGTTGTAGAATTCAGCACGCTTAAAATGCAAGATGTTACACTTGAAATACATGTTATATCCAAGTATGCATTTTGCTTAAAGCAGCTCACAACTAAATTTTCCCCCTTTGGTACGTTTCTCAAAGCTTGTAAGAAGAAAGATGGTAATACCTTATCAACGTTGTTTGGTTTAATGCTGATTGCCAAAATAGAAAGGCGGGATTTGTTAATATATGAATAATGCCATCTTCAGTGCTGCTCAACTTTAAAAACGACAAGTGTTAAATTATGAAGAAATCATTTTATTTAGTAATTATCACTCACTGATTCATTTCTCCTTCCTTTAACAACATATATTACACTAATATAATGTATTATTTACATGTCTAGTTTTGAAGTCAAACTATATAGCCCCAAAATAGAATTTACTTGCTCTTCAACACAAATATATCTAGATTATCTGTTAAAAATTAATTAAAGGTAAAATGCCCTGAGGATATTTTATTTACTTCTGTGTACTTCAACTTGATACAATTGTTACTAACTCATAGGCCTCTTCCTCCACGCTATTAACTGTTTAATTGCTGGTGGGATATTTAATATACTGTAAGACCCAGAACTAAGGGACATGGTAGCTCAGTGGCTAAGACGCTGAGCTTGTCGATCAGAAGGTCAGCAGTTGAGCAGTTCGAATCCCTAGCGCCGCATAACGGAGTGAACTCCCGTTACTTGTCCCAGCTTCTGACAATCTAGCAGTTCGAAAGCAGGTAAAAAATGCAAGTAGAAAAATAGAGACCACTTTGGTGGGAAGGTAACAGCACTCCGTGCGCTTTTGGAGTTTAGTCATGCCGGCCACATGACCACGGAGACGTCTTCGGACAGCGCTGGCTCTTCGTCTTAGAAATGGAGATGAGCACCACCCCCTAGAGCCGGAAACGACTAGCACACATGTGCGGGGGAACCTTTACCTTTACCTTTTAAGACCCAGAACGAGTCAATGGAATAAGCCAATAACCGCTAAGAATTTTAAAATCAAATTTCTCCAGCCAATTTTGGCTCATCTGTTTAGATCTAGTAGAGACAAACTTCTGCAAATATACCCCCCTTTAGGGAAAGCGTATAGTCATATTGATCACATGGCCACAGAAAGGGTCTTTGGACAAGGCTGGCTTTCTCAGCTAAGAAACTGAAATAAGCACTGCCCCTAGAGTCAGACATGACGTGGGAACCTTTACCTTTACCAATAATAAGGTATTATGTACTGTATTAGTGACTTCTAGAGCAGCGGCCCCCAATCTTTGAGGCTTGGCAGTCCAGCTTACGGTGGGAGTGGGGGGAGAGAAACGGGTCATATGAGTGGCAGGCCAGCACATGTGCATAGCTTGATTTGTGCGAGCGGGGGCCAGTGTGCATACACGCAAATGCCCACAATCCCACTGCTTGCGCAAGTTGAACTGCATGTGTGCGCGTGCTCCAGCTGGCCATTCATGCGGCCCAATTCTAATTAGGCCATGACCTAATTAGTAGGCTGCCGCCTGGGGGACTGGGGACCCCGTTCTTGAGGACTTAAGGAGCTCCTTCTCATTTGCTCAGAGTATTTGATCTTTTTTTTCTCTCACAACAAATTGAAGAACCAAATACCAAATTACCAAGGATGCTACACCACTTCATTTTGCTTGCTAACAGAGAATTCTGTTTATTAGCTGAAGTCTCTATTTACAAAATCAAGCAGCAATCTGAGGATGAACCACTCCATTTCTACCCTTTGTAGAGATGGAACAAAGCACCTCCACAAACTGAAGCACCTCATTAAAGCCCCTTGCAGCTAATCCATACAGGCTTCTATTTATCTCAAAGGATTAGAATTGGGAACAAAAAATATAAGAAACAAAATTGTATAAATGCAAGTGTTGTGAATTAATTTTGCAGTTAAAAGTTAAAAACATCAGAATTTATCTACTTATATTTTTAAATTATTATATGTTTTTCTTCTTTTCAAATGCCCTATTTGATGAATAAATAGGTTGTCTGGGTTTTTTTTCCTTACTAAAAATATCCTCAGGAAATTAATACACGAATAAGTGCATCTTCAAATATCTTGCTTTAAATCTTACATATTTAGGTGAAGGTTTTTACAACTTGTAAAACAATTTTAGAAAGGGACGTGAGCCCGAGCTTTTGCTGATTGGATACTTAGGGATTTCTGACCCAAGGATGCTAAATCATCTATTCCTCTCTTAAAACGAGCAAGCGGTATATAATTAACTGAGGACAACTGTTTGTGGCTGAGAGCCACAGTGCTTAGAATTCAGTGAACTGCATTAAACAAATGGGTGTGGTCTGAAATAGAAAATGAATTTTGCAGAGCAGAAAAATATTTAAGGTTCCACAAAAAAGACAGGGTCCACCCAGGGCCGGATTTAGATGAAAAGAGGCCCTAGGCTATTCCACTTATGAGGCCCTTTCACCTATAGTGAAAGTGTAATTTTAATTTTGCTAACAATTTGAATGTAGGCCCCTCTTGATCTTGAGGCCCTAGGCTGAAGCCTAGTTAGCCTATAGGAAAATCCGGCCCTGGGTCCACCTATTTTCCAAAGCACCTGAAGGCAGGACAAGAAGCAATGGATGGAAACTAATCAAGGAGAGAAGCAACCTAGAACTAAGGAGAAATTTCCCGACAGTTAGAACAATTAATCAGTAATGCTTCAACACTGGAAGTTTTTAAGAAGATATTGGACAACCAATTGTCTGAAATGGTATAGCATGGACTAGATGACCTCCAAGGTCCCTTCCAACTCTGTTATTCTGTTAAATCAGCTGATTTGGTGATCAATGGTATAACAGGGATTGCAGCCAGAACTCCCTCCTATCATGCAGCTCATAATACATCACCTATTATGTAGATACTTAATGCTAATCTTAATTTTGATTTTACTTCTAACTATTAAAACAGCTGCCTTGGATGTCAAGGAATTTTAGGCTATGTTTCAAATCCTTTGTTTCTTCAATGACAAGAGATTCCAAAAGGCATTCTTAAAGTATTTAAAGTATATTAAAGTATTTTTCAACACTGAAGGATTCGTTCAATAGACCATAACTGTTCATGTGGAAACTGCTATTATTTCAAATATGTAGTTTGAGATTTCTTAAAAAGTATATTATTTGCTTGACAGACCCATGAACTGTAGCACAAATGGAGATTTTAAAAAATCATTTTTTTAAAAAATATATCTTTAACTCAATTGTATGGAATGGCTTAATATACTTCTTTTCCTATTTATAATGATGAGGAATGTCTTTATTATTAGGGCAATTCCATCCACAGGCATCTTCTTCATTATATTCTATCAGCCCTCCATTTTTTGTGAAGCAAAGCTTCTACGTACTGGAGTAAACTCTTACTGTATATCTTTGTCATTTGTTGAAACTGCACTTCAAATTAGAGGGGAAGAGCACATCCTTCATCCTCTAAATCCCAACTAAAGGCTGGAAAATGTCCTTGATGATTTAATCAAGCTTCATCTAAGGCCCATCATGTGGTTGATAAGGAGAACCATGCGTGACACTAAAATATCATATTGTTTCCCCCGCTCTACCAATGTAGAGCTCCTAACAATCTTGATTCAGTTCAGACCATGAATTGGAAATGAATCTTTAAAGTCCTTCATCAGTACTGAGGTAATTTTTGTCTCTCTTCTGTAATCCTGATTTTGAGATCTTCTTGGATAACCTTCTATTTAAATTCTAACTTTTGTTCAATTGGCCAAAGCAGGAAAGCCTGGAATTATGCTCTGCGCTGCAAATAGGCAGTTTTAATTTTCTTAGGACCTGGAACTAGCTGTCCAAGCAGTTATTTTAAATTACTTCTCATGCGAACCTTAGTCATTGGTCATGCAAGTTGGAGCTAAGGGAATGAACAGAGTTGTCCATTCCTGGGCTATGATATTTTAGAAATAGGGACTTTCCAAAGATGGGTAATGTTATATCCACAGTGAATCAGTTGAAAAGCAATAGGACCCAGAGAATCAGAAGATGGGCAGGAAATGGCAGGATCAGGGGTGGGCAGCTGGGGGTTTGGGAGAACCTCTAGCTAAGATTCTGTGCAGTTTGGAGAACCCCCAAATCCCACTCCTGGCTGGCCCCTCCCCTCCCCTCCCACCCTATCCCGCCCTTCCCAGAAGTCTCCACGTGGTCTATTTTGGATGCAGATAAGTGCAGGGCGTGTGAGGAGGCTTGGAGAGGGTGAAAAACAGGCCTACCGGAAATTCGGGAAGGCCGGAAATGGGCCCTAATGTCTGGTAGGCCCAGGCTCCGGAGGCCCTCTGGAGGCTGGAAACGGGCCTGTTTCCGGCCTCCAGAGCGTCTCCGGAGCCTGGGAAGGCTGTTTTCACCCTCCTGGAGGCTTTAGGAAAGCCTCTGGAAGCGGGGGAGGGCAAAAACACTCCCCCACCATGGTGTAGGAGGCTGACTAGGCCGTGCCCACATGGCCACACCCACCCAGCAACCAGGCAGAGAACCCCTTGCTAAAATTTTTGAAGCCCACCCCTGGGCAGGATGTAAAAGAAAGTAATAATCTAACTAAGCAACAGTAGTCAGGAATTTAAGAAAAAATGATGTGTCTGATCATTATAGATAGATCAAGGTAGGTTTTCTCAAGTTGTGAAACTATATGGGAGCAGAAACGGCAGGAATATTGTGAGTTCTGCAACTGCACTCAGTGGAGATCACCATTAGCCCAGAAAACTTCCATCTGAGGCCAACAAATTAACCTATTAAACCAGGAATAAATGATGGAGACCATCCTTAGGAACCTTACTGGTGGGATTTTTTTTTAAAAAATGCTGCTTTCTAAACTTGTCTCAAAGAGAAATTCTCTAAAAATGAGGACGTGTTGTTCTCTTATTTTTATCCTCTCAGATGGAATAGATGATATAATTATCTCCCTTGGCATCAGCAAAGCTCTATAACCCATCTTTTAATTATTTTTCAAAGTTTCATTAAGTAAGGATCCAGCATGCTGAAAAACACCAGCCTCAAGCATAACTTTCATTAGAAGAATGCCTTGGGGATACACATAAGCCCTATATATTGCATTGCAGATTAAAAATGATGGTAGCTTCAACCCAGTTCCTTGTTTGGAAAGATGTCTACCTGCCCAGAAAAAAACTGCTCAGGTAAACTGGCTTGATAAAGAATTAGAAGCTATGATGGGAAGTAACTTCAATTTGCCTTCTGGTGAATAAGTAGCAAAATTCCTTCCCCTGGCAACTGTTTTATGAGTGAACCAAAAACATACCCTTGAAATTCTAAACATATCTCTGGCACCAAAAGAGTGCCTGTCCCTGTTACGAGAGAAAGCTGTAAAAGAAATTTCAAATGTAATTAACTTGCATTAAAAACCTAAAAGTACAACTGTAACATAGGAAGATGACAGGCTCTATACCCGTGATGATGAATTTATGGCACGTATGCCACAGGTGGCACGCATAGCCATATCGGTGGGCACGCGAACTCAGCTTTGGTCAGCTGATTTTTGGGCCTTCTGGGGGGTAGAAGGGAAGGCCCGTTTTTCTCTCTCACCAGGCTCCAGAGCCTTTCTAGGAGTCTGGGGAGGGCGAAAACAGCCTTTCCCACCAGGGGTGGGTTCTACTTACCTTTACTACCAGTTCGCAATGGGACCACACACGCACGCTTCACTCTCACGCCAGGGGTGGGTTCTAAACTTTTTTACTACCGGTTCTGTGGGTGTGGCTTATTTTGTGGGTGTGGCTTGGAGGTCATGTGACTAGATGGGCATGGCTAGCTGGTCAGAGTCATTTCTGCAAGGTCCTCGCACTTACGACCACTCCTCGCACTTATGACCCGACTCATTTGTTTGCTTTTAACACTGATCAGCTGTAGGATGGCCCTTTGAAGCCCCGCGGCAAGAGTTTAAACAGTTTTTTTCCCTCTAGTCATCAGCTGGGACTCAGGAGGCAGCAATAGATTGGGGGTGGGACCAAATAAAAGGTAAGAATAATGTGGGTGGGTGGGAGGGCGGGGGGGGGAGAGAACCGGTTTGGTGACGTTATATCGTCACCGCTACCGGCTTGGCCGAACCGGACTGAACCGGGAGGAACCCACCACTGTCTCACGCTCTTCTGTGCAAGTGCAGAGGCTTCTGCGCATGCAAGAAGCATTTTGATGATGTTGAGGTTGATGGGCGGAGCCTCCTGCCGGCTTTACTATTATAGAATTGGTGCAAACCGGGATCAACACACTATTGTTCCCCACCTCCCGGAGGCCAGAAACAGCCTGTTTGCCAACTTCCAGACTGGAAGGCCCATTTTTTGCTGTACCCAGGATCCAGAGATCGTTTTTGCCCTCCCCAGACTCCTATAGAGTCTCTGGAGCCTGGTGAGAGAGAAAAACGGAACTACTGGTCCATCGCATGCCAGGAACAGGGGAGGGGAGTCATGCACACATGTGCGGGGGCAGAGCGCATTATAGAATTATGGGGGGTGTGTGCGCGCGCAACCCTCCCCCACTCCTGGCACGTGATGGCAAAAAGGTTAGCCATCATTGCCCTATACTATTATCAGAAACCCTTAGAAACCTGGCTAGAGAAAACCCACTTTTCTGATGCTTGATTGTTCTTTTGTGCAGATTTTCAAGATGGCATTTTAAATGTTCCAAAGTGACACTGATTTAACCACTGCCATAGTATTTGGAAACAATCAAAATAATGGCACAAAGACTGAGCAAGGGAGAGGGAAGAACAGGCCAACTCAAATCTTTTGAATTCTAGAACTAAAGTGAAGATTTGTCAAACAAAACATTACCCATCCAAACTCAGTAATGGAACGGTGGTTGATTAGAAGGGCCAACAAATCTTCTACATAATGTTAACAGAGTACTTCAGTTAATTTTATGGGACAATGCATCCAAATTCTGGAGATTCACTGAGTCTGAAGCAACTTTCCACCTTCCCTGCCAAGCTTCTTTGAGAACTGTAATATAATGATTAATGGACATGATAAAATAATGAATAGAAGCTGTAAGATCTAAAAGAAAAAAAAAGAAAAGAAAAATAAACTGGTGAAGATCCTGCTTGCCTTTTAATTGAAACATATTTCAAGAATGAGATGAAATTTCATTTCATCCAAACATTTACTGAGGGAATTTTAAAGACAGATGGGTGATAGATTATTGACCTGAACTGAGATATGGCCCACTGGACAGACAGACAAACAGACAAATAAACCCAACACACCAGCAAAAAAGAAAGAAAATCAACTTGAAACCAGATTCTAAAATTAATTTGCTTCTTATTTAATTGGGTTTATTTTCAGATAACAATCTACTTTATCTTTTACGATCTAGGAGTCTTTCCTCTTTTATAGCAAATTACCTGGATCAAATTATGCCTGTGTTTCTGAAAGCAAGAAGGCTTAAAATGTTTGTCACTGAAATGAAAGACTGTCTTGGCAAACCATATCACTTTTATGAATCCCTTTCATATTCCAGAAAAGAAATATGCTTCAGGACATGTGTGTATTTAGCATTTTTTCCCCATTACCCAGTATGTGGTAATGTGGAAAGCAAGGCTGCTACTTTGAGAAAGCAATTTTTATATGCTACTTTTTATGTATTTAATGGAGCTTGAGAACCAAATTTGTAGTTGCAGGTAATGGCCAATTGATTTTCCACAATGTCTATGCCTTTTTGCTTAAGATGGACAAATGTCTGCTCGTTGAGTACAAGAGTATCCTAAACACAGTAGATGCCTTAGGAACATCCCGCTGTTTGACCTCAGTAGAAAGCTATCCTTAGTTCCATCTTTCCTGAGCATTTGGTTAGTGGTAGACTTTTTGGTGTTCAAAGCTGCCATCCTTATTTTTCCCATGCAATGTCTAAACTTCTCCCAAAAGGTACCACCAGAGAAAAAACAACAGAGCTGTCACCATCAGACATTAGGTTGTGATAATCAGATATGTCTTCCTCACTCTAATGGGTATCACTAGTGATATAAGCCATCGTTGGTGACCAGCTTGAATGAGTTGGCTACGTCTTGCTTTTCTTCTCTCTGGACCAGAGGTGGGTTTCAGCAGGTTCTGACCAGTTCTGGAGAACCAGTAGCGGAAATTTTGAGTAGTTCGGAGAACCGGTACTAAAAATTCTGACTGGCCCCACCCCCATCTATTCTCTGCTTCCTGAGTCCCAGCTGATCGGGAGGAAATGGGGATTTTACAGTAACCTTCCCCTGGAGTGGGGAGGGAAAGGAGATTTTACAGTAACCTTCCACTGGAGTGGGGTGGGAATGGAGATTTTACAGTATCCTTCCCCTGCCACGCCTACCAAGCTATGCCCACAGAACCAGTAGTAAAAAAATTTGAAACCCACCACTGCTCTGGACACATACAAAAAGACTATTCAGCAATATAAGGCCATCAAACCTCAGTTCTACATTGAGTTACTGGCAAAGTAAGAGATGTAACCATTCTTTGTGGGACATGAATGCATAAATGTGGAACCAAAAGAAGAAAGAGCCATGAGCCATCCTAGGAAGGAAGTCAACTTCTATTAATGTTTAAAATAAGCTTGTTTTGAGCAGCTAGGTGATGTTACTGTTCTGGAGCTTCCTCCTTTCATTATTTATGTTTTACTCAATCCTCAGCATAACAATTACACAGGTAGTCTTTGCCTTCCAACCACAACTGGGACCAGAACTTCTGTTGCTAAACATTGAAGTTATTAAGTGAGTTATGACCTTTTTTGCCATGGCTGATGTCGAAGTTGTTAAGTTCAACTTCCCCCATTGTCTTCACTTGTCAGAAGTTGGCTGGAAGGTCACAAATGGTGATTACCTGATGCATGGATGTTGCAACCATCTCAATTACATGCTGGTGGCTAAGCATCCAAATCATGATTCTGGGACTTTGGACATGGTGTAGTGGACATAATTGTGAGGAACTGGCCATAAGATACTTTTTTTCAGCACTGTCGTAACTTTGACTGGAAATTAAGCAAATGGTCATAAGTCAAGGACTACCTACACAATATACCAGTGGTGGGATGCTGCTGGTTTAACAACAGGTTCGGTGATCGCACGCCTAATGTGTGCTGCGCACGCGTGCACAGTTTTACAAATACTAACCTTCTGTGTTACCACTTGGGAGTAACACAGCTGAGGCGCGGCAATCCACTCTGCGGTGCCAATCAGCTGAGAAGATAAAGGTAAGGGGCAGGGGCGGGCAGGCGGGCGGGCCAACCTGATCGTCGGAGTGAGCCGGTTCGCTCCCAGCTGATCGTCTGAGCTATTGGTTCACACGAACCGGTAGAATCCCACCCCTGCAATATATCCTTTACAATTTGCAACTTTTCAAATAAGCTAGAACTGCAAATCCTAGAATTTACAGCTAGCATGTTCAGAATTATGGAAGTAGCAGTTTAAAAACTTTTAGAGGAGGGAGCTGAGATTGCAACTCTAAGAACTTTGCATGGGATAAGAAAAGACGGGGAATCAATCTGCTTTTCATTTCCATGTCAGCTTCTAATCGGCCAATCTAGCTGTTGCCTACAATTCTTTCATAGCCTACTTCTGGAATGCCATCATGCTGACTTCTAGACATGGTATCTTGGCACAGATGTACAGGCTTGGAAGGCAAGAGTTACTTATGTTTGACCCAGATTTTAGCAATGATAATTAATAATAAGCTTTATTTATTAATACCGTACATAGTAAGAAAGCAGAAGTTTAACTCATCCTGAATTGTATCATCCTGGTTATTATACAAATTCTGGAAACTATGATTTGACTGATTTTCCATATTGCTTGACTCATGGTAAAGAAAAAAAAGAGCTTTGAATATGATCAATTTTATTCATACAGTTCATCTTTCATCCTCTATAGTAAAAATTTATGCATTGTAGAAATCGGAACTGGCTCTGATTCTTGTTCAAAGGAACAGGATACAAGGAGCCCCTGATCTACAGCATAGGAAAAATTTCAAAGAAATTTAAGATAATTCTGAAAAAGCATGGATTTTTTTTTTTTTGAGGTAGGTTTATTAAAATGTTCAGATTTTTTCCCCTGATATGGATTGCTGCAAAATAGATACAGCATCGGAGCTCAGACCAAACAGCCCAACTACCAACCCGAGCTACTAATATTCAAATTCAGATGCAGCATTAGCAAAGCCTGACATAATCCTTAAGCTGAGGGAAATGCTGCAGATGGCACTGTCACCCATCAGAAGGAAAACAAAATCCTAGTTACTGTCCAACAGTTAGACAAGATCGCTTTAAAAGCAATTAAACTAGAGGAGCAGGTGGCTAGCCTTACTACCTCACATAAATCCCTGATCACAAAGAAGAACAAATATATGAATTCTGCATTTACCAGCTTGATTGATTTGACCTTTTTTTTTTAAATCATTTGTGATGTAGAGCAGGTGTCCTTAACCTGGTTCTCCCAGATGGACTGGGCTACAATCCTCATAATCCCTGAGCAATAATGGGAGTTGAAATTCAACATTTTCTCCAAGAACAAAAATAGAGCATGCTGTAAAGGAAGGGTAGAGAACTGGCCCCATTTCTAGGTTTTGAACTACAACCTGTGAAGTTCCCTAAATTTGCCATGTTCACTACATCTGGTGGCCAATGTTCAGTTGCCAGTTGAATGCAAGCACTTAAATTTCACTGATGCTGATGATGAGCACTGATGATGCTACCTAGTTTGGTAATGAAATGTCTGCAAGAAAACCACCTTGGTTCCAAAAACCCCAAGGACCCCATTTAAATTTTAGGTAATCATTTCTCAGTAGACTTTCCAGATCAAAGGGGAATAGGTGTCAGGTTTGTAAAGAGTAAAAGAATGAACACTTCAAGGTTAAATTTATATTTAAAGCAAAAACTTGCAATCCCAGAGATCAGAATAATATGAGAGGCTTTAATATAAACCTGCAGAAATCCGACTATTTCTGTTGTTGTTATTATTAACTTCAAAGAAAAAGAAAATATAGAAATTCAAATTAAACAAAGATGTATGGTTAACAAAGCAAACAAAGAAAATTTAAATAACATGCATTAATAATTATAGTTATGTAAAAATGATCACAACTCATTTTTTAAACAACAAATTGAAACTTGACCAGATGGAACCAGATTGTCTAGTCCCGTGATGGCGAACCTATGGCACGCGTGGCACACATAGCCATATCGGTAGGCATGGAGGTCAGCTGATTTTTGGGCCTTCTGGGCCCACCAGAAGTAGGGAAACAGGCTGTTTCCTGTCTCCGGAGGACCTCGGGGGGTGGTGGGGAAGGCCCATTTTTCTCTCTCCCCAGCCTCCAGAGTCTTTCTAGGAGTCTGGGGAGGGAGAAACAGCCTTCCCCACCTCCCGGAGGCCCTTGGGAGGCCAGAAATGGCACGTTTGCCAACTTCTGGTGGAACTGGAAGGCCCATTTTTGCTGTCCCAGCCAACGGAAGTTGGCAAATGGGCCATTTCTGGCCTCCAGAGGACCTCTGGGGAGGTGGGGAAGACCGTTTTTGCCCTCCCCAGACTCCTAGAAATGCTCTAGTGGCTGGGGAGAGCAAAAAACAAGCCTACCGTTCCATCCCGTGCCAGGAGTGTGGGGAGTGTGGTGGGGTCGTGCGCACGGCGCATAGAATTATGGGTGTGGGCACGTGCACATGTGACCACCACCACCACCCCCGCTCCTGGCACGTGATGGCAAAAACGTTAGCCATCACTGGTCTAGTCTTTCCTTACCCAAATAAAGAGCCAAGTCAAAGACTAAAAGCTGGCACATTTCATCAAGCCATTTTCTGCATCAAGTATACAAATATTTTTCCAGGACATGATTTTTTTTTTAAAAAAAAAAAATCACAATCCAGGCACATGAAATCCAAAATTCCTCATACATAGATAAATAGACCAAATTCAGATATGGCTCCTGTTCACAGAAGGTTGTTCTTATATAGTCAAAGACACATTCTGTAACATGTGAAACTAGTCTAATTCACCTCTACTGAGGGCCTTTCAATGGGTTAAGACTGACAATGATCAGAAACTCATACAGTCCTTGGGCACTTGGAGAACTAAATGAAAACTGAACTGAATTTAATATGGAGAATATCATATGAGGTTATTATAGCTTATATTATATAAAGTTATTTCTTAAACCTTTTATAGCTTCAATCAGAGGATTCCTGGTAGATTACAACAACATAAAAAAGTGAAACAAGACAAAACAATACATAAATTCTAACACTCTCGCAAGATGGATACCTGAAGCAATTAATGTGGTAAGGACCTCTCTATGTAAAGAGGTATGGGGCAAACAAGTAGTTTCATGTGCCAAAAGGAAAAATCTGGATGAACCAAAGGAAGAAGAAAAATAGATTGTCTTCTTAAAGCTTCAGTCTGTCCTATAAGTAAACCAAATTGCAATACCTTGCTAAAGAAATAAGCCATCTTTGGCAGGAGTACTTTATGTCAAGTCTGGAATGCCAGTCTGAGCAATACAATGACTATTTAAAAATATGACTATTTGTAAATAGTCGTTTTTCTGGACAGCTCTTGAGGCAATACTTCAGTTGTCTCTCAAGAAAATGAGGCCCTTCAAGGCTAGACATCTTTGAAAGTTTGGGAGGATTTACAGATTTCATCGAAGAAGTCCAACAACAGGTTCTTCTCTTTTACTGTGTCCTCAACCTCAGTTTCTGGTTGTTGTTTCTCCCCCCCCTTTTTTTTAAAAAAAAATATTTCTACTCTTGGCCCTCTCCCTCACAGGATTTAAGCTCAACAGGTCCTGACTCTGGAAATATTCACTGCTTGATGATGATTACATTCCTCATTACAATCAACTAGGGTTAAAAGCTCTGTGGAAGTGGGCTGCATTGTTACTTTTCAAATACCATAAGGATGGAGATTTATGGACCTACAAGAATAGAGAATGGGGGCTTAATAGAAAAGGAATGTTAGTTGATCCATATCTTGTCCACTGACAGAGATCCTTAGGGGGCCTTCTCAAAATTTTATTATTGGATGGCAATGTTTGCAGATCTTCTTCTAGGGCTGCCAGGTGAGATGGTTTTTCATCCTCCATCCCACTTTTAGGAACTTCTCTTTCTCCCCAAACTCCGCGTACTGGCTTTTCTCTTTTGCTCCTCCTTGCTAAACGGAGAAGTGACTTTGCTGCCCATCCAACAGTGGTTGGCTTGGGCTGTTTATTCTTTTGCCACAGGAAGTTATTGCAATGAAGGGAAGGGCCTCTGATTTTGGGCACTTCCCCACTGTTGGCTTATGGGAGTCATAAACAGCTTTAATGGATATTTGAGTTGTAGTCCAAGAAGAAAAGTGTGGCTGTATCCTTAGATACCATCACTTGAAGAAATAAATGCAATTATCAGCAAAGTTAATAACAAAAATTCACATCCAAAAGGACTGGATTACTCTATCTGATCTTAGGAAGCCACTTTCTAGCTGATGTCTTTCATTGGGTGCGTATTTGTAGCTGAGTAGCTGAGTAAGATCCTACCAGTATAAGTACTTGAAGAACTTTTCTTAACAAAGGTCCAGTCCAACAGTACTTGCATACTAATATCTCCTCGAGAATATAAACTTGGGAAAAAGCATTTTGATTAATTGGTAATAGGCAAAATTAGGAAATAAAAACACCTGGACAATTTGAAATCTGGCCATAATTTTCAGACAGTATACTATAGGGTTTTTCTTCTTCTTCTTAACTGTGCTAGAGTTAGAGGGAATAAAAATCTAATTTTAGAAGATAATATACCTACTTAGAAGTGCTTCTTTATTACAATCAAATAAAAATTGTTTTTCGGTCAATACTGTACAAAGTAATGGATTAGATGTTATTTCGTGTGTCATGTCCTATCTGAGAAAGGTTTATGGCTATTCATGGGTATCATAAAATGTCAACCATATTTAGAAATACAAGTTCAACATGTAACATATTTCATAGCTTCAAAACACTGAAAATCCTAGCCACTAAGAGTACAATATGGTAACTGCTACAACAAAAGAAATTTTATCTGGTTTTTGACAAATTCTACTGCATATACCTTTCATTACACTATGATTTTCCACCAATATAAAAGTAACTAAGTCAAATGCATAGAGGCTATTTACCTCAATTTAAACATTTTTTTTATTTAAAAAAACCCATATTTTTATAAGAGATAATTAAAATTGTGGTAAACTTTCATTCTGAGTCATTTTTTTGTCTGGTTCATATCCTTAATATTGTAGAGAACTTTAAGTTGCACTTATCTTTTGGCTCACACACATTATTTAATTTTGCAATTATTTTCCAAGAATCTTTAAAGTACTATAAAAATGGAGTAGTAGATTTCCACAGCTGACCCCAAACTTTTATAAATAGAAGCATTTTTTAAATACAACGCAGTGGATTCAAATAAAAAAAAAAATCAGCACTATAACCCAAGGTATTTACTAAGAAACAGAATATAGGTTACAATTTCTCAAAATAGGTACAAGGGGAAAATAACAAGACAGTCAGAAAGTAGGATATATAAGCAGGTAAAATGAAATATAGGCTAATATAAAAACAAACATCTCACTTTTAAAATAGTGAAGCAAGAAAGCATGCATCATACATTTAAGCTCATAATGCAAAATGCAGCGCAGGTGGCTAAATCTGCAGAAGTTTCAGATATATAATTCTGGCCCCTCCAAAAAAGGAAAGGAAGGGCATGATTTAATCCCCCAGGAATATGACTATTCTTACACATTATGTTATGTAAATGTAAGTTACCACCTTAGGAACAAACTCATGGCTCAGCTAAGCATCTGCTAGATTCTAAGCATTCTAAGAAACAGGATAAAAATCCTCCTATTTGGAGGCGTAGTTCAAACTATAATGAGCTCTGAAACAAGGTGTGTTGGCAATTTTTCAGCAGAGGGAAGTGGAGGGTTATTGTTAGATTTGTCTATCCTCGAATCAGAATAATGGGGTCCAGGTATTGGTACATCTGCAGTGATTGGATGAATCAGAAAGCAGATTCTAGCATATATAACTAATGATTGGGCGGAAAAATTGTGACCATTTCTTGTTTTCCTGGTTGGGGGAAATCATAGTAAAATAAAAGGTGGTAGTTTCAGTTCTCTCCCTTGCATAATTGGTGCTAGGAGGCACTGCCAGCTCTGACATTTAAAAACAAGAAAGATACAGGCTGTCATCAATACAGAATTCCTTTTAAGGGACAGGGAACGGTAACTACCACCACAATTTGAGCTGTTGTTGGCTAAACAAATTGATTCTCACCCTCAAGATGAAGGAGGAATAGCAAGCTGGTCCCACTCATTATGATACACACAAATGAAGTCAGCAAGCTGCAAATATTTTTTTCTTCCTCTCCTTGAACATATTTGAAATGCTGTCATCAAAACCCTCTCCCTGAGAACAGAGTGGGAGGGTTGGACCACTCTGTTTTCGTACGTATCTCTGTTATTTCAACAGCATCACATTATCTCCAAATAATGGTAACCGATTATCTCCAAAAGACTGTATAATATAATCTTGATACTCTCTGACTGTAATATGTACAGCACTGGAAAAAAAGAGGAATAACTCTTGATCTCCCTATTACTGAGATGTTTACCTATTTCAGGCAGATATTCCTGGAATTCTAGAAGCCCAGGTGTGCCCACAAGAGAACCACTTAGTACTATAATTAAGGTAGAATGCTATGGATAATCTCTGTATCTGAGCATTATCTGAGCACTTCTCCAACAATACTACATTGTTCAAACAGACCTTACCCGGAGACCCATACATTTTTAGCTCTCCCCCACCCCTCACATGGAAATAGCCTGGAGATAAAATAATCTCATTATCAATGTTCATATTAATTTATTTTATTGTGTTTTCTGAAATTTTACAAATACCCTGTTTCCCCGAAAATAAGATATCCCCTGATAATAAGCCCAATCGGGCCTTTGAGCGCATGTGCTAAAATAAGCCTCCCCCCGAAAATAAGCCCTCCCTGAAAATATTTAAACGCAGAGCTGGAAATCAGGTAAGGCGGCAAGAGGAGCCCTATCTTGCTCCATGTGCCCCAAAATAATAAGACCTCCCCGAAAATAAGGCCAGCGCTTATTTTGGGGTTTTAAAAAATATAAAACAGGATCTTATTTTCAGGGAAACACGGTAGCAATAGCAATAAGACTTATATACCGCTTCATAGTGCTTTTACAGCCCTCTCTAAGCGGTTTACAGAGTCAGCATATTGCCCCCAACAATCTGGGTCCTCATTTTACCCACCTCGGAAGGATGGAAGGCTGAGTCAACCTTGAGCCGCTGAGATCTGAACTGCCGAACTGCAGCTAGCAGTCAGTTGTAGTAGCCTGCAGTACTGCACTATAACCACTGTGCCACCTCAGCTCTTCTATGCTGTTAAATACACCCAAAGTGAAATCACAACTCATTCTCTAGTTTTCAAAAACAAACAAATAAACAAACAAACAAATCTTTTCCGTGAAGGTACAACTATTGCATGGTAAACTTGGAAAGATTATTTCAGAAACCCCGCTTAAGGAATTATTTAATATTCAAAGAAAGGGAAATAAGGAGGATGAACTGAGAGAAGCACTAAAAAAAGGAAAGGCAGAAGGCACATAAGAATTGGAGCTTGTAGTTTTCTAAAACTGATTATTTGATAATGGTATATTTGAACTGATTCTTTTTGGCTCTGGTTTTTGTACAAAGGAGACTGGCAAAGGATATAGAAATAATACAGAAGTAGTTATTTTGTATGCAAACTATCTAATCTGGCTAAAATACAATACAATAAATAAAATTAAATAGTCCAAATGAATATTTACTTTGTCATTGTATGAGACAGTAAGAAGAATTGTCAATACGTTCCTGTTTGCAATGTATTGTTATATTTATGTTTTATGAGTACATCTACTGTAATTAAACATTTTTATGTAATTAAACATTTCTGTATCCAAGGATAGGAAGATCCACTTAACAACAATTGCTTGTTTTAGATTTCGCAGTTACAAATACAAAACTTTTTTTTTTTTTTGCCAAACCAGCTGTTTCATATACTAAGAAATGAAACTGGAATAAATTTCTTTCTGAAGCCTTATAAAGTTGCCAGGAAGGGATGCCAGAGGCCTTACCTGTTACACTTTCTTCAAAAGTCCAGTCCTTGCTGCCAACCATGCAAAGCTTTTGGCCACTGGTTGAAAGCAAAATGGAGTGTTCGACCATGATAATCCTGACTTGTTATGGATGATAGATTCCTTCAGGGCAGCATGTTCTAGCTTCTTGAAATATATCCTATAAAATATCAAGAAACAATCCCTTAGTCCAAGGAGATCTTTTGATATTTTTATGGACTTGATGAAACAAATTAATCAAAGACAGTCAAAACAGGCCCAAAACCTTCTCAACAATCTTCCTTCCAGAACTTTAACTAGACTCTCTACTTCCTCAGGGTCAATTATGCTTCCCAGAAAACCTTGCCAGACCATATATCTCAGTCAAATTCAATTGCAGCTGCACAGCTGAAGTCTAACTCAAAGTGAGCTCCCACAACTTTATTCAAAAGATATCTCAAGTAATCCTTGCAGCAGCTCTTTACATAGTTTTCTGACCCATCTGTCCCTAAGACTGATTAGGTTACTTTAATAGAATAACAAGAGCTGGGAGCAGGGATGGGTTCTACTTACCTTTACTACCGGTTCGCAACGGAGCCGCGCACACACTCTTCTGCGCATGCGCAGAAGCATTTTGGTGATGTCAGGGTCGGTGGGCGGGGCCTCCCACCAGTTTTACTACCAGTTCTATAGAACCGGTGCGAATCGGGGGCAACCCACCACTGGTTGGGAGGGACAGTCTAGTCCAACCCTCTGCTCAAGTGGGAAACTCTATTTCATTTCAGACAAATGGTTGTCTAATCTCTTTTTAAAAATTTCCAGTGTTGGAGCACTCACAACTTTAAAAAAGACCAGCATATTGATTTAAAACCTGAGATACTCCTGTTGGAGATTTTACCAGAAAATTATAGTAAAGAAAATGTATATTTGATTATTCATGCAATAATCACGGCTAGAATTGTATTTGTAAAGAATTGGAAAGGTGAAGAGATTCCTACAGATGAAAATGTGATTGGAATGTGCAGAAATAAATAGATTAACACTTGCAATTAAAGGAAAGGAAGAATCTGATTATTATAATATATGGAATTTATTTTATCAATGGTAATAGAGAATAAATATGAAAGTAATATATAATAAAGTTAAGTAAGTTATGAAAATGTTACAACAATAGAAATGTTAAGTATTAAGTATTAGTATTAAAATAAGAGTAGATATAGACAATGAATATCGTGGTAAACTTTAACTGTTATGACACAAAAAAATTGTACCCAGATGATATACTGTTTAATGAATGATGGAATATTTGTATTAAAAGAAAATAATTTTTTTTAAAAAAAAACCTTTAAAAAAGACCACTGGATATAGCACTTTATTATTTTCAAAAGAACTACACTGCCTACAAATATCAATCCATTCTGCTGGCTGGGGGATTCTGGGAGTTGAAGTCCACCCATCTTCAAGCTACCAAGGTTGAGAAACACTGACTTAATGCTAGAAGCAGAAGCGAGGTTTTAAGTCAGGCACAGTCAGGTGTTTCCCTTAATGACCTTATCACTTAGCAATGGGGTTGCCAGTCCTGATTGCAATCAATAAGAAAGGATTACTTGTAAAATATTTACTTGTGCGAAGAAGGAAACTGGATTAGCATATAGGCTAAAACAAAAGAAGGGACGATGAAATTCTCTATGGCTGTTTCAAAATTGCTCCCATATGAGCAAGACAGCTCATTCTGTGTCAGATTACGTTATTTCTTCTTCCTCTCCTGTTTTAGTTCTGGGATAATTTAGAAAGATCCTTCACAGAAAGGTAGGGTATTAAAAAGAGAACATTTTTTGTCCACGGAGCTTGGAGATTTCCGCATTAGCAGAAGCCTTTTATTAGGCTTAGGTGATTTAATGTAATCAGTTTCTTAACAAAGCCCTAAAGAGGCTCAGTTAAAATAATGATTGAGAACAGCAGAGTAGAAATCCAGGCACGTATATCAGTAACAAAACTGCAGATACCAGATTGACTTGTAATATAACCATCAATACTGAAACGGAGCCAAAAAATGTAATACACATCTTTTCCTGATCTCCCATCCCTTTCTCAATTCTTTGTCTGAATACTGAATAAAAACCAGCAGGAAACATTTACCTGGCTAGTCTAAAAGTTCACTCAGAAATCCAACAACCAACCATTTCTTTTTGTCCAAATAAAACAAATGATGTTCAGTTACAATCTTGGCATTTCTCTTTTCCTGGAAATGTGGCCAACCGCGCAACGTATTGTAGCAAACTAACTCCCACAAAGAAAACATTTCATTTTTTTTTTACTTATTTCCCACTGATAATTTTCCCTTATAGAATACAACAAGAGGAAAAACTGTATCAGAATTTAAATAACTGCAGATTCCCTCCCCCCGCCCACTTTCTTTAAAACTTTGCGTATTGTTTTCCTTTGTTTGTTTTTGGCATTCAAATAATAAAAAGCATATAAAAATAAAATGATTTATTATATACTGATTGCAAAAACAGTCACAGAGTAATATTTGCTAAGAGACTCGCTAAGAATCAAGATCCAATTTGTGTAGTTTGTGTGTATATTCATTCTCCCTTCCCTTCCCTTCCCTTCCCTTCCCTTCCCTTCCCTTCCCTTCCCTTCCCTTCCCTTCCCCAGATTGAAGGCCTATTGTTCTTTGACAAAAGAATGATGAGGAAAATCATAAGGAAATACTTTTTCATATGGGGAATATGAAATTTCATAATTTGTCACTACATCTCAGCATTCTAAATTCCAGTCTCAAAGCCAATATCTCTTAGGAACTCATCAAGATGTACCTTCAACCAGGTCTGCCACCGAGAACAGGTAATGGTATCTACACACCATTTCTACCCTTCACACCATCCTACTTCTGGATGTGGTGTTGTTGCCAGAAGTGAGCAGACTTGTTTCTTTTGCATTTTTTTAGCAGCCCCCCCCCCCACCTCCCCGAATGGCGAATCCCCTGGCAAGGATTGTGTTTTAGCATTTTTAAAAAATGCTAAAATAGCTGTGTTAAATTGTGGATAGTCTTGGTGCATCTATTTTAGCAAGTTATACACACATAAAACATATGTGAGAAAAAAGAGGGTGGAAATGAAAAAGGATGGTCTCCCTTGAGGGACTTTATTGACTTGTATATGACACTAATCTTTTGTTGTTTTTATAAAGCATGGTTGATTGCCATAAGGATATTTTCTGCTCCTTGTTAATATGGCTGATTAAAATGAAAAGTTTAGATATGCCCCTTTGGGAGATCATGCCACTAGTTTATAAAAGCAAATATTTGAGCATTACCCTTTAGTCCTTGCTGCACTTGTAACATAAATCTCACCTAGAAAGAAAAAACATAAAGTAGGAAAATTGGGAGAAGATATTCATACTTCCCTTATTTAGCACTAGTTCCAGTAGGACATCTAAATGCCATTACTCAGATCACTCTCAATGGATTTATGCCATGTGAGGGAATACAACTGGGGTTGCTATCTGCATTTGGGAAAAGTTCCTGCAGCCAGACACCAACTCTTCCCACCCATTCCCCTATTCCAAGGATTGGCTCATCTCATCTCTTCTCTCAAAGAGCAGCAAAAGTTTACAGCCCCAGAAACCAGATAGGATCCTAACTTTTCAAGATCTTGTTTGTCTGTGGATTTTTTGTTGTTGTTGCTTTTGTTTGGGGTGGTTAAAAGAGTAAAATAGGAACAGTTGGGCATTTGGCTTGACGCTAGAAAGAGTGCAGAGAAGAACAACAAGATGAATAGATGATTGGGGGCTAAAACATATGAAGAACGGTTGCAGCAATTGGGCATGTCTAATTTAATGAAAAGAAGGACTAGGGATGACATGATAGCAGTATTGCAATATCTAAGGGGCTGCCACAAAGAAGGGAGGATGTCAATCTGTTCTCCAAAGCACCTGAAGGCAGGACAACAAGCCTTGGAAGGAAACTAATCAAGGAGAGAAGCAACCTAGAACTAAGGAGAAATTTCCTGACAGTTAGAACAATTAATCAGTGGAATGACTTGCCTCCAGAAGTTGTGGGTGCTCCAACATTCAAGATTTTTAAGAAGAGATTGGACAACCCTTAGTCTGAAATATATATAAATTTCCTGCTTTGAGCAGGGGGTTGGGCTACAAGACCTCCAAGGTCCCTTCCAACTCTGTTATTCAGGTGATATCTCTTCCTCTTGCTCCAAAGTATAACATACAGTAAATAAAATAAAATATTGATTAAGGACACTTCTATGATGTGTAGGTGTCCTGTATGCCAACAAAACCCAGTGTGGCTTTTGAACTGGCAAGGACTGTGGAGCTTATATACTATGCCAATATGGAAGCAACTACTGGAGAAGTATTCCAGTTGTTAGCCAGCTACTTCATAGAATATCCGACCCTTTTCCAAAGCTTCAGATAATAGTTGTTTCAGCACTGCACCGTTGTGATACTATATGCCTGTCTTTGTCTGATAATGGATGAATTCTACAGATCATTTCCTCCAAATAATTTATGACTCAAATATTTCACCACTTCCAAAGTGAAAATAGAAAAATAAGGATGGTAGACAACTGCTCGTTTCAAGTGATGCCTAGTTAATTTCTTACAAAAAGAGAGAGAGAGAGAGAGAGAGACACTGGACACATAACAACGAAGACACTTCAAACAGCTTTATGTTAACAATGTAAGTATCTTCTTACCTTATAACCTACAAGGGGAGTCTGTTATATGAAAGCCAACCAACCATAGTTTGACTGCTGGATTTGAACCCAGTAAAAGCAGATGGATGAGCTTCCCTTAACTCTTACAATTATTGATGTGCACCAGATTGGTCCATGAGAGACTGCAGGTCGACCGTCTACTAGAAAATAGGCTTCTTCGTATCATGGGAAAAGCAAAAACCTTGCAGCTTGCAAAGTTATATTTCCAGTGATTCCACACAATATCATATCTCTGCTGTGTTTAACTGCTGGAGCTGTTAAGTAAAATCTGCTGTTGCCAACATAGATACTGATTTAATGGGTGTTAGAAAAATGACTCACTGTCATTATTTGGGGCTAAAACTCATATTGAGAGCATAGAAGGATATAAAATCTAGATTTCTGTAGATTACTCAGTGGTTGAATAATTTACACTGTGACTGGACAAAACACTAGAGAATTTGCTCTCGGAAACAGCCTTGATTTCATGAAAGGTTGTGCGTTGTACAGGACTGCTTGTACGTCAGCTTTCATTTCTTGATATATATTTTTTTCATTTTCTTGATTCTCAAGCTATGGTAAGGGAAGAAACAAATCTAACTGCTATGTTTGCAATCTGCTTAAGATCAGTACCTGTCTTGCTTAGTTAGTTCGATTTTATGCACTTTTCTACTCAGATATGACAAAACAGGCGACCAACAATCTCTTGTAACATTTTTAAAAGCTGCAGTGAAGGTGAAGATTTATTTATCAACGATTTATCCCAACTTTTCCTGAAGAGCGTAACAAACTAAAGATAAATCCCTCTCCCTCCTATCTCCCCCTACAACAGCCAACTGAGAACTGTTTGGAAGTTAGGCTGATGGGTTGAACATCACTCAGAGAGCTTCCCTGAGTGACATAAGTAGGCCCATTTAAATTGTACTTTTGAATGGTTGAGAATATTTTTCTGAGTCAGTATAGGATAGTGCAGTGGCGTCCAAAATCAGCAACTTTTAAGACTTGAGGACTTCAACTCCCAGAATTCTCCAGCCATCATGACTAGCTGGGAATTCTGAGATTCCACATGTCTTAAAGTTGCCAAGATTGGACACTACCCTGGAAAGCAGGAGACTGTAAATTCTAGGCCTATCTTCAGCATGAAAGCCAGTTGGGTGAGTTTGGGTCAAACACACTCTCTCAGACCAACACTTTTCAGGATTGTTGTTATGGAAGATATAGGAAGTGGAAGAGGATTAAGTAAGTTCACCATGTTCAACATACCTACATAATAGGCATATATACTTTTTTATTCTTATATTATATACATATATGGCAGAATGAAAATATAATAATAATATACATATACATATATGGCAGAATGAAATAATAATAATAATAATAATAATAATAATAATAATAATAATACAGACAGATCGTCATTTGGAACACAACACGCCAGATATCACAGTTGTTGAAAACTGAAGCGTCCAATTAACTGATATCGCTGTACCAGGAGACGCCAGAGTCGAAGAAAAAGAACGGGAAAAAAATCACGAAATATTGCTACCTGGCCATCGAAACTACACGGCTATGGATGAAACATGTAACAGTGATACCCACTGTCATTGGGGCACTTGGTACCATGTCCAAGAATTTTACAAAACACATCAAGAAATTGCAGCTTCCTGCAATAATACTAGCGGAACTGTAAAAAACTGTGCTACTCAGAACATCATATATTTTAAGAAGATACTTGATTGATACCTAGGATGCTGGCAGCAACCCCTATCAACCAATAGCATCAGTCAATCGTATTTGTGACACATTTTTAAATGTTCAGTTGACTGAGTTTCATATTTAATGAATAAAAGAGAGAATAATAATATCATGGTACCAGGCGATATCAGAGTCGAAGAAAAAGAACTGGAAAAAAATCATGAAATATTGCAACCTGGCCATCAAAACTATGTGATTATGGAAGAAACATGTAACAGTGATACCCACTGTCATTGGAGCACTTAGTACCATAAAATCCTATAAATTCCAAGAATTTTATAAAACTACATCAAGAAATTGCAGTTTCCTGCAATAACACTAGCAGAAGTGCAAAAAAATTGTGCTACTTGGAACATCGTACATCTTAAGAAGGTACTTGGTTGATACCTAGGATGCTGCCAGAAACCCGTATCAACCAATAGCACCAGTCAATCGTATTTGTGACACATTTTTAAATGTTCAGTTGACTGAGTTTCATGTTTAATGAATAAAGTATATAATAATAATAATAATAATAATAATAATAATAATAATAATAATAATAATGCAGAAGGACTGGGTATCAATATTAGAAAACCAAAAGCGAAAGCATTTTTAATCTCAAAGTGGAAGATCAAATGTGAACACAAGATAAAAAAATTAGGATCAGAAGCAAGTAATTTAAAGAACATGAAAAAGAAAAAAATTGAACAATGTAAGCATCAATACAAACTAAATAAAATATTGTCTTAGCACCATAAAAATTGAAGAAGCTTTGAAAATCAACAAATAAACCAAAAAATAACAGCAACAGCTGAGAAAGTTGAATAGTACGAGGCACAGATCATCCAATTTAAGCAAAATATGTTATTTCAATAAGACCAGAGGCAATCCTACCAAAATATAAATGGCAATAGACATTCTGAAAATGGAGGGGGGAGGGAAGAAAAGAAAGAAAAAGGAAATAAGCAATCCAGTTTTGGAAAGATTTATGAGAAACTCAAAAAGACTGTAATAAAAATGTTGGACAGATAAAAAAAATTGAAGTTAGTAAAAATCAAGACCTAATAATAACAGCAGAATGTTTAAAAATCTAGTGAAAAGGATTTCACTAAAAACTAGGCATCTTCTGTCAATGATTCATCAAATCAGAAATGTTTCTATCAATCCATCAATGGAGAGACTACAATAAACCAACCAACAGCTGATAAAAAAAGGAATAGTACAGTTCTAGGCAGAGCTATGGAACAACTCAAAGAAATTCAACAAGAACACAGTTTGAATAAAGGAGGTAGAGAATGGAAAAAAAGCTGAAATGAAAGAATTTGTAATAACAGCAGAAATGGTGGAGAAAAAGGCAAGGGAGATCAAGAATTGATCAGCACCCACTCATTGCCTTTTCCCAGATCCTTGGGAAGGACTCAATAGGTGGATAAAAATATCAAATGCAAAAATACTAAATGTCTGGCTGACTGTGTGACCAACTAGAATAATTTTACCTAAGGTGTTTGGAACTAAAAGGAATAAGGTAAGAAAAACAGAGAGTTTTTATTTCCCCCAAAATGGATGGTTGAATTCAAACTTGGCCCAAATGTGCAGTGCAAAGATGAAGGGTTTTTTTATTTCTTAACGCTTGTCACTCTTATTCTTTCTCATTCCCCCTCCTTTTTATTACTCTATCTGTGGCACACAATGAATCTAAAAGCTGACACTCATCCTAGAGTGAGAGAAGAAGACAGTAGGAGTTGCACCGATAGACCAGCAAGGGATATGTTTGGTTCATCTCTCTTCTACGAGCAAAAAAAAATTGAGGTACTGAAGAGACATCTTAATTTGGCCATTGATAGGTGATGATCGATGACACTTTCATCGATCAGAAATAACTAGATTAATTTTCCTCCAACCTTTCAGAAAGGCCAAAATAGTGATTTCCAAGCCAAAGCATTGTCCTGAGCATTCGGTTAGTAAAAAGCTTCTAATTGACCCATCCCTGGTCTCCAGGTGGAATCTTTTATTTGTTATCATCTCTCTAAAGTCTTCCTCTCACACATTTTTAATCCACTATTTCCAATATGGAGTCAACATATAATACAAGACATAAAATCAATAGATAATCTTGAATATCTGAAAGCACTGTAGAAACTTTCTTCTTCTTCTTCTTTCTTCTTCTTCTTCTTCTCCTCCTCCACCTCCTCCTCCTCCTCCTCCTCCTCCCCTTCCTTCTTCTTCATAAAACACTCACAAATCAGGGCAACCTAGACATGACAGCCCATGATAGAAGATCCAATTCTTACTACTGAATGGATGATTTTATTAAATTCTAAAGAGCACAAAGACATTATTGATATATATTAACTGTACCGAACTGTTTTGTACATTAATTGCACAACTTATAACAAGTTATTCCTTTCATTTGCCTCTCATTAAAAAAAAAAAAATCTCAGTAGGAAATTTTTTTAATCAATCAAATAAATCTCTCCAATGAATGTATTTAGAAATTTAAAAATAAAAATCCCCTATTTACTCTTTTGGTTTCAAGATAAATAGGGCAAGCTATTTAGGTGCACACAGGAGATATATAAACTTTGTGTTAGAAACACAGAGATAATTTCTTCTTTGTGCTTTTAGAATCAAACCACCTCATCCCTCAAAAGGAAACACTGAAAGAATCTTTGGTATTCCTTTCTCATTGGAAAATGCAATGTTTACATATGCGTATGTCCCAAACAGCAGTGAATTTGGGAATGATAACATCACAGGGATGGGATGGAAGATGCAATGATTGGATGTACATTTCCTGCAATTAAGCCAGTTATGATAGTGATAGGCAGCAGTAATTTAGATCTATGCTGTATTGTGAAGAGAAAGTCATGCTTTTTAATGGGGAAAATAATGCACAATTTAAATAGATAATATGCTAATTTAACAAAAACAAACAGCGATAATAACACCAATTAAGGCAATTGTGGATAATTATATGTAAGTGATGCATAATAACAATTTGAACCTAAACTATATCCATTTTTTTTGGAAGAGTGCCCAAAGCACGTAATACCATATTAAAAAAAAAATAGTAAAGGATAGATTTAGACAGACAATCTGAGAATTCTAGGGCTGAAAGTAGCTTCAAAATGCTGGGTTTTACAACCTCCTTACTGACAAAAATTGATTCATTTTAAAACAGGATAGCACTAGCACTAGCACTTCGAGGTATATACCACTTTATGGTGCTATACAGCCTTCTCTAAGCAGTTTACATAGTCAGCATGTTGTCCCCAGCAATCTGGGTCCTCATTTTACTGACTTTGGAAAGATGGAAGACTGAGTCAACCTTGAGCCAGTCAGTATCAAACTGCTGGCAGTTGGCAAAGTTAGCCTGCAATACTGCATTTTAACCACTGCACCAACACAATTCTTCTGGATACAAACAAAACCCAGCAATATAAGCCCTTACTGTAAGTACACTTACCATGATTATTTAAATAAAAATAATCTAAAGAAAGTTCCACCAAGATTATTTACTCATTTTATATGTAAAACCATATTATTTGGTAGCTAGTCTATTGTAGAGTTTATATTCAAGTATATTTTATGCTTCAAAATGCTGGAAAAGAGTAGTTGAGAAGGCCATCAGAACTAAAATAAAGACCAACAGATTGTATATGACTTCAGGTCTCAAGTTGGTTTTGGGGGGAAAAAATGCGCATTTTAGTTTAGAAATAGAATGCAAGAAAACTCAGAAGAACCACAAATATTCATCCAACCCTAGAATGAAACAAGCAATTTCAGCCATGTTTCTCAACGTAAGCAACTTTAAGATGCGCAGATTTCAACATTTAGAATTCCCGATGCTGGCTGGGGAATTTTGGGAATTGAATTCCATGCATTTTAAAGTTGTTGAGATTGAGAAACACCGAACTAGAAGCAATCTTTATGAACTTACGACTTTTCTGCTATGGGAGTTGGAAAAAACACCAGGTTAGAGAGATTAAAGCTTGTATTGCTCCCTTGAATTCACTTCATTGAAAAAATGTGAGACCAAATTAAAAAGTGAGCACTGGGAAAATTTTCTTCTTCTTCTTCTTTAATTGTTGGGAAGGGCGAAAGGGAGACACTGACTTACTTCACAGAAGGTGACTGAAGGGAATCTGTGTTGTTGCTTTAACTAAAAAGCCCTTGACCAACTAAAAACCCATGCTCTCACAGTGGATGAGGGTCTCTCCTATTGCTTATAGATTTTTCTAGGAATAATCAGGGGATCACAGAACTTCCCACTGTCTCCTGATCAACCCCAGAAGGAAATAGTATCCTGAAGCCCTGTGAGTTGCAGCAGATGAAAAGTAAAACAAGGTTATGTGGATGCACATAAAAACAAGCAGAATTTGATCTCATCTTGACTCCCCCCCTTCTAGACATTGTGTGGCCATCTCTGATCACGAAAGCAAACAGATAAAGCTTTATTTTTTTTCACTACCTAAAGACCTCCTTTGCCAAGTTGTCATAACCCCTCTTGTAATTTCTGAAAACATTGTCCATATTCTGTGACAAGGATGGGAGAATTTCTTCCCCCAGCCTAAATATATTTCTATATCTTTGGCACAGTGGTGGAATTCAAATTTTTTTACTACCGGTTCTGTGGGCGTGGCTTCGTGGGTATGGCAGGGGAAGGATACTGCAAAATCTCCATTCCATCCCCACTCCAGGGGAAGGGCACTGCAAAATCCCCATTCCCTCCCCACTCCTGGGGGAAGGATATTGCAAAATCTCCATTCCCACCCCACTCTGGGGCCAGCCAGAGGTGGTATTTGCCGGTTCTCTGAACTACTCAAAATTTCCGCTACCAGTTCTCCAGAACCTGTCAGAACTTTCTGAATAGCACCCCTGCTTGGGCAGATATATCTATTTATGTATATCTGCCCAGCATGATATGCTTTAAGAAAAAGTACACACCGTAATTATATATTCCAGTCTTTCAATCCTAGCGCCTTTGAGAAATGTTCACATCCCCATAAAATCAGATAGCCCAGACAAAAGACACATCTGGAGGGACTTATGCTGGGAAAGGATGCTTTAAAGCAGTGTTTTTCAAACTCGGCAACTTTAAGATATGTGGACTTCCACTCCCAGAATTCCCCGGTTGCATGCTGGCTGGGGTGTTCTGGGAGTTGAAATCCATGCCTCTTATAGTTGCTGGGTAAATGTAAATGTAAGAGACTATATAGTTCACGTTGCATTTTGGGGAAGGCAGGCTCAGTACGTACTCTATGTCCTTTCATGAATTCCCAAAATACATTATTTAGAAACAATATAGCATATATGAATCTAATTATTTTACTGTAATTGTTTTACATATTCTACTGTTGTAAATCTGCTCTGTGAAAGAACAAACCACCCTTCTTGCATTCTCAAATAGCCCAGAAAATGGGTTGTGCTCCACTGAGCACAATGGAAAGATCACACTATGTCAGAGTTAGTTGAACTATTTATAAAAAATGAAATTCCCTGAAGTCCTCAAGTAAAAACAATTAGTGGTGTAATAATGAAAGCATACTCTTCACAATTATTATGGGATAATCATCATGCTTGTTTTGTGACTGATGAAGAAAGATGCTGAATGGGAAATTTAATCATTGATTTCCTATCCTAGAGTGAGGTGCCTAATGAGATCACATAATTACAACCCAGTGAATTTGTATCTTTAGTTGATGCACAACTCTGATTACCTAAGAAAGGGGTTGCATAATCTTCCAAACAATCCATGGGAAGTGCTTTGAACATATACAGTGATGAGAATATTTATTTATTTATTTATTTATTTATTTATTTATTTATTTATTTATTTATTTTATTTAATCAAATTTATATGCCGCCCTCTCTCCGAAAAGGACTCAGGGCGGCTCACAGCAATAAAACACATAAAATTCAATATTAAAATGTTAAAAACCATTAAAACTCCCCTTAAAACCCCTTCAGTCCAATCCGGTCTGGCGAAATAACCATGTTTTGAGGTCACGGCGGAAAGAGCAAAGATCAGGGGCCATCCATAGCCCCAGGGGGAGTTGATTCCATAAGGTAGGTGCGCCCACAGAGAAAGCCCGTTCCCTAGGAGTCACCAACCGACACTACCTGGGAAAGCTAAAAAGCACAGGGAAAAAGAAACCACCAATGTGCTGCTCAGTTTAAAAGAATATAAAGATGATCCTCACTTAACCACCTTTAAGGCATGGCATGGTGGCTCAGCGGTTAAGATGCTGGGCTTGTTGGCTGGAAAGCCAACATCCCATGTTCGAGTCCTGCGCCAGCGACAGGGTGAGTCCCAATCCTTGCTCCAACTCCTGCCCACTTAGCAGTTCAAAAGCATGCAAATGAGAATAGATTAATAGGGGCCACTTTGGTGGGAAAGTAACAGTGCTCTATGACGTCATGCTGATCACCGTGACTGCAGAAATGTCTTTAGATAGCACTGGCTCAACACTCTTGAAACGGACATGAGCACCGCGCCCCCCCCATAGACTGCAATGACTAGAGGAATAAAATCTGTGGGGACTCCTTTTTTTACCTCACTTAACAGTCCTTTGCTTGGCAACTGCTCAGATTTATAACAGTATTGAACAAGTGATAGTCACAACAGTCCTCATATTTATTGGCTTGCAATTACAACATCCCAGCATCCCATTGTCATGTGATTGACATTTGTGATCTACTTTGTTGGCGTCCTACAAGCAAAGTCAATGGGGGGGGGGCTGTTTACCAACAGTGATCATGTGACATTTTCACTTAAGAATAATGACACCACAATAATATCCTAGGAATTCCCCAAATGCTTTTATACTATTCTTACCTTAGTTGCTATAAGTTTGATCCATATCAGAAAACTATTTCCAAGTAATCCAAATATGATGTTACTTTGTTGAAATAGTGTGTGTGTGTGTGTGTGTGTGTGTGTGTGTATAAATATAAGTATAAAGAAAGAAAGATTTGGCTCATAGGCCATTAGTCACCATTGAACGACACTATTTATCATGTATGTGTCAGAGTTCCAAGTAACACCCCAAATGAAATCAAACTCTGAGGCTTGAATTTCCTCAAAGTTAACTTTTATTAGAGATGTCGTATTGGCACATCTGTGAAAACCTGAATCTGAGAGCTTCCGGGTTTTCCACACCCAAAAGAAAGTTCAAGACCTTGCCCCTCTCCCACATGTCCATCAAACATCCAATCAATTGCTGTCCAGAATAGAAGATACCTACACATTCTTCTCCACACAGCTTCAGGGCCCCACGGCCTTGACTTTCTATAAAGAATTTTATTGTGACTACATATCGTCTTCTCTCTATGTAATCCCCCCTCCCAATTTCCCACAGTAGGATTTCTGGCAGGCCTGAAACCTGAAGGCACAAAGGTAGAAATATGGCTTCCAGGTCTGACAATATGTTTCTATTTTAATGCTGGAAAGTTCATCAATCACATACAGTTAGTCCTCAACTTACAACTATCAGTTTAGTGTTTGTTTGAAATTACAATGTCATTGAAAAAAGTGACTTATGACCATTTTTCACACTTACGACCATTGCAGCATCTCCAGGGACAAGTGATTAAAATTTAGACGCTTGGCAACTGCCTCATATTTATGATGGTTGTCCCAGGTTCATGTGATCACCTTCTATGACCTTCTGATAAACAAAGCCAGATTCACATAACAACCATGTTACTATATTAACAGCTGCAGTGATTCACTTAACAACTGTAGCAAGAAAGGTCATAAAATGGGACAAAACTTACTTAACAACTGTCTTGCTCAAGAACAGAAACGTTGGCCTTAGTTGTGATTGGAAGTTGAGGATTAATACTATTTCAATTGTTAACATGATGTAGGAAAAAATATTTTACAGTATTACTTTTTTGCTGTTTGTATCACATGAAGATTAACACCGGGCCTAAAATGTAAGAAGTTCAGGGTTTCTGATAGAATTAAGAGTGTTAGTGGTGTTGAAGAGATTCTCACTCTGATTAAAAAAGCAGAAGATGTGTTAAAGAAACAGACATAATGCTTATTTTCAAGAATTTCCAACTGAATTGTTCAAATGACAATAATTACAGAAACATTAAAGTTTATCCTGTTGTCATTTAGCGACTGCCTTGTTCAGCAACTGTTTGCGGTTACAACAGTGATGAAAAAATAACTTTGCAAACAGTTACAGTTGCAACCAGTTGCATTTATGATCTTCTCAGCAGGAGTGGGTTCTACTTACCTTTACTATTGGTTCACAACGGGATTGTGTGCCTTGCTTATGCACATGCGCAGAAGCTTCTGCACATGCACAGATCACTGATGATGACATCCGGGGGGTGGGGATGGCTGAGGGTCCCGCTGGTTTTACTACCGGTTCTTGCGAACCGGTCTGAACCAGGGGCAACCCACCACTGCTTCTCAGGTCTCTAAAGCAAAAGAACGCTGAAGTAAGCTCATAGTCACAGTTTCATTTCATTTTTTTTACATAAATATATTAATTTTTTAAAACTAGAAAGATTAAAAACTAACAATTTACGTAGAAAAGAGAAAAATATAAACAAAGAAAGAAAAAGTAAAACTAAAAGTGCAGGAAAAAAAAGAATTACAAAGAAATGACTTCAAACTTTCTATTAGGACAGGTATGAATATAAATTTAAATTAGACTCTTAGTCTAAGCTTACAATATAACTTTCATTTTTTAAAAAATTGTCTATTCTATAACTTCACCTAATAATGCAGTTGCCGGTTTGTGAGGCAATGAAGGTGAGTTGATGTTTAGGCTTTGCAAAAGCAATTGCAGACAGGTAGAAACTCCACGTAATCACAATTTTTGCTCAAAACTATCCAGTGTGTTCCTTCTTCTGATAGTAATTCAGCTACCCTCTAGGATTTTCAAAGATGTGCTGAGATTCAGAGGCAGCTTCACTCCATCCAGGCCCTTATCTTAGAAAAGTAAATGCTAAGACAGAGTGAGTTGCATAGCAGAAAATGAAATAAGAAAATGGCAAACGATGTCTGGAGATGAACAGCTCTTACAGACAGGCCAGTATCAGTCAACTGCCAGGACCACAAACTATCTTGAGTAGCATATTCTGTTGGGATTCCTGCCTGGAGTTTTCTAGCAATTAGAAAAGGATCAGATATCCTGAGGTAGCATCTCATCGCAACTGGTGCAATAACTTTGGGAAAAAAGGCAAAAGCTGTATGCTACTTTATAGACTTTGAGACGTTTATTTGAAATGAGTATTAAAAGACTGAGTATTAAAAATGTGTTTACGTGGAAATAAATCCTGGCCATCAAGAGACATGACCCTCTATCCCTCATGTCCATCCACGAAGGACACAAATTTGATCTAACCGGGACCACAGTTGTAACCCAGGCGAAGTCAAGGAAAGAAAGGGAATTTGTGGAAGCCTGGTTTTCCACCAATAAATCAATAAACAGACACATTGACACTGATCCTATCTACCAACCACTTAGAACGAAAGAACAACATCAGCCACAATCCCAAAGGCAGCATTTAAAGACCAACAAACAACCACGCTGCAAACATAGTTATAACTCAACCAGTAGTGGGTTTCAAATCCCAGTGCTACCGGTTCGCTATTGGTAGCGCGTGGCACTTCTTCACATGCGCAGAGCATTTTTGATGATGTCTGGGCCACCTCCTGCCACTGCCACTATTGGTTCGCCTGAACCAGGGTGAACCGGGAGCAACCCACCACCGAACTTGACAGATCACAAGAAATCAGACCACATCACACGCAGCCAATCAAACCAACCCAAAACCAGACCATGATGTCATCAGAAGACATCCGAACAACAACACCGGCACCAATTTACATCATACAGACGGTACTTAAAACCAAGGACTATGACTCAGCAACTACAGCCAGCCAATCACACAACCCGAAATCAGTCCAGGACTCAGAAAGGTATTTAAAGGCCAGTGCTCCCCCAGACAAGCATAATCCAAAGCGCACTGAAGATGTCTCCTCAAATGGGCACGAAACATTTGCAACCAAATCGCCAAGCTCGGAGCTCAAACCAACAAGTTAACTACCAACCTGAGCTGCTAACATTCAAAGACATTTCAAATTACATGGAAACTTCACCTGGTAAAGAAGGTGGAGTTAAATCAGAGCCATAGCCTCTTGCTGGGGAAGGTGATTTTGCTGGGTAATACAGCATTGTGTACATATTTTGTACGCTATGTACCTCTGGGTCCTTGGAAAGCAAAGAACCCTCACAAGGTCCCAACTGTGGTCACTAAATGAGGACCATCTGTATAATGTGTTCAATTACACACATGATATAATTGTGTGCTTACTTCAATTGTGAATTAAGTCCTTTCTAAGAAACTAATTTGAGAAAACGCCTAGAGAGGCTTCTCTCTAATTCACATGAAGTTAAATTGAGGGGGGTAAGGAAGCACATTCGAGCTTGCAATATTCTGTTAATAAAATTCTGTTCTAATAAAAGTAGTTTTAAACCTGTAGGGCATTGGTGTCTTAGTATGATCTACCCAATAGGGTAGACAGTGTAAAATAAAATAACGCAAGATGTATTTGTGTTCTCCACTCTATGAGAAACATCAATTCCAACCCTCAATAAACAAATGCATAAACCACCACATTCATAAAGTTGCTTACGGCAGTGTAGCATGATACATTCAATCAATTACAAAAGCACAGGTTGTATCAGAATGTTTAACTGATCAATCTATCCTACTTTCAGCTACCACAGAAATATGGTTAAAACTACAACTTTTTTTAATAGAATCTATCAATAAATGCAGCCCCCTAGACTCATAGGACAGAGCATGGCTGTATTATTAAATCGTGGTTGCAAATTGTTATCTTTTGTGACCTTTTTAGCAATAACCAATAACTCATTTGGATTTTTAGCCCTAACAATAAAATTTCCACTACTGTAAATTGTTTAATTGCAGACATTTATCACCCAGCTGGTACTAGTAATCAGTTTGTTAAGGAATTTAATTTCAAGGCTTCTGGCATTATCAGAGTCAGCTCCTCTCCTGGTGATTTAGGGAGATGTTAACATTCCAGACAAATCTTTCTTTTTTGGTACAGAGATATATTTACTGTTATCTTCTATATTAGTTCTCTTGAGAAATTCACCTGTTGAAACTTGTCTATGTTCCAATTTTCATTGTTGTCTTTCAGTTTACTTCTACTCAAAAGTATTCTTTTTCATTTTAATTTTTTTATCATGTCAATCCTTTTTATTAGTTTATAATATAAAATACAAAAATACAAAAGCAAATAATAGAAAAAATAGGGGAGAGAAAATGGAAGGGAAAGGTGTAGAGAAGAAGGGAAAAAGAAAGAAAAGGCATTGACTTTTGACTCTCTTTGGTACAGTAGAACAAGAAGTAACATCGAATCTCAACTTTTTACTTTTACATAATAATATAAACTAGTTTCGATAGTTTCTAATTTCTGTAACAACAGATCTATCTAATAAATAAAACCCAACATCAAAGTTTCGCTGAGAAAGAATAAAACCAGTCAGCCACATTTGATGTTTTAGACCAGTAGTTCCCAAATTTTTTCAGTCCACCGCCCCCTTGGTACTACAAACTCATCCTCAGTGCCCCCCCACCCAGGGGTGGGTTCTACTTACCTTTACTACCGGTTTGCAGTGGGGCCGCGTGCGCACGCTCATTTTGCTCGTGCATGCACGAACTCTTCTGCACATGCGCAGAAGCATTTTGGTGATGTCGGGGTCGGTGGGCGGGGCCTCCTGCCAGTTTTACTACCGGTTCTATAGAACCGGTGAGAACCGGGGCAACCCACCACTGCCCCCACTCCACCCCCTATAAATAGCATTGTTCGGAATAGCGGTTTGCACGACCCACTAAGGAAGATAGTAACAGTAAAATACACGGAATACAGCCATTTTTGGCCTCCTGAAGCCTTGCCCAGCATGTCCCATTTTTGTGAAAAACGGGCCCGTTTTTTGCAAAAATGGGGTGCGCAGAGCCTTTGGGAGGCCTGCAGGCTGCTCCAATACAAATCTATCCCTGTAACAAAAATAGCTAACACTATTAGTTAACACTAAAGAAATCTCCTGAATCAACCAATCTAGAGCAGTGATTCTCAGCTGGGGGTTCCTTTTGAATTTGCTGGCCACCAGCAAGTGGGAGAAAGCAATTTCACAGAGGAGGGGATGGAGAGGGCTGTGGGATGAATTCACACCCATTCCCAGACCCACTTGGGATCAACCTGCAGCCCTCCCCTGCTTCCTCAGGCGGTGGAGCGTGTGGCGGGGGATGCTTTTCAAGAAGTCACAAGGAGGGCTGAGAGCTGGTTTCTGTCCCACAGGTAAGATTTGGTCCAGAACCAACCCCAACATGAAGGTCTTTTATTTGCTCCTTGTACTCCTTGTCTTTGCATTTTTTTTTATCTTCCAACTTGTTTCATCATTAATATTGCTTAGGGTTCAGTATTGGATTTTTTTTTTCTTTGTACCATCTTCCTTTGGTAATTCTTCTTTTCACCTTTCTTCTTTTCATCTTAATTAGCCCATCTGCACCGATGATGTCCAAGTATAGCCCTAAATCCTTGTTCTGGATGAAAAGGATGGGTATTCCTTTCTGAAAGTCCTGGACTGGAGATGATTTGTGCAAATCACCCCATTCTCCCCCCCCCCTTTTTTTTTTGCCATTTGTGGGCCAGATGATTAGGGGACTAAAACATATGAAGAACGGTTACAGGAGTCCTTGTGGCGCAGTAGTTAGGATGCAGTATTGCAGGCTGACTCTGCCCCTCAGCCAGGAGTTTGTTCCTGACCAGCCAAAGGTTGACTCAGCCTTCCATCCTTTCAAGGTCAGTAAAATGAGGAGCCAGATTGTTGGGGGCGACTCTGTAAACCATTTAGACAGAACTATAAAGCTTTCTGAAGCAGTATATAAGTCTAAGTGCTATTGCTATTGTTACAGGAAAAATGGCTGTAGGAATTGGGTATGTCTCATTTACTGAAAGGGAGGACTGGGATGACATGATAGCAGTGTCTCAATATCTAAGGAGCTGCCACAAAGAAGAGGAGGTCGACCTATTCTCCAAAGCACCTGAAAGCAAGACAAGGAGCAATGGATGGAAACTAATCAAGGAGAGAAGCAACGTAGAACTAAGGAGAAATTTCTTGACAGTGCGAACAATTAACCAGTGAAATGGCTTGCCTTCAGAAGTTGTGGGTGCTTCATCACTGGAGGTCTTTAAGAAGAGATTTGGACCATTGTCTGAAATGGTGTGTGATTTCCTTCCTGAGCAGGGGGTTGAATAGAGGACCTCCAAGGTCCCTTCCAACTCTGTTATTCTGTTAAACAGTTTTATTATGGTTTATTATAGCACAAAATACAATGAATGTAGGAATTAAGAAAGGGGGGGGGATAAAGATAAAGAAAAAAGAAGAGAGAGAAAAGGTGTTGACTTCCAATTGTTTCTAACCCAATAAATGCTAATACAATTAAGACTTCAGCTTTTTAACTTACCTATAATTATTACAAGTCAGTTCTATAACTGCATAATTATTAAATCTTCAAACCAAATTCTAAATTTCATTTTTTTTCCTATTTCATGCCTAAAAAAAACCAGAAGCAATATATCCCAACAGAAATAAGACCAAATAGACTCTCTTGTGTCAGGCATAAGAACCTAGGTACAGGATTGGTCAAATGAGTATAAGTTTATTCCATGTATCTCTAAACAAGAATATAAACTACTAACGTCCACGAAATTGGCAGATTTCGGTAGATAAGAATCAACAGAATTTAAGAAGATCTAGACTCCAAATCGATGTCATGCTTGACCCCTCCCTCAAATTCAGATTGGTCATCTTCTAATTTATATAGAAGATAGTTTAAAATAGTTTATATTGCCATCTAAGTGCATTTTTTCTCCTTTCCCCACATTGTGGGAAATAATAAACATTTCTATTTACACTTATTAATCTTTCTAAGATATCATAATTTATATTAACAAAAATCACTATACTCTTTCAAATTATTTAACCTTAAAGGGAAAATTATCTGCAACTCTTCTTTTTCAACTGTACTGGAGATATATAATTAAACTATCTTTATAGTAGGCACTGTAGATGTCAGATTTATATTCCAAAATTACAATTAACTCCTTTGTATTATCAGCTACAGTATTGTACAGTAGCTTCAGTGGTTTGATAATTTTCTGCACCTGGTTACATCTCTGGCTTACTCATTTTTCTTACAATGATTTGAGTAATTTGTCTCTCTTTGCTCCTCTTTTGTGAAGTTCTTGGAACATAATTGATCGATAAAGTGAATTGTTTTATTTAATAATAATTCTCCAAAATATCTTTTTTCAATCTCTATCTGGTTTAGGTGCCTTTGATGTTGCTTGATCTTCTTCTGTTCATTAGCTCCCTCTTGTGATCAAACAATAAATATTTTTTTAAAGGTTTTTATAGATCAGCTGGTATCTCTTGGCCAGTCAGAATCCATTAAAATTGGAAAACTCCAACCTCCATTAATAAACAATCCAAAATTTCAAATTATCATTCCCAAAGTCTAATTAACGTGACAAATTTATGGAAATGACAAAATGAAAACACAACTTTTAACCTCCTTATGTTTTTCTATCAAAATTAGAAAGAGAAAAGTATCCCACGGTTCTTTATTTTAGCTCACCTCTGGCAACCCTCATTGTTCAACAATTTTGATTTCCCAAAAATGGCGCAGATCTTCAAAAAGGAGTAATAAAAAGAGCCTCTTTTAGCTTAGTGAAAATAATAATTGAATAAGGTTTTTAAGAAATGAAAGGTATGACTTACTGCCCATTTGAAAAATAAAATCTAAAATGGTTGCTTTTTCAACGAAGAAGTGATTGCAGCCCCACCTCTCAATTTATGGGTGTCACTGCGTTATTTTATTTACCAGCTGAGCTCATTATTTCTGGACTGTCAGACTCTCCGTAGCTTTGCCAACTTCTTATCAGTAAGCTACGTGTTTCCGTATCCACCCACATTCCATTCCTTCACTTGCTTCTCACACTCTTTCCTTTGTTCTCTTTCCAGCAAGGTCCGGCTGAAAGATAGCCGGCCCGAATTACTTTCAAAAATGTAACAATTAACTTTTCTTAGTTAGTGAGGTGTTTTATTTTCTTTATAACAAATAAATGAGTTTTATTAGAAACCTTCCTTCGCGTTTCTTTTCGGAATATTGCAAACAAGGATAAGCCTCGATTCATCTCCTCCTCTAAACTAGGGTAATTAGTCCCAGAGCCAAACATGGGATTAATAAATGCCCTGACAATGGGCAACTCATCTGACTACTTCAGAGCGCCATTCCAGAGTGTTCTTGAAGACTAGTGCTGTATGGAGGATATTGTGGGATGATTCTGGGATGATTCTGGGACTCTCCCTAACAAAGGAGACTCATAGTTAGGGAACTCAGTTCCCTGTTTGTAAATTAAAAAAAGCTTTGGTGAGGAAGAGAGTTTTGCAGTGTCCTGGCCTCATCAGTAATGAGGAACAGAAGTATAGATTGATATGGACTTTCTTGAAAGTTCCTAATTGAAGGCTTTTGGTTGACAAAAAATGGAGAATTAGAAGTCTCTGAAAGAGCAGAGACTCTATAGCAGCAATGACCAATGGACTGGTTGGAAGCTCAGTCTAATAGAACATATATGGACAAGGACAAGAGTGCTCATTTGTACTGCAGAAAACTGCTCCTCATAAGGAAAACACAAGATAATGATTATCTCATGGGTCTGAGTAATGGGAGATGAGGAAAGCTAGCAAACTGTCAACTGCAGTGGAGCCTTTAAGGACAATGGGTTCAACTACCTTATTTTCTAATCACATTGGATTTGCAATTATTTCACAGTTTTAAATGAGGTCTTCCAAACAAGTTAGTAAAACCACCTGGTAAGTAAAATTTAATGCCAAAATGGAGGAATAGCTAACTAGCAGAACATAAGAATATAAAACAAATTTAGCAACATTTAGCAAAAAGCTAAAAAAGAATTTATTTTAAATATGGTTTAAATGGTTTAAAAGACCAGATGAATTTGGAATATTAGATCTTTTGCTAGGATGTTTTTTAAAATGAGTAAAAAAAAAACATTTCTATGGAAACAAAGGTTGTTTAGTCTGTCAGGAAATATATTATTGGCATGAGCAGAAAACAATGCAAATGAAACCTGACAATTCATGAACATAGAAATGGCCACCAGAGGTGGCTAAAGTTACAGACAAGGAAAATGATAGACCTTGAAGATTTGATCCTTGAGCCATTTCAAATAATTTTTGAAGAATTGGAAGAGAAACATATAATCAATTTGAGAACAATAATTTTTGCACCTGTAAATTTTAAAAATTTTTTATAAAGAAGTGAACAATGTGGTAGATAACAAAATGGAAGAATGTATAGACAGACAAGATGAAGAGGGAATACAAGTTCTGGCTGATGCAGAAACATTGGAAAATAAAGAATATGAGAATTAGAGATGACAGTCAAAGTAGAAATACAAAGAACAAATCAAGAGATGAAAAATATTCTAAACCAGGGCTTACTTACTTTTGGATTTACTAAAGAGGGTTTCTAAAAACTATGAAGAAAATTTGAATTGAGTTTCAATCCTACAAAAGCAATTTCATGAAATAAAGTTATCCATCCATCCACACACATACTTTAAAAATTTCAAGAAACCCTTTATGAACTTTCTGCCAACAAATAGATAGAAATGACAATGATTTTTGGATTTGTGAATGGATAAAGGGAAGGAGGGGGATATGAGAAGAAACGAAGCATTTACGTTATTTCATAGGGGGTGGGGAATTATTTATTTGTTTATACTTGCTGAAAAGAAGATCAGGAATTGCTCCTTTAAATATTTTTTCTATCTATCTGTCTGTCTGTCTGTCTGTCTGTCTATCTATCTATCTATCTATCTATCTATCTATCTATCTACCTACCTACCTTATTCTTTTTTTCTTCACTTTATATTATTTCTTTCTCTTCCCTACTTCTTTCCTGATATCCGTTTGCATTATTTTCAGTATTGCAAAACTTTTAATAAAAATACATTTTTTTTTAAAAAAAAGAAATTTCCTCACTGAAAAAGCCAACAATATTTTATTTAAATAATACAATTCAAGGATTCCTCACTGCCAAATGAGCAAAGTAGCTGATGAATTCCCTGATCAAGGCATTAGAACAGTATGCTTATCAGATTACTTGATGCTTCTTCCTGTTGAACAGGACTGTTTGCTGGATCTCTCCCAAAGTAGCTGTGCTGTCTAGCTGTTCTCAGAAAGTATCTGTTTTAGCTACAACACTGACTCATCAAGCCTGAAGATACCCATCTATCTGGAAAATATGCTCATGGTTTATAGCTTGGGAAATTTTGTAATCTAATCAGAACAGACTGGTGTGAAACTTAAAAATTAGTTCTCGTATAGATAAAAGTATTAACCCTATTAGGTCAAGCTATTTACAAATAAGGTCCAGGTGGAAATTGACCAAAACAGATTCACTTCCAGTCTGTTCACAGAGTGGGTGAAAGGAAAAAAAAAAGCACAAGAAATGTTGACCACTGACTCAACAGAGCTTGCATTTGATTCAAGCAGTTCCTGGAATTACTTTGTAATGGCTTCTTCATAGTTTCACTACAACAAAACTATGCCTTATGAGTTATCAATTTAAAATGTACCTAGAAGTTTCTCTTTAATGGGCCTTTATAAGTCATTGATATTTCATCTCTGATATTTTTATTCTTTAAATATACTTGGTAATGACTATTTTAAATGCTGAGGGCTATTCAGTTTACTAATTTTATATTTTAAGATGAGATCTTAACTTGGTATATAGCGCATTGTATATTATTATATACAATATACACACATAGATACACAGATAATACACAATACAGTATAATGTACCAATACATCTAGTTTCGAATTTTATCCTTTTCTTCAGTTAATACTTTCATGAAAATAAAACTACTAGTACTGAAACTATTACTGGAATTACTGATACAACATTGACATGGCACTACAAATAAGCAGAAATTTCCTGTATCACAAGCAACAAATCAGTGGAAGAGATTTCTGCTGAAGTAAAGTTACTAGAAGATGTAAAACATTGCAATCTGATTTTGAACCTTGCCGTTAACAGAAAGAAATGAGGTAGAAACTTTGGTGGCCTTTAATATGAGTGGTCCAAGTCAGTGGTGAAATCCAATTTCTTTTACTACCAGTTCTGTGAGCGTAGCTTTGTGGGCGTGGCAGGGGAAGAATACTGCAAAATCTTCATTTCCACAACTACTGAACCAGGGGTGGGTTCTAAAATTTTTTACTACCGGTTCTGTGGGGGTGGCTTATTTTGTGGGCATGGCTTGATGGTCATGTGACAATTCTTTAGGATTTAGCAGAGGTACTGGTCTACCAGGCTTTTAACTGCTTGCAGAGCTGTACCGGTCTACCCATTTATTTTTGCAGGCACCGGTTTACTCATTCATTTTTGGAGGCACTGGTCTACCCATTTATTTTTGCAGGCACGGGTCTACTCATTTATTTTTGCAGGCACTGGTCTACTCATTTGTTTTCTTTTAACACTGATCAGCTGTAGGGCGGCCCTTTGAAGCCCCGTTTAAACAGTTTTTTCCCCTCTAGCTGATCAGCTGGGACTCAGGAGGCAGCAATAGATTGGGGGTGGGGCCAAATAAAAGGTAAGAATAATGCAGGGGGGGCGGGGGGCAAGAACCGGTTCAGTGACATCATATCGTCACCGCTACTGGCTCGGCGGAACTGGATGGAACCGGGCAGAACCCACCACTATACTGAACTACTCAAAATTTCCGCTACTGGTTCTCCAGAACCTGTCAGAACCTATTGGATTTTACCCCTGGTCCAAGTTCACCAAAACTTTCTTAGAACTCAAAAATCTGTTTAAGAAGCTCAATTTAATCCCTGTTAAGGTCATTAGCTTGCATGAAGCTCTAGCACAGACCCACTAGAATAACCTGCTTCAGTTTACACCTTGAGAAACCTCTAAAATATTACCAGAACACAATCTATGCACCATTATAGTTTATTTGTTTTTTATTCCCATCTGTATTATTTTTATAACTAATTCAAGGTGGCTAACATACCTAATACTTCTTCCTTCTTCTATTTTCTGCATGACAACAATTCTGTGAGGTGAGTTGGGCTGAGAGAAAGAGTGACTGGCTCAAAGTCACCAAAACTGGCTTTCATACCTAGAGCAGGACTACAACTCACCATTCCCTGGTTTCTAGCCTGGTGTCTCAGATACTCTCACAAGAACGGTGATAGCAATGCTATGTTTTTTTTCTGCCGCTACCTTCAGATCTGCTAGAATAAATGTGCTTTCTGTTAACATTTGTCATGTCTTTCATTAGGTTGCTGGAAAGTTTATGTTGTGGAGTAAAAAAAATATCCTAGAATAAAATGTAAGAGGAGGAAGAAGAAAAAAACATAATCCCTATTATTTGGAGCACTGTAAAATGCTCCAAGACAAAGGCATATGCAGAGATTACTACTAGTATCAATATGGTCCCACTCTACAGATAAAACCATTGCCAACAAATAACTGTTTTCTTATATGTTCTCAAACTTTTGTTTCTTATCCTCAGCCTTCGTAAGAACAGAAACCAGTAATTATAGAGTAGGTTATTACAGATACAGTATAACTTAGGAGAAGTGCATAAAACAAACACATAGTTGAGTAAATAAATTCCAGCAAGGAATAAATGATAAAACTACTCTCATATATTAGCTGTGTTTATTAAAGTTCAAGTCAATTTCTGACAATTAAACTTGACTGGAAATGTAATCATTTTCAATAGGTGGGTTATGGAAGAAATCATTATCTACTTCTAAAATTAATATCTGGATAAGGAGTCATGAAAAATGATGAACATGAAGTGCTTTAATTATATGTTAGAAATCCAAAGATATATTATCCAATCATTTATGAATCTCTCTTTACATTTCAGAATCTGTGATCCAAAAAAGTGAACTTTAGTATGTACAATGAAACTTCTCATTCTTTTCTCACTATTTCCCAATTTAGAACAGGATATGAATTTGAAATTTCTGTCAATCATGTGACACAGATATTACTTCAAAAAATATTACCCTTCTTCTCAGGTTTCATTAGTTGAATTTATGGGTTTTTGATCGGCGCTTCTTTAATTTAATGTTAGCCTTTATTTATGCAATTAAATTATTTTTATGGCCGCTCATTTTTTGGCATAGATTCTGAGCAATCTGAAATTTAAAAACAACAATTTAAACAATACAAATCATAAACGGCTGAGGTCACAAACAAGAGTTGCAACCTACAGTAAAAAAAAAAATAAAAATCAGATAGCAGATCTTATTGAAGTATGATTTCTGATATAGCTGTGTTAATCTTGCTAGAATAAAAACTATAGCATACTAAAGTGCCATAATAAACTTTACTAATTCCACTGTCATTTATTTGTAGCACACTGTACCAGATTTTTCCCTCTCTTAAAAATTAGGTATGATTAAGCTGAGCTTGCTGTATTCAAAACTTTGTCTCATCAAATGTGATTGCTTTGGAAGGCCTTAGAACATGGGTGTCAAACTTGCAGTGTCACCTTGCCGTCACGTGACGCATTTGGCCAGCAGGCCGCCAGTTTGATACTCCTGCATTAGAACATCATACTGTGGTCTAAATAAGAATGGTGCCATCTCTTGCTCATCCTGAAGGAACACTGTCAAATTTTGTGCCAGTAACATGATTACAAGAGATCAGACAGTTACTTCGCCAGATTATGGTACTAAACTCTTGGTTTTTATAATTAGTTTATTTTAATATTGACAAATTGGTCTAGTTTAATATCTGATTCTTTGGGTATCCATTTGTATTTGCTTATTTATGCTATAGTCTTGAAATGAAACTAAAGTATTATCACTGCACTGCTGCAGATAATTAGTAAAATTTGTAAGGTACGTGGTTCTGAATTACGTTGTATATATGTTATGTATCCTGTTTCCCCCAAAATAAGACACCCCTGATAATAAGTCCAATTGGGCTTTTGAGCATATGTCAATAAGGCCAAGCGCTTATTTCAGAGTTCAAAAAAATATATGGCAGGGTCTTATTTTTGGAGAAACACAGTATTGTTTTGTACACTTAAGAGTGAAATGCACTGAAGCAGCACAGAAGTCCGCTGTGCAATTTAGTCACCAAACTAAACCAATATCTTGTATGGAATCTGTGTGGATTATGTCATTACTTTCAGAGGATCATCTCTGATCTATATGAATATCAAATGTATATATGTATGCATGTATAAAAAAAACACCGATGGGTGATATGTGTCTTCCTCAACCTCACATCCTCTGCCAGAAACCTGGAAGTTTGAGTATTCTGTATAGTATCTTAGCTATTTCCAATACTGCCCTCTTCTGTAAAGAGGGCTTTTAGCCTAATGGTATGGTAGATACCAGCTGTGATTTGAATGGCAGTCTCCTATGTCAAAGGCGGTGCTGTAACCACTATACTATCCAGCTGCTTCATGAGACACACACACACACACACACACACACACACACACACAGAGAGAGAGAGAGAGAGAGAGAGAGAGAGAGAGAGAGAGAGAGAGAGAGAGGGATGTGTATGTGAATTATTCTGGAGATGATCAATTTCCTTTTTTTAGTAGTTCTTTAAAATGCTTTTAGAAATCATTTGTGGCAAAAAGTGATTCTATACATTTGACAGTGACATTGGTAATCTTTAAACATGATTCTCCCCCTCTTTATTTATTTATTTTTTTTAAAAAAAATACCAACATAACAGTCTCTGACTGACAAAGCAATAGCTAGAAGAGAAGCCCTTGTACAGCTGTCAGAATGTGACACAGAGCAATTAATCACAATCCTTTTCTGTGAATAGCTCTCTTTGGGGACAGTTACTAATACACACAAATGTACACATGCTTACTTATATCACCCACATACACACAAAAAGACTGATTCTATTGTTGGCTCGTAAAATTGAGAACTAACTGAGCATAGTATGAAGTGCATTTTTACTCCAGTAGGAATAATAAAGTAAAACATGTTTAAAGGGACAGCAGATTTTTTATACAGGTGAATAAAACCACCTTGGTACTATTAGCTCCATCTGTAATACATTTTTGCTAGAAAACAGAACCCAGGCCATTGGGCTTTCTAAGCTCAGCTGTGGAAAGTTCTCTTCAAAGTGATATACCATATATTCACAACTGGTTTCTGAGCATCTTGGTTGGTGAAGGCTGGAAACAGTGAGGATTAAATGACGTTTGCTCATAGCTTGGAGAATAAGCCCTTTTAGATCAAGAGTCTACACTGATGGTAATTATTGCAATTAATAGTAGATGGATGTAAATGGAGTCATGATACAGCTAGTCCTCATCTTACAACCATACATTAAGCGACCAAAGTTACAACGGCACTGAAAAAAAGACTTAGGACCATTCCTTACAAGCGTGACATAATTTCCAATGGTCACATGATCAAACTTAAGCTGCTTGGCAACAGGCATGTATTTATGACTGTTACAGAATTCCTGATTGCCATTTGTGACCTTCTCAGCTGACTTTCAACAAGCAAAGTCAACGGGGAAGCCCGATCCTCTTAACGACCATTGAATTTACTTAACAACCGCAGTGATTTGCTCAACAGTCATGGCAAAAAAGGATTGGGGGGGCTACTCACTTAACAACCATCTTGCTTAGCAACAGAAATTCTGGTCACAGTTGTAGGCATAAGTCAAGGACCACCAGAATTGTATTATAGTTGCTAGATCTAGTATCTTGGATGTTGCTTTTTGGACTGGTCACAGATGGTAAGTAAGATTGAATCTCAATGGCTCTGATGTGCTCACAGAACTATATATATGCAGAAATCTCTATTTTACAGAATCATAGAGTTTGAAGGGACCATTTGAGTCTTGGAATTCAACCTTTTCCCATTGCAGAAATACAAATCAAAGCATCTCTGAGAGATGCTTGTTTTCCTCTGCTTGAAGACATCCAGGGAACAAGTATCCATTAGAACTCAGTGTAATGGATTCCGCTATCACATTGCTGTTACTGTGAGCAAGTTTCTTCTATCGTGTTTCCCCGAAAATATAACCTACTCAGAAAGCAAGCCCTAGCTTGATTTTTATGTGTGCGTCCAATATAAGGCTTACCCCCAAAATAAGCCCTAATTAAGACCCCACCCACTCCACCGTGCACAGATAAAAATTAAGCTAGGGTGGGGATGGTGTGTGTGGAGCTGCCCTACTACTTACCTTCAGATAGTTGCAGCCAGGCCACACACTCCTCGGCCCATTTCTTCTGTAGCCGGCAAGGCTTTCCTGAAGGCCTCTGAGCTGATAACAGGGCTCCGGATCACTCCAGAGTTCTGTTATCAGCTACAGAGGCCTTCAGGAAAGCCTTGCTGGCTGCAAAAGAAATGAGCCAAGGTGTGTGAGGCCTGGCTGCAACTATCTGAAGCCGAAGAAATTCCTGAAGGCCTCTGACAGCAAAAAGGACTCTGGGGGCAACGTGCACAAGTGAAGTGAGTCAGTGAATGATACCCCCCCCCCGAAAATAAGACCTTTGTTTGGTGGCAAAAATAATATATAAGTCAGGGTCTTATTTTAGGGAAAACACAGTAACATTCCACAGCATGTGCAATATTACACCATAGTAATAGAAGTACAATAATCCACCACATGAAGAAATAAATATCAAAATGAGGAGGAAACTGAACCGTCATTGAAGTTCTGTCTCTAACTTTCTCTTTCTGACTTCTTTCAGAAGGAGATCTGCAGGAGACCTGCAGGAGAGCTGTACTCATAGTCTGGATGAATAGAGGTGTCACTGAGATTAGAGAGCTTGAATTGCAGAGAGTTGTACCTGTATTGAAATTCAGGAAATCAGAGATCTCCCACTTGAACTTGTGCAGGCTGAACCAAAGTGGAAGTGGGATTGTCACATTGTTGTATTTCCTTCTCACTTAAGACCTTCCTGTGCAATTCCAAAGGAATGTCACATTTCTAAGAAGACCATAATCTGTTGTCTGCAGTGGTGGGATGCTGCCGGTTTAAGAACTGGTTTGGTGATCGCGCGCTTTGCGCGTGCCCACATGGCTCACACGCCTGATGCGCGTGTGTGCACAGTTTTACAAATACAACCTTCTGTGTTACCACTTGGGAGTAACACAGCTGAGGCGCGGCAATCCGCTCTGGCGCGTCAATCAGCTGAGAAGATAAAGGTAAGTAAAATGCAGGGGCAGGTAGGCAGGCCGACCTGATCGTCAGAGCGAACTGGTTCGCTCCCAGCTGATCGTTGGAGCTACCAGTTTGCCCAAACTGGTAAGAACTGGTAGAATTCCACCCCTGGTTGCCTGTCATTCCAGAGAGGAGAGAATAAAAGTTATAATATGGTTCTTTGCAGTTGAAGAAATTAACATAAACTTTCTGATAGTAAAACCAATTCAGCCAATTGCCTACTGAATGGTAGACTTCTCTTCACTGGATATGTTCAAAGCATAAATAAACCAGTACCTGTTGGGGATTCTTTAACAAGATTTCTTGGACTGAACAAAAATGGCCCTTTCCTATCTTGTAATTTTATTATTCACTACTCTGAACCTTAGAAAAGATCTAGAGGTCCTTGTGTATATCTAATTTTGGACTGTGACCAATCCATGCAATTGTAAGTAAATTTGCTTAAAGGAAATTAAAGTGGTTTCAAGAAAATTTAGTATTGCAGATGAAAGATGTAATCAAATTCTTAACAGTTTTCACCATCATCCTTTGAAAGATATATTCCATAGTCATTTTCTATTCTGCTTGTGCTCATAATGATGTTATTTGAACATGTTCAAAGCTGAAAGCCCTATTCATCAATAGCTGTATTATTCTACATCTCTGCAAAATTAGGGGAGAACAGAGAAGAAAAGAAATTTGGATTAATTTGCAATACTAATTAGATTGAGTTTAATTCAGTTTATGCCATTTATTTATAAGGATTTGAGATTTCAAGATAAGTCTAAAAATGGTCTTCTTTAAAAATTCAAAAATTTGTCTTGGAGACAGCGAAAGGGTTGGATAATATGGATTAAGGTGGAGTTCGCACATATTTTTCCAGAAAAAATTACAAAGTATATGCTATATTAAAACAGTTGGAATAAGGTTTATGACAATTTAGGGCATTATTTACGAATTGGGTTACTGTTATCAAAGAGGCCTCTTACCCTATGGATTAAGATGGAGTTGCACATTTCCCCCCAGAAAAAAATACAAAGTATATGTTATATTAAAACAGATGGAATGGGGTTTATGACAATTTATGTGGAGTAGGAAAATAATAATGCAGAAGACATAAAAAGGATGGCAGCTGTTACTAACGTAATAATGACTATTTAAATAGGGGGAATGCAAGTTAATGTAGACTGATTAGATGAAACAGATTTATAAACCTCAGAGATTAGTGGAAGTAAATGTTTACTTCTATAGTGCAACTCAGTATGGTATTTCTAGATGAACAGATCCTGGGCAAATGTGGAGAAGCCATAAGGTAATTATTTTCAGTCTGATCTTATCCAGGGAAAATCTATTAGCCATAGCAAAAGGCATGGAGAAAAACTGGATGTCAGAGTTCTGTGTGATCATAAAAATCTGTTTAAAATGTTTATTTATTTATATTTATTTATATTCCACCTTTATTAACTCATGAAGGTAAACATCTAATAACCTTTTTCTTTCCTATTTTCTTCACAACAACAATCCTGGGATATGAGTTGGATGGAGGCAGAATGACTGGTCCAAGGTAATCCCACTGATTTTTATAGCTAAGGCAGGACTAGAACTCATCTTACTTTTCTGAAATGAATTTTCCAAGTATCTCACAAATAAACCAACCAATCAGAATTCAGTTTATCTGATCAATTAAAAAAAATTAGAACAGCAACCCTATACAAAAAATTAAAATAACAATTTTCTGGAGCAGATAATAAAATAGTTAATGGTAGGCAATTTTGGTTTCCCAGCTTTTAGCTTGATGTCTTAACCACTAGTCCAAACTAAAAGTATAAACAACCAAGTTGATCACAAATGCACACGCTGTAGGAATGGAAAAGCTGTACCTTATATACTTTAAAGGCGCCACTCATTTTCATAGAAAATAATTATGGTCTTCCTTTACTGTTTGCAATTCCTGCATTAAATAATTGTATCCCATCATTTTAATTTTGGTATTTGAGAGTTCTTTCAGCATTTTATCCAGTTTCTTTCCCTGCCTGATGCACTCTAAATGTCTTTGGCTACAATTTCCATCAACTTCTACTTTTACTTCCTAGTTATGTTGGATTACAAATTACATCAACTCCCTTCACTTCCATTTTAATAGGCCTACCTTTCTACGAAATCACTGATGGATGCTTCGGTGAGACCAGAATGAAGGAGCTTTTTGTATAAGACATTTACTCATATCAATTCACCTTTTGCTATCCAAGAATGTCAGCTCTTTGAAATAAGCTAAGTCAAGACATGGAAACAGCTGTGATTTTAAGAATGCTCTTTACTGTTGCAGGGTACAACGGTAGATTCTTGAAAGCCTGTCTGAGTTTACCACCTCTTATCCTAAACAAAATCAGCTCAGAGTCATTCTGAGTTTCTTTTTCACCTTTAGTTCTTTCCAAGGATTGGGTAATCATTTGTGAAATTCCTCCTAAAACAGTTTATTCCCCAATTCTGTACTAGGTCTACATTCATCCAGACCAGCAGAGGGGGACTCTCATTCTATTTTGCCAGAATGGAGGGGAAACTGAAGTTTTCTTGCTTTCCCTACCACAACAAGAAAAGAAAAAAAGTGAGAGAGGTAAGTGCAAATGAGTTTTTTTTTTTTTTTTTTTTTTTAAATCAAGCTATCTGGTCTCTGACAGAAGATAATATGAGAGGCCTCAAAGAATACTACAACCAAAGGTCCAAGGAAGTTATGGTGAAGATTTCAACTATTTGTGAACAGCATTACAAAAAAACCCCTAATAAGAAATACAAGCATATCAAAAGGAATTGGGATAGATGACATTATGTTAAGGCAGTGTTTCCCAAACTTGGCTATTTTAAGATGCATGGACTTCAATTCCCAGAATTCCCCAACCAGTATGCCTGGTTGAGGAATTCTGGGAGTTGAAGTCCATACATCTTCAAAGGGTCAAGTTTGGGAAACACTGTGTTAAGGAGTCCAGGCATTAATTTCCTGTATTGCCAAAATAATTAGAAAAGCAACGGAGCAGACAGAAAGCTGTATCTGTTAGAGAGCCAGATGATAACCACACATAATCAAATAACCATTAATCAGTCAATTGATAACTTAATTAGTTCAACCAAAGTTCATGATGGACAGATTTAAGAAATGTAATATTGTATTAACATAACATTGCCTTATCTTCCTTCCTTTCTTCAGTCCCCTCCCCTCCTCTTCCCTTTCCTCCTCATTCTTATTTGCATGTACTTACCTACTGAGACACTAAATGCATTACATAGTAGCATCTAAGTGACCTTACTAAGCAGGCTGAAATTTATTTAATGGTTGGAAAGAAGACTATTAATACATCTCTTGGTTGTAGATTAGACTGAGAAATCAGAGAAAAATAACATTGCAGGAGAACGAAATAACAAAACATCACCATGTCGCTTCCAATGAGATTACATGGACGGGTCTGTATTATCCTTAGGAACCAAGCTTGATCAAGTGAGTCTTCACCACCTTTTTCTTGTTCCAGCAGTTAACACCTCAAATCTGAAGAATTACAGAATTAACTAGAAAATCTTGGAAATACATAACATTATTTTAGATTTTGAAGACTACACAAAAGCCTTTGGGGATTCAAAAATTAGTTCTTGGGGTCTGCTTAGAAATATAATTAAGTTCTTCAGTAAACAATGCAGGACAGGGATTGAGATTCATTCCCCAAACTCAGTCAGTGGATGAACCAAACTGCTTTGGGTATTAAATACTTTTATATAATTGAGATTTTTTTTTTTTAAGTATGCTGTTGTTCACAACAAGCCAATTTACCAACAAACTGAAGACAGCATTCAGGCTTGAAAGTTTGAAACAGATGCTGGATGTGGTCACAGTGTGTGAACAAATTACAAAGAGAGGATATAAATGCTGATTTCTGTTTACAAATCACTTTGTAAATGATTTACAATGCTCTTATTAAAATGGATGCAACCTCCCTCTTTATCACTGCTAAAAGGGAATGGAAACCAAAAGCCATTTCTAGCTCTCAGAACATTTTAATTAGATCATAATAAATGTATTTGTTATGATTATAATAGTTGCTGAGACCAGAGAAATGTGATTCTATGAGCTACATTTTCCTTTTCCTAGCTGTAAGATGTTTTCGTCCATTTTTGCATCAGCGTGTGAATCCTTCCTCTCTCTCCAAAAAAATCAGCTGCATTTTTTTTGCATATTTCTCTAAAGTACACCATTTGTAATTCAGGTTACTGCAGTCCATCATTTCTAATACAGTGCATTTTTATAAACATTCTTCTCAAATGTATATGTTGTTGTCTGCACACAGAATCAATCTCTTTATGTGTGCATTTTTCTCTGTTGGGAACTGCATTATAAGAAACTTTTGAAAAGCATGGATTTTGGTCTACCAGTTGTTCCAGTTTGCAAACAGTTGTGGAATCTGCAAATTAGCAGAGGCTGAATAAAAATCCAGACAAAATGAATTTCTCTTCCATGTATATTTGAGAAAGTTAACACTGATGAAGTTATAATTCAAAGGCAAAATGGAACAAAATTAGAGATGTAGCAATTGGTAGATCTGCAAAAACTCTTTTGCATTGAACTTGACTCCTGTTGATTGACTATTGAATATGTCCATGAGGTTTTCTTGACAACAATAAGAAACTTATTTGCTGTCATGTCTGACTCCCTACACACCCCGCTTGCAACCAGACAACAGAAACAAGGAGGGGGATGGCCAGGTTTGGAATGCAATGGAGGCTTGGGAGCAGTGGTGGGTTTCACTTACCTTTGCTACTGATTCGCTCGCGCACGGGCGCTCACTTCACATACGCAAAGCATATTTGATGATGTCCGGGTGAGTGGGCGGAGCCTCCCACCGCTGCTGCTACCAGTTCACCTGAACCAGGGCAAACCGGTAGCAACCTACCACTGCTTGGGAGGGAATTGTGGAATGCAAGAGAGCCGACTGTCGGCTACCTAGTGTCCAGGCAAATGATGGGGAAGCTGCAAGGCTCACAGACCATTTCCCTAAACAATTTGACTGTAATTGATTGGTCAACAATGAACAGTGGGTGGCCCAGGGGAAAAAAAAAGTGGATTTTACCTGTGCTACTTTGCACTTGCAAACTTCAGAACTGGCTTTGATTCTTCTGTGCCTACGTGGAATTATCAGTAAAGTTACACTTGTGGTAAAACAATGTCCCAGGAGTTTCTTTTGCTGCATATACCAGCAGGACAGTTGACATTTACATTGTGTTATTCCAAGTGCTTTCAAATTCTCAGTCTAGTCTACCTTCTTGCCACTGTGCCCCCTAATAATAATTCCCTTATAGTATCTCATCCAAATAATAGCAGAAACTGATCCTGATAATCTTTTGAGTTCAGCTAACATGCTACCAACTGCTATGAGTAGACAGTACTTATTTACTGAAGAAATGTCTGTATTTGTTGAGTATTGGCTATGCTAGTAGATGCTTATAAAAACTGCAGTGTAAAAAACTACCAGGTTCCCTTTCTTATTGTATTGGAAGAAAACAAATTTGTAGTTGTCATTCTGTCATCATCAGTATTTATGGTATTACGTTACATAGAAACAACAGACATACTTTAATCCAACCACTCTCATTTCTACAGTAATGTATTATTATCAAGAGCAGCAGAACTCATACTCAGTAAGGTCAGTAAAGTAATATTTTCTCATTAGTGTCTGATTATTTCAAAACTGCAGCAGAAACCCATGGATATCCATTAAATGTGCACTCTTCATTCATTATTGACACTATGCTCTTTTAACTACATTTGGACTTGACAGGGAAAGGGGGAATTGCCAGCAATGACCTTCACTCAAAGTGCTTGTCAGTTTTCAGAGTGAAAATAAGGACCTTTTCACAAAACATAAAAAGGAAGACAAGAAATAATCTATATGGAGTCCTCAAAATTTGAGTTTCCATTGGAAGGTGCACTAAACCAGTGTACAGTTTTATGATTATCAGAACTTAACAAAATTTGTTATATTTGCAGAGCTGGAAATTAATGTCCATCAAAATTCAGATATCTGAATTCTGAAAGCTGAAACAAGGTTAATCACAAATATCACTTTTGAAAATGTGTGTTTTATGAAACTATCTTTGATAGAATAGTAGTTCCACCTTCTGTTTTTTCAAAGGATGAGCCTGGAATGGGCCTTTCTATTTATCCATCCATCCATCCATCCATCCAATATTCATCCATCCAAATTTTTTATCCGCCACAATCAAAACAGTTGATTTTTCAAGCCATACACAGATGTACAGATTCTATTTTGAAGGTGAGACAGACTTGAGATATTTTCTGCTCCATAACAAAGACAAATATTTTCTCCCTTTCTGCATATAAAAGCTGACCGGTTGGTGGTTCTTGATGACAGAACTCCATCTTCTATTGAATCTGGAATAAGATTAAATCAGGGGATACTCAGCAGGATACATATCACATTATATTTTCTTTTGACTGATGATAAATTAGTCCTGCTTGGAGGACAGTATAAGATTTTACTAAACCTTACCCATTTGGAAAACTTTTCAGTACAAAACATATATTTCATCACATAAGACAGAATTTCTCAAAATGTGGGTTGTAACACTAGGGTGTCACAAGACACTAAATGAAGGTTTGTCATAAAATATAAGCAGATTTATCAGTTTGATGCATAAAAAAGGTGAATGCAAAGTCCTAATATTGTTCCAGAGTTCCAATGAAGCCAGAGTATTTTTGGGTTATTGCTGTTGATGAAGGTCTGGGACAACTTGCCGCAGAACAATTCAATGCTGTATTAATGTTTTTGTCAAAATTATGTAACTCTATATTTCAGGATTATATAACTCTACATTTCAGGATTGACTTGTTAATTTTAATATGATTGGCCATGTTTCCATTGAAATTAATGTTGTGACCTAGGCCCAAGTAGTGATTACCAGACACAATCAGTCCTAAGCAAACATATTTTATTAGAACAGCTGAGAATTACTTCATTCTCAGCTTAGTCCAAATTAATTCCAAAACAAATTCTTCATAAACAGTCTTTCGGCCTTATCACCAACTTTTGTCTTCTTTGGCACCCTACCAAAGACTTTTCTTGGTAAAGCCCCATGAAGTTCAGAAGCAAGAGATGCCGACAAGAAACAAATGTAGCAACATTGCTTTCCTACAAAGATCCCAAGAGCTGTTGCTGTTCTTTTAAGCCTTCTGGGAGGGGCCAATCATCTCCTGGCCTTACTCCCGAGTTGTCCTTTTTGCTTTAGCTGCTCTTGCCTTCTGGCAGCTCTTCGCATGCATGCACTAGGAACAGGCTCCTCCTGTTCCTTTGCCTCTCTGCTATCCGCCTCTGGAGACTCCAGAGTCCGGGCATCGGTCCCAGATAGCCCTGGCCCAATCTCTGCCTCCGATGCAGAGCCCTCATCCGGGCCTTCCCCTGACTTCAGGACTGGCCCATTGTCCTGCCCAGCCTCTTCACTGTCCGACTCCGCTGCCAGCTCTGCAGGCTGCTGGCGGACCACCACAATTAATTTAACTTTTGTATTTTGTTGAATTGTCCCACCGCGAGTTGTCCTGTGGGAAATTGGCCACGGCGAGTTGTCTGTGGTGTTGGAGGTGTTTAATAACAATGTGTTTTCCTGAAGGGGATTAAAGTTAAGAGGAGAAAGAAGGGATTGCTATGAGGAAGCAGAAAGGAAAAAAGAGGTAAGATCAGGGAGAAATTTATAGGCAGTGAACATTAGGGTAGAAGGGAAAGAAGATGGCAGGGTGGTTATCTCAGTGTGGCTTCCTGGGAGAGAGTGACATTAGCAACTTACAGCCTGCCAGCATGTTTCAAATGGCAGCATTTCAAAAGAAGTTTAAAATGAGATGATTTAAGGCATTGAAAACACCCCTTTCTGTTCTTCTGTTTTCTCACCTTTTCGGGAATAAAAATGGCTGTTTTCAAATTGAAAGCCAGATTTTAGGAATTTCTTTAAAGGAAGTGTGCTCATCCTACTCATTAAAATGGATTTAATTTTGTATTTGGCATTTCTTTATTTCCAATGAAGCAGTTTCGTTTTAGAAACTTGTAAAGTTCTGTTGTTGTAGTTTTGTCAGATGTTACATCTTTTCTATCCTGCTCTACGGAGTAGAGAGTTGGTCTCTGACAGAAAACCACTTGAAGAAACTAGAAGCATTTGAAATGCGGGTTTACGCAGATGGCTGTTACGCATAAACTGGGTTAACAAAATCACAAATGAAGAGGTGATAAGCAGCCTGGGAAAGCAAAGGGAAATCATCAAAGCCATTAAAAAGGTGAAAGTTAGAATATTTTGGACGTGTGATGCGACACCCAGAAAAATACGGCATCCTTCACTTAATCCTCCAGGGAAAGATTGAAGGCAAACGAGATCCAGGCAGAAGAAGAACATCATGGCTTCAAAACCTAAGGGACTGGTTTGGACAAAACTCAGCAGCACTTTTTCATGCAGCTGTTGACAAAAATAAGATTGCCAACATAATCACCAATGTCCTATGACGGATATGGCACAAGAATAAGAAGCTGCAGTTTTGCATCATATATTGATTAAGATTTAATTACTAAAGGTATGTGGTATACTCTGCATATTTGTTTTTCAATCCTAACCCAGGGGTGAAATGCTCCCGGTTCGGGCCGGATCACCCGATCCAGTAGCAATGGCGGTGGGTGGTTCGGAGAACCGGTAGCAAAAATCTTTGCGCCCCCCCCCATGCCCAGCTGAGCCGCACGATCATCAGAGGCTGGTTTTTTTACTTTTAAAAGCATTTTTTCTACAACCTCTTGTGGGCGAAAAAATGCTTTTAAAAGAAAAAAGAAAAAAAGCCTCTGATGATCGTGCGGCTCATGTCAGAGGCTTTTAAAAGTATTTTTTCTACAACCTCTTTGGCTGAAGAGGTTGTAGGAAAAAAATGCCTTTAAAAGCCTCTGGCAATCCCAGCTGAGTTACCTGATCGTCAGAAGCTTCTAAAAGCATTATTTTCTGCAACCTCTTAAGGTTGTAGAAAAAATGCTTTTAAAAGTAAAAAAAAAAAAAAGTTGGCCACACCCACCCAGTCACATTACCCCTCCCAAGCCACACCCACAGAACCAGTAATAAAAAAAATTAGATTTCACCCCTGTCCTAACCCTAAGGAAAATCACTCGTTTATTCATAGGCAAGGGAGCTGCACTAAGACATTAAATGTGGTGATGAGATCATAGGGTTATACAATAATAAAGCCAATACTGTTCAATTCTTGATCATGGATGGATATAATCTGTAAGAAAAATGCAAAGTTGGAGAACCCCAAATCCTAGCAATTCAACCTTGACCTATGAGTCAAGGTTGACTAAGCCTTCCATCCTTCCGAAGTCGGTAAAGTGAGGACCCAGATTGTTGGGGGCAAGATGCTGACTCTATAAACCAATTAGAGAGGGTTGTAAAGCACTGTGAAGCGGTATATAAGTCTAAGTGCTATTGCATTTGCTATTCTTCATCATTGTAGTCAAACCAATACACCAAATGTTTTCATTGCAAAAAGATAGGAAAATCTATAGAATATCCTAAGTTATCACTTTCAAAATTCATAATTTCTCTTCAAAATATAATTTGATCCATTTGATGCTGAGTTTTCACAACAAAGCAAACATTGGGGTGGAGAGAACTGTGCAAGTGGGGATAAATTGGAAAATATATTTAAGATAAACTACCACAAAATATAGAGTTTTAGAGCTGTATTTCTCACTTAGAAGGAGACCCCAAGGAAAATGAAGGTGACCAGGCTTTATAGAGGAATATAGGGAGGGATCCATAAGGGATAAAAATCAAAAGATACCAGTATAAGGAAGTATAGGTACGAAGAACAAGAAGGAATAGCATACTTGATTAAAAGTTTTTGTGATAACCATTTGTATGTGGAGTAAATTTATTAGGACTCCATTACTGGCTCCCGTAATTGTAAGTGAAATCAATCCATTCACAATTATAATACAGATGTACTAACATTCAATGTACAGAGTTAAAAAAGAGAGGGTCATATCCTCAAGAATTTATTAATCAATTTTCAGTATATCTATTATGTTGGAGCAAGAATGTCTCTTGCTTGCATTGAAGAAGAAAAAAAAGAAGATTCTTGAATATGACATGAAAAAAGGAATACTAGAAAAAGAGATCATGAATTATTACATTCCCTGTTGACTCAGATCCATTATTTTGCCTCTATTACTGGCCTGTAATAGAGCATACAACATCAAACAGATCGTGCCTGCAAGAATGTAGCTCTCAACAGCTAATACTGAAAGCTTATGTACCTCTGATTTTAAAGCAGAAAATCTTTGTTTAAAAAAACGTAAAACAGGTACTCAAAGAAATATAATTGTTGCTCTTGACTATGTACAGAATATATAGTTTATTTGGGCAACAAGTTAGACTAGATCAGTGTAGGCGAACGTTTTCGGCACCGAGTGTTGAAACGGGAGCGTGTGCGTGCATGTGCAGGAAACCAGAAGAACAGTTGCCTGGTGCGCATGCGCGCTCCGGGAAGATGATCTTCCAGTTTCCGGTACGCACATATGCACTGGCCAGCTGGTCTTTGCATGCGCATACGTGCCAGAAACCAGTGGACAAGCTAACCGGTGTGCATGCCGGAAACCGGAAGAGCAGTTGCTCGGTGCATGCATGCGCACCAGGCAGCTGCTCTTTTGGTTTCCGGTGCCCTGTGTGCGTGAAGACCAGCTGGCTAGTGAACCAGAACCTGGAAGAGCAATGGGCGACAGCTCGTGTGCCCAGAGAGATGGCTCTGTATGCCACTTCCGGCCCGCATGCCATACGTTCGCCATCACAGGATTAGATAGTGAATGATCAATTTCAATATGGCAATTAGCAGACAGGAATTAGGAACAAGGGAGCTGAAGCCATATTTGTACAGATAGTCCTTGATTTACAATCATTCTTTTAACGACCGTGCAAAGTTTACAGTGGCACTGAAAAAAGGGGCAGGTGTCTGTTTTTTGCACTTACGTCCTTTGCAGCATCCCCATGGTGACTTGATCAAAATTTGGACACAGCAATTGGGATGTATTTATGACGGATTGCAGTATCCTGGAGTCATGGGATCACCTTTTGCAATCTTCTGACAAATAAAATCAATGGGGCAGCCGGATTCCCTTAACAACTGTGTTACTAATTTAATAACTGCAGTGATTCACTTAACAACCGTGGCAAAAAAAGTCATAAAATGGTGCAAAACTCACTTAACCACTGTCTTGCTTAGCAATGGAAATTTTGGGTTCAATTGTGATTATAAGTTGAAGACTACCTATACTGCTTATATATTGGATTGCCTATGAATTGATTCCTATGCTATCCATATCCATCTTCTGTACTAGTCTCAAACTTTACTAATTCAGAAATACATCCTTAGCGAATAAAGTTGGGAAATGTTTTATTTCATGGGTATTCATTGATAAATGTATAACCTGCCTTTGAAATATAGGTATTTATTTTGGGCAGAATGAGAAAAGCTGACAAGGTTAACTATCATTAGAGGGGTGATGAGAGAGCAACATAGAGACATTATCCTAATGTGATGGTATTACCAATCTTGCTGTGGTAAATTATGGGTTGTAATATTGGGTGGGACTACTTTTATCCTGAAGTGCATTTTCAATTGTGTTTTTTAGTTCATTATCCTAGCCATGTTGTTTAACTCTGACACTACCATTTAAGACGAATTACAGTTCAAGTTTTAAATTAGGAAATCATAGTTTCACTCATGCATGTTTCTGATTTAAGCTAAAGTATGGATGACAGGCTGACCAGGGAATATGGATGTTTTCCAGAGTGTCTTATATCGACTGTAATTCTATCCTGTTTCTGCATTAATTTGCATTGTTCCAAATGCCAAAAATCCTCTTAGGTGCATATTTGACCATATAGGCCATTCTATCATTTTTCATCATTTTTCAAAGTTCCACTCCATTTCACATCTACAATAATTTCTCAATGTGAACACTGTTCACCAAATATGAATAGGAGAAAACATTAACAAACAGAAAACATACGGAAATGTGGAACATTTAGAAAGCCAGGAATGAGCCTTGAACTGCTATGGCTTCCGCAAAGGTTAGATTTGTCTCACTAACTTTCTCAATAGTTCTGTGTCTCAAAAAGCTAAAAAGGACAATCTGGTAGATAGTGCATACAAAAATATATACATTTTATTCAAAACAACAACACAACCTTTGACAAAATCCCTCAGCAGAAATGCAAGACGCAGATTCAAATATATTTTTAAAAAATGGTTGCAGGATGCAATCTGAATCAGTCATTGGGACCAAAGATTTATTTTTCCAAACTTTCGGGCTCATGCTGGAACCCATCCTCAAGAAACTACGGTATTATATACCATAGCTATACTCAGTGGTGAAATCCAAATTTTTTTACTACCAGTTCTGTGGGCATGGCTTGGGGGGGCATGGTGTGGCTTGGTGGGCATGGCTTAGTGGGTGTGAAGGATACTGCAAAATCTTCATTCCCACCCCACTCTGGGGCAGCCAGAGGTGGTATTTGCCGGTTCTCCGAACTACTCAAAATTTCTGCTACCGGTTCTCCAAACTGCTCAAAATTTCCGCTACCAGTTCTCTGAACTACTCAAAATTTCTGCTACCGGTTCTCTGAACTACTAAAAATTCTGCTACCAGTTCTTCAGAATCTGTCAGAACCTGCTGGATTTCACCCCTGGCTATTCTCCTCCTCTTACTATCCCAATTAGAATCAGAATTTCAGTTGCCAAACAAGGGGGTTATTATGTGAATCATGCCCAATTTTACCGTCTTCTTTACCAAGCAAATCATTCCAGTTGTTAAGTGACTCCAACAGTTATTCAGTGAATCCTATTTCTCCCATTGACTTTGCCTTGCCAAAAGCCCAATGGGAAGGCCACCAAGGGCAAATGACATGACCCTGGGATGCTGCAACTGTCATAGATGCATACTTGGTTGCCAAGCGCCTGCATTTTGACCATGTTACTGCGGGGATGCTGCGATGATCATCAGTGAGGATTATTTTCAGTGCTGTTATAACTTCAAACAGTCCCTAAATAAATGTCTGTTAAGTCGAGGGCTACCTGTATTTCACCCGAAAATAAGACTTGAATCAATGAATTGGATTAAAGTTTATCAGAGTTTGTTGCAGAAAATAAGTCCAGAAAGCACACACAGGTAAACTGATTCAGCAGGATTCATTAACTTCTTTATATACATGTTACACATGAAGATAAATGTACAATACCAATATAGATTCTTCTTCCACGTAGTAGCAGTTACAAGCAAAACACACAGGCAGCAGTACAGAACAGTTTTCAGTTTCAATTTCAGCAGAGTAGACAAGCCCAGGCTTGTTTCATTTCAGAGCTGAGCCAGAGCTTAATACAAAGAGCCTCCTCTATACAGGGCAGTTAAGCTTCTGCACAGACTCAGTTGCCTAAGCCACGCCCAGACTTCAGCCTTAAGTTTCTGTTTCTAAATAAGCCTCATTGGCTGAGCCTGTTACCATGCCTATTCATTGGCTGACCTTGTTACCATGTCTTCATTCAGTCCCCATTGGCTGATCTATTCCAGTCCATGAATATTCATACTCTGACAAAGTTCATGCAGGCATAACACATATTAAGGGTGTCTTCAGGAAATAGGTCAAAACATTCAACATGGTGGACCTAGACAGCCGATTGAAGTTATCTCCTTTTTTATGCGTCAGTAGTCAGCAAGCAATCAGACCAAACATTAGAAATAATTTTCTCACGGCGTATCACTATTTGAGATGGAGCAGATCAGTTTAGAAGACAGCAGGTTCTCCTTAGAGCTTCAGCAAAGGCTATACGATCGTTTATTGAGGTGCCAAAATCGTGTCCCGCTTGAAGCAGTAGGCACTAATAAGAGTTTCACAACAAGGTAATAATGAAGTTTAGAGATCAGATTTCTGATTAGTAAACCAGCTGGTTGTAGGGCAACAAAAGATCAAAGCCAGATGGAAAAACCATATGCCATATCTGTTTATTGAAGCAAGATTCTGCAGAAGCATGAACACAACAATATAAAGCAGGATGAGAGACTAGCTATGTCAGCAATGAGAAGTTGGTGACAGTGTGGTGTGCGTTTTTCTGTTTGTACGTCTGTCTGTCTGTCTGTCTGTCTGTCTGTCTGTCTGTCTGTCTGTCTGTGTCTCTCCCTCCCTCCCTCCCTCCATACATGAAATTAATAAATTAGGCTCCTACTTAATTTCTGACCATTCATATTCTAGGCTTTTCAAGGGAGGGGGAAAAAACGGTGCTTTGATTTTCTCAAAGTGTCTCTGAGATGCTACTTTTATTTTTGTGCATTATCTCGGAACAGGTAGCCTGCCAAGCTCTCCCTAGTTTGATTCAGCCACTTGTTCAGCTGTGGGCCAGAGATAAGGAACTGTTTCCCGCTGATTTTTCGATATTTTCAGTCAAAAGAGAAGCAGCTGACATTTGAGGCTCACATCTCAAGAGAACTGAAATCTCTTGAAAGTAGGCTGGGCCTAAAGATTATTTTTGAGGCCCTTTCCAAACAGATGATGCTCTGTCGAGAGATATCAGATTAAATTAAAAGCTATTTAAAATTGTAATTGTTTTTCAGAAAACGGTGACGGTGTTAGATTCTGTACGAGAAAAAAAAAATATACAAGTGTTTCTTAGGATTCTGCTTTTGTTCAAGCAGCTGGAGTTAGTTGCCATGGGGACAGAGTATGAACATGGTGTTATAGCAAGAATCTCTAGAAGATTGGTTTTCTGCAACAAAATCTTTCTGATAAGAAAAACAATATAGAAAGAGGCTTAATAATTTATTACATGATCCAGAATGCTAACACAACTGGCAGTTCATACTCTAAGAGGAAGAAACCAAAAAACAGGGTTAATGCTTCACTCTGAAAAAGAGATTTATCCTGCTTCTATTGAATGGATAGAAATAATGTATTGGTAGTAGTTCCTAAGCAGATTGAATATTTCTTTTTGTGGGGTCCTTGGAGCTTGGTTATTTTCTTGCAGATATTTCATTACCAAACTAGGTAACATCATCAGTGGTATCAGTGGTAATGAAATGTCTGCAAAAAAACAACAACAACAACAACTAAGTTCAGAAAGCACCAAGGACCCCATAGTTTAACCACGAGCTACAAATATTATCTTCTATCAGTTTCTCCTTTTTAATGAAATTTATTCTTTAGATCCTTTGCGGGCCTAGCTGTAAGCCTAGTTTTGGAATATAATCTGTCTTGGGTGGACTGCATAGGGTAAACTGAATCCCTTGTCAACTTTCAATAGTATTGATTACTACATTGTATCAACCAGCTGGAATGGTTATATGTAGCCTTGGTGATTTCATTCCTATTGGGAAATGCAAATAGCGAGACACAGGAAGCTTCATCTGGCGACCTGCGGGCTAGATGCGTCACACGCAGGCCACACCCACCCCAGCTCTGCAAAAAACATCGTGAAATGTCATGTGGCAGCAACATGACGCAGCAAGTTTGACACCCGGGTCCTAACAGGACTGTTAGTATATTGACTGTAAGATTTTAGACTGGGTCTTTCCTACTGCCTCTGATAAGGAATGATATTGGTAAAACAGTTTGCAGGCTAGAGAGAACTGGTTTGGTGATGTCATATCGTCACTGCTACCGGCTTGGGAGAACCGGGCCGAACCGGGAGGAACCCACCATTGCTTCATTCCCACCCCACTCTGGGGCCAGCCAGAGGTGGTATTTGCCGGCTCTCCAAACTGCTCAAAATTTCCGCTACTGGTTCTCCGGAACCTGTCAGAACCTGCTGGATTTCACCCCTGGAATTAACCTTTGCTAATCTCAAAAAAGATGAGCGGGATTGGATCTAGTTACTGATGCCACCAAAAAAATAAATAAATTCTAGGGCTATAATAGTAGTAATAATAATATAGTAAATATTACTTTGTTGTTTCCAAAAAACCTACATGGAATTTCCCTGATGTTGTGCCTGCCCTTAGGTACAGCATTCCCACAAACATCTATCTGGCTCCCAAGTTCTGAAAGTCTCTGAAAACTTGGCTTTGCTCTCAGACCTGAAGATAGGATAGTTGTTGAGCCCATCAGTTTTTCTTTGGCGTGTTGTGTTTGCATCTTCTGAATGTGCATGCATTTTAAAAAATGGCTCTTTATTTCTAATGTAGAGACAAGAATTGTTTGGGCAGCCCCAAAATTTAACTAAAGAAATAATAAATAGCTGAGTTCTCCTAAAGGTGCTTTTTCAAAAGACAATTGGACTTTCTTGCTTTTCTTTGAAGGACGTTTCGCTTCTCATCCAAGAAGCTTCTTCATTCGGGATAAGAGCTGAATAAGCTTCTTGGATGAAAAGTGAAAAGTCTTCAAAGAAAAACAATGAAGTCCAGTTGCCTCTTGAAGAAGCATCTTTGGGACAATCATGACCTGGATGACTGAGAATCTCCATAGACAAATAGCTGAGTTCAACTGAAAGAAGACTTTACCTTATTATCTGTGTTTTTATCTAGAGGAGGGAATAGTTCAAGTCATCCATGCTATTATTTCCATACTGAATTATTGGTAGATGCCCTCTCTCAGTGGTGGGCTGCTGCTGGTTTGGGCAAAATGGTAGTTGTGACCTGCTGGTGGGCCCGGCCACCCGCCCTGGCGCTATGCCATCCTATTTAGCTGTGGTTTTTAAGCCACTGGTATGTGTGCAAGCCGTGCGCATGAGCAAAGCATATGTGCGGAAGGCCACATGCATGTGCGCTCACATTTTCGGTGCTGGGCGAACCAGTTGTTAATTCATGTGCCGCCCACCTCTGCCCTCTCTGTAATTGTGGCTGAGGAAATATGGCCCAAAATATGGCTTATAGTTTTTATATCAAATTTTCAGGCTTCTGTTTGATTCTGATCGAGACTGAAATGCACGTTGCAGCCTTAAAAAGCTCTACACGGTTTAGCACCAGGTTCATTATGGACAATTGGCTTCTAAGCAGACCAGACTGGGAATTAAATTGATGCTTTTTATTGCCTTAGGAAATGCAGTTAAGTAAGCATGAGAGAAAGCATCTTGTCTGTGATGATGCCATATTGTGGAGTGTTATTTCAAAATGTAATTTGTCAGCCTTCTTTGTGTGTATGTGTCTTTTGTCAGACTGATTCTTTTCTCTTTTCTTCTCTCTTCTCTTTTCTGTGCCGTTATCTATTTTAATAGTTGTTCTTTTTAATTTGTTTTCTTTTGCTGCTAGGCTTATGTGTTGCTTCTTTAAAGGGATCATTGCATTTTGTCATTGAATTGGCATTTTATTGACTATTCTAAGATTATAATAATATTATAAATTTATAAGACATTTAAAAAAAAAAGAACAGGACACAATCATTGCCTCACAATCCCTACTACTACTACTATTATTACTATTACCCTAATTAGATTCCTTATGACCAGCAGGAGACCTTCTTAGGCAGAGTTCTGCTAATAGTTTCGACTGGTGGGATGATAGACATCAGTGCTGTTATTTTGCTCTTAATTCTCAACATTGTCTGGCATACTTTTCTTAAAGGCCTCTGAACATTTGGGAATAGAGTTCATAGGGCAGATACACAACTACATGGAAAAAGAGAGAATTAGGAAGCATCATCTTCTTCCTTACCAAACCATCTGCTTCTCAAGACAGATTCAAACCAAAGTACTTATTACAGTATCATATTTGAAATAGCCTTTATTTTTAAGGCAAAATTTAGAATCAAAATCTGCATTTCATCTGGTAGAATGCCAAAGATATATCTAATAAGCTTTGTATGTTCAGTTCCAGTACAACAATAGGCGCCATTAATGAATAATTAAAAAATAAAAATGTATTACATGTCATCTATTATACATATGTGTGTGTGTATGTGTACAATATCAAATACAGCATATAAATAATATTTAATAGATAATTTCTGCTACTTCAAACATTGTTTAAATATCAGCTATTGAACCATTGGATGTCAAATACAAGCATGACAGATTTTCTGTACATTTGATCATTCAGACAGTATTCAACATCAACATGGGGCTTCTGGGTAAAAAATGGCGGGCTGAAGATGGCTTTGTGAAAAGGAGGGCTGGAAACTGTGGTAGAATGAAGAGCCAGAGAATAGACTGGCTCTTTGATAATTCCTCTCTAGACAAAGAAAGGATTTGAGGTCACCCATAAGTGCTCCAGATAGCTGCTCCTTGCAAGGAGATTACAATATAGCAATGTCGAGCGGGTTTAGAGAAACGAGGAAAACACCATCTTGCTCAGACCCCAGTCAGCACTTTTGGATACTAAGTTTGCATATTTTCTTTCCTAATCCCTATCAGAAATCATTTGTTAAGTGCTTTTTGACTATTAGGAACCTTTGGATCAACAAGTTTGAAAGCACCGGGTGAGTTTCCTTCAGTCCTTAGTGAAAGCCATTTAACTACAAGTTTAAGGAATTTAAAAAAAAAAATTGGAGGGGGGGAGGGGAGAAGGATAAACAGGCTGATTAAAACTTGATTTTAGAAAGTTGCAAGTGGACTAAGGGTTCATATAAATAAATATTTTTTTGAATTAATGATAAAGAATACTTCCTGTGGGAAAATGCTTTTGTTTTGAAACATAAGATTTTAGAGGGAGCTAGAGAGAACTGAAAATTACAATTAAGGGAGAAGAATACTTGATTTACAATTACAAAAACAAAATACTTTAATATCGGATGTATTGAAAGATATTTTTGAACAATGGAGCAAAAAGTTGATTTGAACATTGTTTATAGACAGTGTCTGTCTCTATAAACTAAAAGATGTTATGGAAGAGGAGCAAGTTCTATCTGACTAGAGTGAAACTGAGTTGAAAGTAGACTCTTACAAGAATAACGTAGAAAAAGCTGTTATATTAGGTATACAAAAGAAACTAGCTGATGTCATAATAATTAAAAGAGATATCCAAACAACAAACCAAAATTTGCTTGGATAATTTTCCTATATTGGATTTACAGAAGGTTGTTAATTTTTTGAAGAATTTTGTGAGAAGAGACAATAGAAAAAAAATAAAAGAAATCAAGTTAAGTGACATTATTTGAAAGGACTAAACACTAAAGTTGGAAATAAAAGGAAGGAATATAAAGGTGGCTTATTTGACCAAGGTTAAAATAGATATGTTGCTATCTCTGCTAACCCTTAAGAGAGTTCTGCTGACATCAAGGCTGAAAGGATGCTTTATGGATTTGTTTACAGATAACAGATGGGATATGGAAAGAAGAGATCAGTTTTTGTACTTTAAGAAAGGTTATAAGTTATTAAAATTGTTTATACTTGTGTTGAAGGTATGAAGTCGCCTCTTTATATATTTTTCTTTTTTTTTATTATATCATACTTTTTCTTTTTTTTCTATTTTTTTCTTTTTTCTTTCTGAGCCTTCTATTTTCTTTTCATTCCATTTTTCCAGTTTGCATTAGTTTTTACTATTGTAATTATAATCTTTAATAAAATTACTATTAAAAAGGATTGAACATAAAACCAACGTTTATAAAACCAGTAATGGAATGGGGACAGAGCAACCACTTGTCTGCCTCTTAACATTTTTAAATTTTCCTTGCGCCAGTTTATTTTCTAGAGCTATTACTTTCAAACAGGCTTCTTTGTTTGAAATTTCAAGCTTTCTTTGTCGTTTTGTTAATTTCTCCCAGTTTCTAGGTCTCAGAGCTGGAGTTTTCTTTATCATGGAAACCCCCCCCCCCAAAAAAAAATACAATTATGTTTAAAGCGAGGATGGGGAAATCACATCTAAACTTGTAATCTGTGAAGATTTACGTAAAAATAAGATGGCAGATGCAGTCAGTTCAAACACACTGTTTGCAGGTTTCTGCTATTACTTAAATAGACCTGGCAGAATGCAGTTAAGATTTCATCTTGCATGCCACAGCTATGATAAATGAATAGACTTACAGCATTTTAACTTCTTTCTCTGCGATATAAAGGTAGAATCCCCCAAGTTATAATTCTGTCTGTCTACATTAAGCCAGTCTCCAGCACAGGAGCAGGTTTAACCTACCATTTGCAAGGAACTTAAATAGTGGCAAGAGGCTGCGTTCTCTGATTGCACTGCTGATGTAACCTCCCTGCTGTACTGGGAACATGCTGAGCATAAAGCTAATGCAGCAACATCTTCAGCCAGCTAATTAGGCTGCTCCCAGATGTGTTAGCATTCCCGATATATTTCACAGGCAACACTCGCCTGGTATCTGTCTCCTGGTTGCTTTTATACATAGCGTATCACATGGCAGGGATGTCTCCTCTTTTAACCTACATAAGGAGGAAATGTAATCTCCAAAGGAATTCAAACAGCAAGTCAAGCTGTTGGAGCTAAAAGGCACTTTTGTAGCCTGCTTAATTATTAAGCAGGGAAAAGGCCCTTTGTTTTTAATTCCAGATGTGGCCTGAGGCACATCTGGATGTATGCCTTGAGGCACTCTCCTTTGAAAGTCACACTATGGGGATGGCAGTTGACCCTGGCATTTAGAAGACAATTTTGACTCCCAAGCTGGAAATGCCAACACAGCCCTCATTGCCAAAATTTATTCCTTTCTAAAAGGGGTAAGGAAAACAAAAAATAAAATAAAAAATGAAGGTTAGAAATCAGATATAGGTACACATGGGAAAATATTCTGCATTTGGGTTCAAACTTTTCGGGTTCAGGGAGGAGCCAAGAACAATGCAACTGTAGTTTTAAAACATAGATGGGCCTAGAAAATTTTGAGACTAGTGCAACTTTTGGAATTTGGAGAACATGATCTGGATGCTCTTACAACACAGTTTGTAATGTACGATGATCATGTTTCTTGGGAAATGACAAAGGGCAAGACTGAAAAACGAGAAATCTGAAAGAGCTTCAATAAGGATAAAAAAATATACATTTGTTAATTTTGCTTTGCAAATGAAAATTCAAGAGCAAAACCAAGAAAAAAACTGTATAAAAATACACACTCCAATAAAAATAGCTAAAATAAAAACAGTATATGTAAATTTACCTTAAAGACAATTCATTGTTCATATTTTTCATATGAAGATGAAAGACTATGCATTAAGTGGTGGTACCATTTATAGGTAAATGTTAAAATGACCAAAATAAAAGGACAAAATGAGTTTTTGAAAAATAAATAAATGTAAGGGATAGCTTTGTGAAATGTAAGACTACCCTTTCTAATACACTACCAACAATGCTGCTACCCTTCAAAAAGACCTTGACTTTGTGTCAGAATAGTCAAAAAATTGGCAACTCCAAATCTCAACCAACAAATGCTCTGTCTTACACATTGGCAAAAAGAATTGGAACACTAAATACAAGATGAGTGGACATGACCTTTTAGATGAGCCTCACGCTGTCAAGGACCTTGGAGTACTCATATTAAATGATCTAAGTGCCAAAGCCCATTGTCACAACATCACCAAAAAGGCATTAAGGGTTGTAAACCTAATCTTGCGTAGCTTCTTCTCCGGTAATATTACACTACTAACCAGAGCATACAAAACATTTGCTAGACCAATTCTCGAATACAGCTCATCTTTCTGGAACCCGCACTGCATATCGGACATTAATACAATTGAGCGCGTCCAGAAATATTTCACAAGAAGAGTCCTCCACTCCACTGCTCGTAACAAAATACCCTATGCCACCAGACTTGAAATTCTGGGTTTAGAAAATTTAGAACTACGCCGCCTTTGGTATGACCTAAGCATAGCTCATAAAATCATCTGCTACAATGTCCTACCTGTCAGTGACTACTTCAGCTTCAACCACAACAATACATGAGCACACAATAGATACAAACTTAAAGTGAACCGCTCCAAACTCGATTGCAGAAAATATGACTTCAGTAACAGAGTTGTTAATGCCTGGAATGCACTACCAGACTCTGTGGTCTCATCCCCAAACCCCCAAAACTTTAACCTTAGACTGTCTACTGTTGACCTCACCCCATTTCTAAGAGGTCTGTAAGGGGCGTGCATAAGAGCACCAGTGTGCCTACCGTCCCTGTCCTAATGTTCCCTTTAATTGTATTCATTTTACGTATTAAAGTCATGCTTATACTTATAGATATTGTCTAATATGTACTCGACAAAATAAATGAATAAATAAATACAAGATGTATGGTGACTGTATTCTACTGGGGTTTATGTTGATATTGTTTAATATTACTTAAATCTGCTTTTGCCTTAGAATTTAAGGGAACTTGAAATCACCAGAGTTTTCTTTTTAATCTATTTTTCTAGCAACCCCTATGAAAAGATGTATGAAAGGGGTATTGACTGAATAATGAACAGGTTATATTCAGAGTTCCTAGCTGAACTTTTGAACTCAGCCTGTTTATACCTTTGAACCAAGCCAATCATTTCAACTGCACTATTTATTCTCTTCCTCTTGTTTTAAAACCTGCCGGTTCTACCTGACTTCTTCCTGCCTATTTGTCACTAAGCTTTTCTGAGTGATTCAAATGTCCTTATAATGTCCTATAAGACCAAGAATCAAATCTGCAATTTTCTTATTCCACTGAGGAATTCTGAGAATGGAAGCTCACATATTTTCAAGCTGCCAACTTTGAAAAACGCTATTCTGATAATCTATTGTAATATTCTCACCCAAGTTTATTTTTCATTCTATAGTAACAGGAAACAATGTATTATGCCAAATCCATTAGAAAAAAAGGGGAGGGTGGAAGAGAGAAGAAGAAAGAGTTAAATCTTTGAGTTAATACATATTTACTTGGTATTCCAAAGCATGACACAGGGTCATATTGACATTTGGTAACCATGGAACTGCCACAACTGATTTTGCCCAAATGGCTATTCCTGAGCTGCCCTATGCTTATAAGATTAAAAACCCAAGCCTATGATAAGTTATATCTGGAAATGGGAGATGTAACCTGGAATATTCAAACATTTCAAAATGAGACTGGAGAGAAGGAAAGATTGGCAAGTACATAGAGTCACTTGAGAAACTGTAACCCTCTTGATAACAGAGAGGATTTTGTATTTAATGAAACAACACAATTCAATACACATTTTACTGACAAGCATCATTAATAAAATACTGCTGCACTGGCCCTTCAGGGAACTCTGGTCTGTTGATAGCATATAATTGCTTTGAAAAGAACCTTAGAGAAAGCAGAGGCTGAAGAGCTATTTCTGCTAAGGGAGAATTAAGGTTATAATCAGAACTAGAAAACAGTATGGCTACTTTTCCCCCTTCTAAGCATCTAAGAATCATCACTCAGGGAGGATAATGTACTTTGTGTTATCTAGCTGCCTAATCTTACTGCTATGTGGAACACAAGGAGGAGCAGTTTTGGCTGGGGATTTTTTGAGCGTTTGTCCTACAGAGCCTGCATGTTTTCCCTATTGCTTGCCTAATTCTTACAGTGAAGCCAAGAAATGCAAGACATGGGGAAAACATGCAGGCCGCTCAAAAAAAACCCAGCCAAAACTGCTCTTCCTTGTGTTTTGGTTTATCGGTCAGCCAGTTGTACCATTGCACGTCTGTACTGAAAAAGACAAAGTTCAATTTGTTTATATCTTAAACGCCGAAAAACCCATCAAAACCGATTTTAGGGCAACAGAGATCAATGCAACCTTGTCATAATTATAAAAATGAAAGCAACAAAGATAATTTGATGAAAATGAATGCCATCATATATTTGGAAATTTTTACAATGCCACAACAGTTTTATGTGGCGCAGTGGATAGAATGCAGTATTGAAGGCTAACTCTGCTCACTGCCAGAAGTTCGATCCTGACCGGCTCAAGGTTAACTCAGTCTTCCAACCTTCAGAGATCGGTAAAATGGGGACCCAGATTGTTGGGGACAATATGTTGACTCTGTAAACTGCTTATAGAGAGGTATAAAGCACTGTGAAGAGGTATATGAGTCTGAGTGCTATTGCTATTGTTGAGTTGCAGCAGATTAACTTTAGTACTGTCTCCTGAGAGCTGTAGAAAGTTAGCACCCACCTCTCTCCTAGAAGAATGAAATATTTTGAGAAATATTAAAAAGGCAGGATAAAATATTTACCCTAAAAGAAAAAGAAAAATCTTAAGGGAGACAGAAACTCAAGAACCTCAGCTCCCTGCCCCCTCTCCCCCCACACAGATACTGTACTGGGGCAGCTTTAGAAATGCAGATTTGGTAATCCATTTGGTAATGCAACAAGGTTTGGCTCTGAACAAAGGTAGGATTAGCCTTCAGACACAATAGGAATTGCACAACAAGCCCCTTGCATCACCCAGCAAACCTCAACCAAATCTGGGACTCAGACAACCTACAAAGTTAGCTATGAGCCCTTACAATAGCCAGTAGAATATATGTTCTTGCACAGGAACAGGAAGCTCAAGTTCAAAGCCCAAGAGAGGATGTAAATGCCTCTCTCTCTCAACTCCATGTGGTCAGCTACCCAGAATCACTTGTGCTTGGTGGTTCTGCTTCATCAATAAATGGACCCTCTTTCCCACGGGTGTCAAACTGGCGTCATACGGCAGCATCACATGATGTATCAGGACTTTTTTGCCCTTCGCTAAACCAGGTGGGGGCGGGGCCAGCATGTGATGCATTCAACCCGCGGGCCGCAAGTTTGACACCCCTGCTCTTTCCAATCAGCCTCCATCCTCCATTTTGTCTCAGTGCCTTTCTCCCAGCTTGGAACTGAACCAGATGGATATTTCTTCCAACACAGCAATACTAATAAAGAGAGCAAAATGCTGGAAAAGGGGGAATAAATATTTTGCACTCAACGATATCCAAAATCACTTCCATCCCCCTCATGAACATAAAGAAGCAGAAAACTACACATTCATTCATAATCTCCAAAGATATGCAATTCTTAACAGAAGGATAAAATGACACTGGAATAATGCTATACAATTCATACTGAAATTACCAGTTGCACCAATGGGATTCTGCTTTATTATACAGTATGGTGAATTTTGCACCAACAGTACTCCTATGGTGGAACAAACTATACCATTTTTCTGATACAGAAATTAAAGTAAATGTTCATAAAACAGATGATATGCATCCTTAATGAAATGTAGCTGTTTTTTAAGGCCATAGTCTCTACCTAGCATGTTTTTATATAATAATTCAGTTGTGAGGTCAAGTCAGCTTATTACTATAGGTTGTCAAACAATTGTCAAAGAGAAAATATTGGGGCAACCCCTTATGTACATTGTACCATTTTTATATATAACACAGATGGTCTTCTCTTCATATCTATTGGATGGAATTTTGGCTATGATCATACTGCAAATGTTGAATATAGAAATGTATTGGAACACCCATGGGAAAGAGAGGAATGGAATGTAGCAATGAAAAACGAATGAAAAATAGTTTTGTAAATGTCACTATAAAGCAAATGTGAATGATGTCTCCTTTAACTCAAGCTCCAGTCACATCATGGAGTTTACTTGGCAACAATATGGAAGCAGCTTGCCTTTGTCATCTTCTGGCATGGTTTCCTTGACTTCTCACTCTAGCCTACAGCTTTGTTATTCCATGGGGATGTCCTACTCAACTACTAATCAGACCTGATCCTGCTTAGTTTTGAAGCCAAGACAAGATTGGACTGGTGCTGCCACCTGCTGAAACTCTGTAATGCAAACAGTCTTCTAATGTTGGCAAGTTGAATATGGGATCTGAAGGATAGGCCTTGTTTACCAATGGTTTTAGAATACTTAAATCCCTCAAACTCTACTGCTGGGTGACACTCAATGAGATTCCAGACTAAAGGAAGGAATCTTGTTTTGATTGATGTAAGGCTGTTCTAGCTTTCCAATACCCTTCAGTACATTTTCATTTAATATGTTTATCATAACATGTAATATTTATGCTCCTGGTTCAGTGTATTTCCACTCTGTTTTTCTCTTGAGCAGATAAATAACATAATCAAAGAACTAAATCATGCTTAGCTTTATTATTGAAAATTGCATGGATGTTTTTTTAAAAAATGTGGAAAACAACCAAACTCCCACTTTATTCACTAAATACCTCAAGCTGAGACTGTTGTGCCAAAGTCTCAATTCACAGGCAGTAGGAATGCTTCATTACTGAATTAGTGGCACTCATTGTGCTAAAATCCCTTTGTTGTTTCAGCTTTCCTATTTGACACAAGTCAAATGTCAGATCACTCGTTATATTTCTTAAGTACATGCAAAGAGCTCAAGGTTTTGCAGGTAATAAGCTTAGCCTTTACTGAACCCACGTCTATAAACCTCCTTTTGCAATAAGACTGTATTAAAAATTTTAATGGGTCAACAGGAATGCTTGGCTAATCAACTTCCTTACATTCTCCTGGAGCAAACTACTGCAAAATTGGAAACAGTAAATTACAAGAAAGCCAAAGAATTAGGGTTTGTTTGTTTGTTTCAATTGTGCGATAGCAGCAATGCAAACAAAAGGAATCATGCTAGACCAAGGAGCTCCAGTTCTGATCCCTCTGGACTATAAAGCTCATTGCATAAGTAAATGACAATAATTTTAAGATACTAGACAACCTGTGATCTGTTGGGTCATCCTTTCAGAACTATTTCCTTACCTAAACAGAGAAACAGAATGACAACGGGCAGGGAAAAACCAATGGGAGTGGCTTCAGATTTCCTGCCGGCTTCTTCATTGACTTTGCTAGCGGGAATCTGGCAGAGAGTATCAGAAATGACTCCTTCCCTCAATTGATCCATGGAACTGTTTATTACTCTGTTGAGGAGAGGGGGGGAACAAAGGGAGTCACGGACCATAAGGAAAACTGCACTCCTGCTTCCTATCCCAGCATGTTCCCAAGGGCCCCCTCTCTCTTATCAACTGCCAACACCTCCCTACCAACCCTACTTCACCAGCAGGTATTTGAATGACTCCCTCATCCTTCCTTTGCTATCTACCACCATTAAGAGATTTCAAATTTTAGCTTTGATTCCAAAGCAGGCAATCACCTCTTGTCTGTTGGGCCTTGCTGCCAGCTGATTGGGTGGACAGAGGGCGGGATGGGAAAGAGGGCGGAGATACAGCCTTCCCATCTTCCTTTGTGCCATGCAACCTATGGGATTCTGGGGAAATATACTAGGAAGATGTGATAGTATTGAAACAGTTTCAATTTCCCCAAATTTCATTCCCACAAAAGTCATGGGTCCCAGCATCCTGTAAGTTAGCAAATGTGAATTTTCTTGGTTTAATAATTGTTGCCCTATACTTTCCACTTTTGTCCAACTGAAGGCTACAAACAGACACAAGATTTTTGTAGTATATAGAAGGATGCACCATTTGAAGAGTTTTAGGAACATGACAGACAATTCTAAACGTTGCCAGTCTCACAGAAGAATGCAAAACTATCTGGAGGAATGTTTAAACACTTCTTGCCCCTTAAAAGAGGCAAGCAATATATATGAATATGTTGCTTAAGCTGGTATGGGATTCAAAAATTTTAGCAACCAGTTCTCTGCCTGGTTGTGGGTAGGCGTGGCCATGGTGGGTGTGGCCTACTCGGTTTCCTGCAACATGGTGGGGGGCGTTTTTGCCCTCCCCAGACTCCAGAGATTTTAATCGAGTCTCTGGGAGGGCAAAAACGGTTCCTCCCTGGCTCTGGAGGCCAGAAACGGGCCCGTTTCCAGACTTCTGGTAGGCCCATTTTTCGCCCTCCCCAGGCTCTGGAGGCTTTCCTCAAGCCTCTGGGAGGGCGAAAACACCCCCCCGGGCTCCAGAACCCTCTGGAGCCTGGAAACGGGCCCGTTTCAGGACTTTCAGAACTTCCAGGAGGCCTGTTTTTCACCCTCCCAGAGCCTCTGCGCAGGCCCTGCACGTACCTGACATTCAAAATGGGCCGTATGGAGACTCCTGGGAGGGGCGGGGTGGGTGGGGCCAGCCAGTCCTTGCAAGTACCAGTTCGGCAAACCAGATGTAAAATTAGCATCCGGTTTAGTCCGAACCGGCTGAATCCCACCCTTGTGCTTAAGTCTTCTTGATGAGTAGAAACAGGCTGCCTTTCTCAGTTATGTATGTAAGCCTAGGTGTCTAGAAACAATTTACTTTGTAAATCAGAGATGAGGACAAGATTTGAAATAGGGTTAACATTTCTAAATTTGGGGTCTCTAAAATTTGTCACTCTTTTTTTTTTCTAGCACAGAACAGTGGCATGTTGGCTATCTTTGTAATGTTTCAATTGTGATTCTATTTATTCACACTCTGTAATTGTAAATAGATGCAGATATTATAAAATGCTGACACTTAGGTCATCACTTCTTCTTCAACAAATCACATCCCTCTTCTTGTGTCTACTTCAAGTGCTCAAGAATTGGCCCTTGCGAGGCCTTGTGGTGTGCAAAACTTTGCTTCCAACAAATGACAAAGTAAGAGATGTTGTATAGTTTGCTTTTTTTTTTTAAAGTCACAGTTATTTGGTCTAGTAGAATGACCCCATTTGATTGTGCTAGCTCTTAATCTACTGACCTGAATATGAAGGCAATTTAGCACCTTTCAAATGACTTATTCCTCCCTGCTTCAGCAGAGAACTATTCTTTCACATTAAAGCTCATGTCATCTAGTGTGAGATTTCTTAGTTGTGACTGCGATATCAGATCAGGCTTTTATGGCCTCTTTGCCATAAACAGCTCTGTCATGATCCTATGTGTCTCTTTTTCTGCAAACTGGTCATACAGGGGGTATCCAATGTCTCTCAGCCAGCGTTTTAGCTCATTCTGCCTGATCATTGTTCTCTAGATATCTAGCGGGTTATTTCAGCAAAAAAATATAACATTATTTGCATGTGTGGGCTTTAAGCAATCTGACTGTATAGCAGATATTCTTCAATAACAAGTCGATTTTTAAATGTGATTGAAATGGTCCCAAACAATTCATGCCTATGTAGCATTGGAAAACAGAATAATTATGATAGTGGTGGGAGGAGTCCTCCCCTGAGGGAGTTTGCAAGCTTTTAGAAAATGTTTTCCTGACTTTCTTCTCAATTTCTCTGTGTGCGTTTTAAAGGAAAGGGAAGTGATACAGGGTCACTCTCGGTCTATCATTTTCATGGTATTCAATTATGTTTCCTTTCAGTTACCACTCAGTTTCTGATTAGTGTCTTAACTGTGCGAAAAGAAGAGGGTTAGCTGAGCCTTATTATATTTTATCTAGCTTGAGTGGCAACATAATAGGCGGTCCGTTCTACTAATGCTGTTGCTACTGCCTTTTTTTCATTTGGTTTAAGTTGCCTTCACTGCATTGCTACGACTAGATCTCAAATCAGGAGGGTGTGTTTTTTTGGCTGACAAATTGTTAATCCTCTCAATGCCATATCACCAGATCCCCCAACCCATCACTTATCCCCTTTCAAAACAAATCAGCGGAAAATGCTGAAAGCATTGAATGGCTCGCCCTCTTTGAGATTGTCCCGCTCTGAGAAATGTATTTATTTATGTAAAACATATATGTGGCTGCCTGTCTTAGGCAACACAATCTATTTACAGAAGAAAGTAAAAAGAATGTGGTTTGTGGGGCCTAGAAGATGTGGTTTCGGTCCTAGGGCCTGTCCTATGGAATATTCTCCCTCTGGAGATTAGGATGGCTCTAACCTTGCTGGCCTTTGTAAGGCTGTAAAGGCCTGGGCTCTGTGCCCAGGCCTTGTTGTGGTTCGCCAGCAGCCTGTGGAGCTGGCAGTGGAATCAGACAGTGAGGAGGCTGGGGAGGAACATGGGCCAGTCCTGGAGTCTGGGGAAGGCTCGGATGAAGGCTCTGTCAGAGGCAGAGATGGGGGCAGGGTCATCTGGGAGTTATGTGCGGACTCCGGAGCTTCCAGAGTTGGATATCAGAGAGGTAGAGGAACAGGAGGAGACTGTTCCTAGTGCGCGCATGCGCAGAGCTGCCAGAAGGCAAGAACAGTTAAAACTAAAGAGATGACTCGGGAGTAAGGCCTAGATATGATTAGCCCCTCCCATAAGGCTTAAAAGAGGAGCAAAGGCATGTGGGCCCTTTGTAGGAAAGCAATGTTGTTAATTCTGTTCCCAGTCGGCATCTCTGTTTGATTCTGGACTCCGTGTGGCTTTGCCAAGTAGGTCTTTGGCAACGTGTCAAGGGAGATAAAGGTTGGTGATTATACCAAAGGACTTCTCCCGAAGGACTTTTTACAACTAATTGGGACTTAGCTGTGAATGAATGTAATTCAAAGCTGTTGCAATAAAAGAGGCTTTTGGGACTATTCGTGTGTTTTAATGACTCAGGAAGCCTAGGTCACAACAGGCCTGGGGCCCTGAGTGTGTGCAGAGGCCCATCCCTTGGCTATAGAACGATTGCTGTGCATTTCTTGGCTGCTATGGATTTTAATTTTTGTGTTATTGTGATTTTTATTTGATTTTTAATTTTGTTGGCCGCTCAGTGTCACTTGTTGAGATGGGTGGCCATACAAATGGAATAAAATCAATCAATAAAAACAATAGAAATCTACTAAAACCTCCATACTTCCACAAGAATATTAGAGGGTTCCAGCTTGCACCCCACAAAGTCTGTGGGGAAAGGTTTTCAAGGCTTTATGGAAGGCCAGAAGGGTAGGAACATTTGGAAGTAGTAATGGAAAAGTGTTCTAAAGGATGAAAAGATTTCATGTGAGAAATTTACAGGAATTACAATTAAAAGCAGGGAAATATACCCAAGATACAGCATGGAGCCGCTCCCCCCCACTCTATTTCTGTAGATGATATGAGCTTCACAGGATAGCAATGCAGAAGTAGAAGAAGACAGACAAAATAGCAGAAGTAACAGGCTTTTTTCCCCAGGACATTAAATCTCAAGAAGTAGTTTCTCATATTTCTTTCGCTGTTGTACAGATAGTCCTCGCTTAATGTTAATTGGGACTGGAATTTCTGTGCCTAAGTGATGTGGTCATAAAATGTGACATTGCTTAGTGACAGCAATCCTGGCAGTCGCCTTTGCGATCGTTAATCATTACAGGTTATTAAGTTCCTGCCAGCTTCCAACAACCAGTCGGTGGGAAAACTAGCAGGAAGTTGCAAGTCGCAGGTGTTTCACAAGGAGGCCCACAGGCAGGTAACTGGCATGGGTGAACGATTCTGGGTCAGGGAGCAACTACTGTTGGGCAGGAGAGACTTAACCTAAGTGACTTGTGACTTTCCCTGTACAAAGCAAACAGTGCTCATTTTGTGGGGCACTGCAACAGTTGTAAATGCGAGCCCTTTGTTTAGCAATCAGGTGGCTATGGGGGAAGTGCAACAACCAGAACTTCAAGGAACACTCATTTAGTATCACTGCAATTTCAAATGATTGCTGAATGAGTGGTTGGTAAGCCAGGCCAACCTGTAATAAGTTGTGAGTATAACGTTGGGGAACAGGACGAAGAATTGCAATCAAGATAACAGCCAGGTAAGATAAAGAATAGAATAGAATAGAATAGAATAGAATAGAATAGAATAGAATAGAATAGAATAGAATAGAATAGAATAGAATAGAATAGAATAACAGAGTTGGAAGGGACCTTGGAGGTCTTCTAGTCCAACTCCCTGCTTAGGCAGGAAACCCTACACCACTTCAGACAAATGGTTATCCAACATCTTCTTAAAAAACTTCCAGTGTTGGAGCATTCACAACTTCTGGAGGCAAGTCGTTCCACTGATTAATTGTTCTAACTGTCAGGAAATTTCTCCTTAGTTCTAAGTTGCTTCTCTCCTTCATTAGTTTCCACCCATTGCTTCTTGTCCTACCCTCAGGTGCTTTGGAGAATAGTTTTACCCCCTCTTCTTTGTGGCAGCCCCTGAGATATTGGAACACTGCTATCATGTCGCCCCTAGTCCTTCATTTCATTAAACAAGACATACCTAGTTCCTGCAACCGTTCTTCATATGTTTTAGCCTCCAGTCCCCTAATCATCTTTGTTGCTCTTCTCTGCACTCCTTCTAGAGTCTCAACATCTTTTTTACATCGTGGCGACCAACACTGTATGCAGTATTCCAAGTGTGGCCTTACCAAAGCATAATAAAGTAGTATTAACACTTCAAGTGATCTTGATTCCATCCCTCTGTTTAGGAATTTAATTTGAGAAGATTGCTTAGACTCGACCTTCCATAGTTTCCTTTAGAATAAGAATAAAGGCAGAGGAGGTGAAGGCCCGTTGAAACTTGCAAGATTGACGTCAGCCCTTCAAAGCAGATCAGGGATGGATACAACATTAGGAATCTTTGTGACAAACTTGATTCCACAGCCCTGATGAATTTTAGAAGCACCGTTTGTTGATTAAAATGCTCCCATAATGGCAAGAAATTCTTGTAGGAAGAGCAATACCTAGAGCAGAATGATCAGACTCAAAATTCCGGGTTAGTCTCAAAGATCTATACATATGTGCAAATTCACAATTTGCATATTAATAACTTCCAGCATTTAAGCTTGATTTTTTTTCCCAGTCCTTTGATAGAACTTTATTTATATCCTCTTCATCAGTCATACATTCACATAATTAAGCAACTTTCTCTTGATTGGGAAAGAAGAACCTAGTATTTACCATTTACTATGCTAAGTCCAATCTGCTTTCATACTTTCCTTTTTCAGTAATATATGTGTAGATAGCTGCATTCTACTATAGATATACTGCAAAATTATCAACAACATGGCAATGAATTTCTTAGTATCACACAATTAACTTAGATGTTAAGACAGCAGAGAAAAAAGTCTCCTTCAAGGCTTGGCTCTTGGTAAATTCATGGATATATCTATAGTTTTTTTTTTGGTAGTAAAACAAAACCCACTGCTTTCTCTCAGTCTGCTTTTCCAATTTCTAATTCTAGCCTAGGTGTTTCTTTGCAGTCTCTCATCCAAACATTAACCAGGCCAGACTCTGCTTAATTTCTGAGCGCAGAGAGCTCCAGGAGCTATCAAACTCCTTTCTTAGAGAAACTGAAGAATTAGAATTTGCTTTCCAATCTCAAATTAGTTTTTGTAAGACTACAGACTTTTAAAATCTGTCTCTGTGAAAAGAGACAAAGAGGGAAGGGGAAGGGAAAGATAAAGGAGACCAGAGGACGTGGTAATGGGATTTCATGAAAAAGTTGCTCCCTGACAGGAACAGCAAACAGAATTACTTACCAACTGAACTGAAAGTGACATCGTTTAATTAGGACACCAATTTACAATCTACCACAATTAAAAGTGAGTTAAATAAAAATTCAATACTGGGTAACACATTTCCAGTTTTATTGAAATAATATTTTCCCCCCACACTGAATTGGGAGCAAAGTTTAGCTGAAGGTCATTAATATGAATTTTGTCTTGCCTCATACAGATTCTAGGGTCACAATCAAGCAACATTTATGCCATCTTGCCATGTGTGTTGGCTAGCCTCACATCTTGATTGTCCATCTGTAATTAGCAGAAGCCCTGTGCATGTAAATGTTTTTCAGATCGCGGGGCATTTTGAAGGCGATATTCCTGTACAGGGCTCAAATATATAACTGTGAGTGATCAGGGCTGCATATTACAATTCCATAATTCAAAATATTTATCTAAGTTGAGTAAGACACAATACCAGAGGGAGATTCTGCAATGAGTAAACTATTAAACAGAAGCACAGTTTAAGCACCCTGAACATCCTTAACTGTAATTCTTCCATGTTGGACAAGCTGCCACTACAAAAATGTTTCATTGCAAATTAATTTTTTTAAAAAATTGATTTATATGCCGCCCTTCTCTGGAGACTCAGCGCGGCTTACAATGCGTTAAGCAATAGCCTTCATACTTTTGTATATTTATACAAAGTCAGCTTATTGCCCCCACAAACTGGGTCCTCATTTTACCTACCTTAGAGAGGATGGAAGGCTGAGTCAACCTTGAGCCTGGTGAGATTGGAACTTACAGTAATTGCAGACAGCTGGTGTTAATCACAATGCTTTTAGTCTGCTGAGCCACCAGGCCCTTTTTCTTCAGTTAGGTTCTATTTAACAGATTATAAGGCCAACGCAAAAAAAAAAAAAATTGGAATATCATGATCTGCCGAGAGGGTATGGCTTTAAGCATTCAAATTGAACAGAAAAGCAGAACATACATGAAGTAAATAAATATAATCAACATGGTCTTCAAACGGTGAAGAAAGGAATCATAGAAACTTCACAGAAAAGGGGTATTTTGCAAATGGCTTTGATGGGTTGCATTAGAGAAGACTTCAGATGAGGTGAAAAGATGAGAAAGAATAGGATATGCAATTGACCTGATTTGTGATCCTCAGATCCAGTCATCTTGGAGATAAATGAAATCAATCATATACATTTCTCCCAGTGGGGGAAAAATCATTTCAAATTAGATGGTTCTTAGATGGTTCAAAATGGAGACGAGGAACCCTGTATTATTTCTTCCTATCTCTGCTTTTTATCATCTGAAGCTGCTCTGATGTACCAGAATAGGAAATCTAAACATTTAACTAATTCGATTTTAAAATTACGTAGCCCTCTAGAAAATAAGACTCATCAGAAGTAACTACACTGGTAATGAATTTCCAGTTAAGGCACCCTGGTTTAACCTGACTGGGCTCTACATTTCATTGAATTCTACAATGAACAACGATATTTCTATCAAGTTTTAGAGAGAAGACAGAGCCACTGATATGAGCAAAGGGCATTATTCCAATAAAAACCTGATAAATTGATATAGATTGATAAAGACTGGCTCCTGAATATAGCAGTTATATGCATCCTTTATACTGCTCTCTCATATATGCTTTTTTCCCCTGATATCTTCCATAAAATTCCTCATTTATTTAAAGATCATTGTTTAAGGACCCTCTCTGCTTTCATTCCCTTTTTCGTAGCTATAAGCATTTCCTAAACAGATGATAATGATAGCAATTATTAGTATTATCTCTGAGTCAGTAGTAATAACACATTGTTACTGGCCTCAGCTGATAGCACTTGGTCTATGAAATGAGTGAGTTCCCAGCATAATCAGACTTCTTCCTAATCAAAATATGCTGTTCAAGATATTATTTGCTTGGGAAAAAGGACATATTCCCCAGGAAGGTAAATAACAATGGGAAGCTATTTTGAGAATAAGAATGGCAAGTGGGAATAGAAGATTAAACTTGCCGCTAATCTGGGGGTGGGGGTGGGAAAGTACTGTAGCTATCAGTGATTGTATTTCTGTAACAAAAGTACTGGTGACTGCATTCATACATTTACATAATCTTTGGTCTATGAGATTCTATATTTAGTATTACTGACCATTATAAAAGTTAACATAAAATCAAAAAGGACTATGTAGCTTTGTCTCACAGTAGAATATTTTCTCCAAGGAATTTCTAGAATCATCACTGGGAGAAATATGTGTTCTTTTGTAAATTTGTTCTTTCATATTGGATGCCTTAAATTCTGCTTACCCAATGCAGAATAGTACATAATTTATTTAATTGCAGATTGCATCAACTCTGTGCACCTATTCATTATTTTGACCATTAGGATAGATGGCAAGAGAGAAAGATTAAAGGAAGCATCTTCACACACTTTCTCTGTGTTTGTTTCTCATCTGGCCAATTCTTAGGGCAAGGATTTTCTATTTAAGGGCTGAAGGGAACTTTCTGTTTCTCTCCTCAAAACATAGTTTAGGATAGAAATGAGGTTCCCCCCCCCATCCTCATGTGTTTTTAAAATACATCTACTATTTACTTCAAAGACAGTGAATATCACCAACTGGCTGTCAAACAGCATAACCCAAAGTCCCTGATCGCCAGTTCACATCGACAACAAACAACACCAATTCGACTGGGATGAAGCCAAAGTCATCAGCCATGTCAAAAGCCATCAGGCACATAAATGTATTGAAGCCTGGCATTCTACCAACAGGTCCATCAATGAACACAATGACTTAAAACCAGGATACGAACCAATAAGGTAGAGGACCATCTGAACAATCAACCACCAACAGCACCGACCACCGAATTCCACACCTCACAGCAACCAATCGGAGGTCACAAAGTCACAAGACCAGAATCAGTATTGTAATTCAATCAGCCTTGTGACTCAATGAGCCTTGTGATTGAATCACCCACCCAGGACCTACTGTATATAAACAAACAAGATACTTCACCCCAAAATCCCGTTGAAGATGTTACCTAGTTTGGTAATGAAACATCCAGGAGCTAAACAGCAAGCTCAGAGAACAGACTCCTACCAAAACCTACAACCCGACCTACAAATATTCTCAACAATTTCTAATCTCTTCACATTTATTGACATCTTGGATAAGCCCATTCTCTGCATCCAAGAGTATTTTATGAGCATTTTACTTTCTTAATGGGCATTTTGAAGTTTATGTACTCGGTATTGGTTCAGCATTCTATTTATGCTCTGGAGCAAATCCTCTAATAAGAGCTTTTCAGATGCCCAACAGATAATTATTTATCATGCACACAAGATGTCAAATGAATCATAAAAATGATTATTAGTTTATTTTCCTCCACCTATCAATACACATTATTTACATATGAAAAAGCAAAGTAAAAGGGAAGCACTATCAACACCTACATTTATAAAGCTTCCTGCCTAATCACCAATATCTATTGCTAGAGGAGATCAAATGGGCTGCTACTTGCCAATCTGCAATTACTTTTTCAGAAGATGAGAATATTGCTGTGGCTGCTGGTTTTTGTTTTGTTTTTGTCTATGCGAAGGTGTTTTCAGTTTGCTGGTCACAGACAGTAAATAAATGGCAATGCGATGATACAACAGCTGAAGGGAATGATAGATTTCATGATTATTTCTCCCTGCAAGTGGTGTGCAGTCAATCGTTTAAGCACACCAAAATTATGGATCAATGCAAGATGTATTACACAAACATCAAATATTCAAGACAATGAAGGAGGGCTGTAGCTTTCAAATCTGTTCTTTCAAGGTTCTTGAAAAATGTGCATTTGATATAGTTTATGAAAATCCAATTCTCTAATCCTCTTGATCAAGTCCTTCTAGTTAGACTGACAGCCAAATCACATTTTGGCACTCCCGCAAGAAGTGGCATTTCCATTAGGCTATGTGAGAAAGCTTACATAAAAGAATAATCATGAAAGGCTAAAACCTGCTCATTTTTGTTTTTATGATGTATTTTTACCATTATTTTGTGTGTGTATGTATGCATGTGTGTCTATATCAAAAATGTTTTTTGTGACTCTCAAAAGTGAAACTTTCTATTGCACAGTTTACTCACATGTAGGGCTTCTAGAAATTCACACTCGTCCCCATGTCTAATCTATTTTATGGATCTGGGACAAATACATCTGATTAAAAACAGTGCATCTGGATTTCCAGGAACAACTGATATCCATATGAAAGAACTAGCTGAAGAGATATTCCATTCCTGCACAATATAATAAACAGAGGAGCGTTCATTATATTGCCTGCAGGGAGAAACAATGCAGGGACAAATATAATCTCATCTGCATTATGTCACTGTGTCTTCTATTGGGCACCTATGATAAAGGGTCCATTTCACAATCATTGGGGCAATTATGGAAAAAACTAGACCAAAGAATGAATAAAGGCAAGATTTTAGGAGAAGCAGAGTAGCTGCCATTCCAACAAGGTAGACCAGAGGTGTCAAACTCAAGGCCCAGGGGCCAAATCTGGCCCACAGGGTGTTTAGATCTGGCTCGTGGTGCTACCCTGGAAACAGCGAAGGATCGGCCCATAGTGCCGTTGCCAGCGAAAACGGAGCTCCATTTTCACTGGCAGAGGGTTGCAGGAAGCTGTCGCAGGTGAAAATGGAGCTCGAGAGCCCGTTTTCACTAGCAAAGTGCTTCAGACACCACAGGTGCCCCCAACACGAGTGATGTCGAGCTGGCCACACCCACCCTAGCCCCCTGAGGTCAAACACAACCTTGATGCTGCCCTCAATGAAATTGAGTTTGACATCCCTGAGGTAGACTAAGTGATCAGTACCATCTTGGTCAGGATTACTTTTATTGTAAAAGCTACAGTAAGGCTGAATGTACTTCCCCCCTCCTTATATTCATATAAATTAGAGAGGGGGGCCTCTGCTCAAGTCCCTTTCATGTGACCATTGTCTTTGTTGTACCACCTTCCTCTTCTTCAAGGTTATTCCTTATTTCCCCTACAGTAGTCCAGAAAAACCTCAAGGAAAAAAGGCAGAGTTGTCAGTCAGATTCATTGGAAGCTATTGATCAGCCTGAGGACTAACTATCTCTGTTTTTATGTACAAATTGGTTAGGGAGACTGGATGAAAATCATGCAGAGAAGACCCATACTCTTCACCTGAAAAGCATCTATTTTAAGGTAAGGCAGAGGGGGGAAAATTGAGCTGTTCCAGATAGCTTTTCCTAAAATGGTGCAGAAGCTTACTGATGACAAAGATGAACCTTCCAACTGTATCTATTGATCTGGCACCCCTGCAGCCTTTTATCATAGCTGGAATAATTGTACTAGGAGCTTCGTGCCACAGTTACCAACTATGAATCAGAGATGGGTTTCAGAAATGCTTACCACCGGTTCGCCGAGCGCACACTTGCTTCTTGTGTGTGCATGCCTTCCGTGCATGCTCCCGACCTTCCGTGCATGCACTTTGCTCATGCACACACCTTCCACGCATGCGCCTGCCTCGAAAATGTGGCTAAATAGAATGGCATTACATCTGGGTGGGGAGGCGGCCCACCCGCAGTCGCCGCTACCAGTTCACCCGAACCAGTGCGAACCAATTCACCCGAACCGGTGCGAACCGGCAGAACATCATCTCTGCTATGAATCCAGTGCAGCAGAGGATCAAAGACATCCTGATGTTAAGCCGTAAGATTTCACTCGGGTTCTCGGGTGCAGCTCACTAAAAGGTGATTTTGTTTCCCTGATAATTCCTTCACTTGGACTCCAGATGTTTTCACAAACCTTCACCGCTCTCAGCTCCCTCCAAAATCAAGATACTGTGAGAAGGAAGAAAGCACTTAAGAGCAAAAGTGACAAGCACGTGAGCCATCTCTGCATTTCCTTTATTAGCCAGGACATTCATAGCATTACAACACATAATGTGAGGTATTGTCAAGTACATTCAGTGAACCAAATGAGTAATTGTAATTGGCTGTCTATCCCTCCAAAGATTTACTCCAGCCATCAAGTTAATCCTGAGCAAAAATCATCTATGACTATGATCATAGAGTTACACTGAGCTTCTCCATCTTCATTTTGTATCCTCTGCTTTGTATAACTTTTATATGCAAAATCCAGTGAGGCAATGAGCAAACATGGATTTGGAGAGGCCAGGATTGTATGCACATCCTATCCTCTGTACCAGAGATGGTATTCAGCAGGTTCTGACCAGTTCTGGAGAACCGGTAGCGGAAATTTTGAGTAGTTCGGAGAACCAGTAAATACCACCTCTGACTGGCCCCACCCCCATTTATTCTCTGCCTCCCGAGTCCCAGCTGATCGGAAGGAAATTTTGCAGTAACCTTCCCCTGGAGTGGGGAAGGAATGGAGATTTTCCAGTATCCTTTCCCTGCCACGCCTACCAAGCCACACCCACCAAGCCATGCCACGCCCACCAAGCCACACCCACAGAAATTTTTTGAAACCCACCACTGCTCTGTACTATCTATTGAGATTCTCAGTCATCGAGGTCTTGGCTGTCCCAAAGGTGCTTTTTCAAGAGGCAACTGGACTTCCTTGTTTTTCTTTGAAGACATTTCGCTTCTCATCCAAGAAGCTTCCATCCAGTCAGAGCTGAAGAAGCTTCTTGGATGAGAAGGGAAACGTCTTCAAAGAAAAGCAAGGAAGTTCAGTTGCCTCTTGAAGAAGCACCTTTGGGATATCTTCTGTACTCTCTACCCATGTATGTAGACTCTAAACACTTGCCGAATGTTTAACCAGCAGATTAAACATTCTGATTGCAAGGCAATCAGAATCAAACTAATAATGTAAGCCGCACTTCAAACAAAGTGTTATTGTATTATTGCTTTTCCTTTTAACAGATATATAAATTACGATGTTATTCAGTTTGCATACCGGCTTTGGAACCTCATTCAGCTTTCCAGAGTTTTGCCTCCTGTTTGTCAACAATAAAAATCTCAAAAGAATCACAGGGCAAGCCTGTAATTTGTTTTGAAAAGAGCCATTTCAACTTCGCACAAATATTCAGTCGAAGAATCTTGAAATGGCTTTTTAGGTCACTGGATTCTTACCTCCAGCCTTATTTTGTCAGGCATCATATCTTCCCTCTCTGTATCGTCTCTCAGCTCAAATATTCCTTAATTCCACCAGAGAAATGTCAATAGAAGTCAGTACGCTAAGATTTTATGAGGGGAAAGAACCTGAATTATAATTTCATTGTCCAGCAAAGTAAGAAGTGAGCCTCTGAAGAAAATTCAATAGAAACAATCAACAAGTGAATATGTAAAAAATTGCTTAAAAACCTCGAGACTCCAAGGATATTGTTGAAATAGGAAAAGCTAATCTCATTTCTCAATTATTTCTCAATTCAAAAATAAAAAGTGATTCCAATAAATAATGTCATTGCAGAGGTTTACTGAAGACTGAAAGAAGCAAACCCCCAAAGTCTATTGTTCTGTGTATAATTTACAAGGATGCTTTTTTAAAAAAAACCTATGCATTTCTGGCATTTTTCTTCATTCTAGCCTACAGCTCTGTTGTTTTTTTTTCTGGAGATATGTGTGCAACTACTGAAAAGGCCTGATCCTGTTTAGTTTCTGAGCTCAGACAGGAATGGCCACATGTTCTGCCATATAAAAAGAAAGGGAGAATAAATAGCAATAGCACTTAGACTTATATACCGCTTCACAGTACTTTACAGCCCTCTCTAAGCGGTTTACAGACTCAGCATATTGACAACCCTGCCCCCCCCAACAATCCTAGGTTCCCCCACCTTGGAAGGATGGAAGGCTGAGTCAACCTTGAGCCTGATGAGATTCGATCTGCCAAATTGCAGGCAGTCGGCTGTCAGCAGAAGTAGCCTGCAGTACTGTACTCTAACCACTGCGCCATGGCGACTATTTCTCATTAAACACCATGAGATTTTGATTTGAGTAATACATTTATGAGATTGTACTGCTTAGGTATAAGACTAAGAATATTTATTTGGAATCATGTCCCATTGCAAACCACAGACAGACCCCTCCTGAACTGCTTGATCCAAGCTCATTCGGGATGCATAGATTAGTCTAAATCCAGCTGGTGTTAATGTAGGATTGTCTAAATTAACCTTTTCTGCAAATTACGTTAAAGAGAATGAAAGTGTATATGCTGTACAACTTTTCCTAATGAACGCAACATGGTAGGTAGCTTTCCTTATGATGCTATTTTATCCCATTTATCTCAGATACATTATATACTTATTTATTTATTTTAACACAAAAATGAGTTCTGATTTGTTCCAGTTAGCTGACATAATTCTATCCTATCCTATCCTATCCCATCCCATCCCATCCCATCCCATCCCATCCCATCCCATCCCATCCCACGCCACGCCACGCCACGCCACTCTCCACTCCACTCCACTCCACTCCACTCCACTCCACTCCACTCCACTCCATTCCATTCCATTCCATTCCATTCTACTCTACTCTACTCTACTGTATCTATTCTATTCTACTCTAGGGGTTCCAGTATCTATCACTGTGCATTTCCAACTCCCTTCCTATTCTATTAATCAACAAATCTTCATGCTATCCATTTCCCAGACATCAGCCGTTCCTCCCTCCCTCTCTGCTACTGGTAGTCGTCAACATACAACCATTCATTTAGTGACCGTTCAAAGTTACAACGCCACTGAAAAAAGGGACTTATGACCGGTTTTCGCACTCACAATTCATTGCAGCATCCCCATGGTCACGTGATCAACATCCACAACTGGCAAGGTATCTATGACAGTTGCCTTGTCCTGGGGTCATGGGATCACCATTTGTAACCTTCCCAGCTGGCTTTCAACAAGCAAGGTCAGTGGAGGAAAGCCAGATTTGCTTAACAACTGCACAAATCACTTAAAAACAGCAGTGATTTGCTTAACAACTGTGGCAAAAATGTCATAAAATGGGGCTTAAGAATTTTCTTGCTTAGCAATGGAAATATTGAGCTTCAATGTGGTCATTACCTGGGGCAAGGATTACCTGTACTTAATTTTTTTCACCTCACCTTATTGGCTCACCTCTTGCTGAATTCTGCTAATACCATTACAATGAAATAGAAATTGACCTCTAGGTTTATATTTATTTTCCCAGTTAGTGCTATAAGAACCAATAAATATTATCACTAAAAGGCAGCAGTTCTGTCCTATCAACAGAAAGTTCTCTTGGTGTTAGGGTTGGTAAAATCACAACTTTTTATTTTATTTGTTTTACTTAAAATGATCATCATTGAACAAGTCATTAAACCATTGCATTATTAGAAGTTTCTCTGGGCACGTATACACATATACAACAAAATATTGTAGATTTTATTAGCCAGACTAGCTAATAATAATGAAAAAAATGCTGGCTGTGGAGAGTGCCAGTTAGTGCAAGCAAGGTGAGAATGGAACGAGGTGAAAACTAATTATAATAATTATGCTGTGGATTCACTTGTTTTGTAAGATGGCAAGCGCAGTTGAGTAGAAAATTTACCAATGAAAAACACTCCAGTGCTAATCATTTACAGTGAATACTGAATATGGGATTATGTCTCTGTACATTGTGTTGCACGTATTCATTTTGAGATGCTAATTATAATCAATGGAAACTTCATGGCCAAAACATAGTATTTGACAAAGGCCAGATGTTTAAAGAAAAGAATAAGGGGGGGGGAGGGGGAAGAGAGTTAAAGAGGCACGGTGGCTAAAATATTCAATTAGGATTGGACCAGTCAAAAGATGATATTTTTGGATGTTTAACTGGCTGATCTTAGATTAGTCACTGAGTGGGTTTATAAATCATTCTAAGCATAAAGTCCTTTGGTTTGCTTCCACGTGATGTATGAATCCTGGCATTGTATAAGGGAAGGTCCGTGGCTTAGTAGATATATGAACCTAGACTCTTGGGGCATAAGCAGCAATGATGGAATAGAATATGACTATCTGTATAGTCATTCCTTCCCAGATCAATCAAATTCACAGGTATGCTGTGAGAATAAAATGTGAGTAAAGCTTCCTGGGGGGAAAAAGGACAGTATATATAAGAATACAATAAATAGAAATAGGAAATAGAAATCACATCCACATATACCCGTGATGGCGAACCTATAGCACACGTGCCGGAAGTGGTACGCAAAGCCATCTCTCTGGGAACACGAGCCATTGCCTGTTTGCTCTTTCGGGTTTTGGCGCGCTGGCCAGCTGGTCTTCATGCATGTGGGAGCACAGGAAACCAGAAGAGCAGCCACCTGGTACGCTGATGTTCTTCCGGTATCCAGCATGCACATGCACACTAGCCAGCTTGTTTTCATGCACAGATGCATGCCAGAAACCGGAACATCAGGTGGTGTGCGCTGGAAACTAGAAGATCATCTTCCCTGTGTGTGCATGCGAACCGGGCAGCTACTCTTCAGGTTTCCGGCGAGTACGCACGCACCCCCGTTTCAGCACTTGTTCGCCAACACTGACATATACCGTAACTCTGGAGTGTTTGTTAGAAAATGATATGCTAATTTCAAGCAAGCATTCATGGAAAAAAGACTGAAACCAAACTTAGAAATCAAAAATGTAATTACTCTTTGCCCCAACAATCATGTGCTTCTGCATCTGATACATTTTTAGTACTTGCCCAGGTGCACATACCCAACCAAGGGGTCTAGGCCTCAACATTGCTCTTATACAATGTGGTCAACTACACACAGATTATCAGCAAAGTTGAATTGCAAAAGCTCTGAAGAATGAGTTACTTCTTTTTCTCCTGCTGTACAGTATTAATGGACTGTGGCAGTTCATTACAATTGCAATCATTTTTTTAATTTAACATCACTGCGCTGCGCGATATCCATGCCCAATGACAACAGTGGGCAAGATAATGCTGAAATTCAGCTTAGGGTTTTACAACCATCTATTCTATGTGCTATCACAAAAAAATAGCTTAATCATTAAACACAATGCATTATCTTTTCTATGAAAGATAGTAAAAATTTGGATCTGGCAAAACAGATGTATCAACTAATTGAAACTAATTCAAGGGTATTCATGGTTTGGTGTGTTAGAAATTGCTCGATGTCATTTCCTGACAATTTTCACTATGGGCTTTGATGTCTTGGGTTACTGTGAGTTGTAGTTTAGTGTCATTGGGAGGCCTGCATGTTGTATACTCACAGGCTCAAGTCCTATGAACTGTAGTCCATCTTCCCCTTTCATGCTTTTGAGAAGGGGTGTGTAGATGCTTTTTTTTTTTATGCTTTAATTTATATGCCGCCCTTCTCCAGAGACTCAGGGCGGCTTACAGTGCGTTAAGCAATAGCCTTCATACTTTTGTATATTTTATACAAAGTCAGCTTATTGCCCCCACAATCTGGGTCCTCATTTCACCTACCTTTGAAAGGATGGAAGGCTGAGTCAACCTTGAGCCTGGTGAGATTCGAACTTGCAGTAATTGCAAGCAGCAGATGTTAATCTGTTAATAACAGTGCTTTAGTCCACTGTACTACAGGCTTTAATAGCAAACTTTCTAAACAGAAGTTCAACGAAGTATATGACACTTTAAATGATACATGAAGGTCATCTTAAGACCCTTACAATCAAAAATGTGAAATAAGGGGGACAGCAGAAGAAGGGCAAGTGGAAAACTGATTGAAACAGTGAAAGATTGTGAATGTTTAAGGTGCATACAATAAAATGAAGCTGCACGCATGATTTTATAGAAATGAATATTACTCTGTTTTCCCAAAAATAAGACATCCTCTGATAATAAGCCCAATCGGGCTTTTAAGTGCATGGCAATAAGGCCAAGCACTTATTTCAGGGTTCAAAAAAAATATAAGACAGGATCTTATTTTCGGGGAAACACGGTAGATACGGGAAATGTCTGGGGTAACACCATTTAGATAGGCATACAGTATCTAGAGAAAAATCTTTCTTTTTTTTCCTTCCTTCCTTCCTTCCTTCCTTCCTTCCTTCCTTCCTTCCTTCCTTCCTTCCTTTTTGCTGCAGTGGTAACAGAGCTGTCTAATTTGGTGGAATTCAAGCATTTTTGAACTTTACTGGAACCAAGCATTTGCCTTAATTGTATGAATTGGCTGTGGTGCTGCTGCTGACACTTGTAAATATATTCATCAGCATGTAACAGGTGATAGTGAAAGTGTAAATGTAGCTGCAGTTTATGTGGGAAGGAAAATAAAGGAAAAGAGTATTTCTATTTTAGGAAGATTAATAAAGCAAACTTCCAATACTCTATAAAAGTACTAGAACTTTTTGCAATTTATATTTTGACCACCTGTATTTTTTTAATCTGCTCTTTTAAAGTATCCTATGGTCTTTTTTTTTTTTTTTTTGGCATGGGGAGGATAACATTTTAATATTTGTTTGCAGGGCTTATATGTCATTCCAACCAGCCAATTCTTCTACCACAACATAATTGGGATTACACTAGATCCAAATCAAGGTCAGAAAGATACATGCCAGGAAGTAAAAGCCACACAGGTTAAAGAGAAACCAGAAAATTAATTATAATTATACTCTGAAAACAAGAATCATAAAATCCCTTCAAGTATAAAAATAAGATTTTAAATGCTATTGTGTGACAGAATGTAACCTGGATAAGGACACACTGGAACATATCCTGAACATCGTACTTAAATGTAATCTTTTCCTGTTTACAACTTGGAACTGTGCATGCATATCCATAACCAACTTCTTGAATTGTACATGAAGATCTGAGACTGAACAGAATTAAGAATTAAGTTCGATGTTTTAAATATCTATCTGACATTAGTGTCTCCTGGCAACCAGTATGAAATATTTCTTACAGACTTGTAGACCTTCTTCCTACTGTATGTCAACATTTAATGGGGAGTTGAGTCAAAGTCTCATATTTCAACCAATTGCTATGGTAGCATAGAGAGTAAATAGCAACAGCAATAGCACTTAAGACTTATATACCGCCCCATAGTGCTTCACAGCCCTCTGCATATTGCCCCCAACAATCTGGGTCCTCATTTTACTGAAGGATGGAAGTCAACTTTGAGCCCCGTCAGAATCAAATTCCAGGCAGTGGGCAGAGTTAGCCTGCAATATAATGCATTCTAACCACTCCTAAAGATTTCCCATGAATCATAGATGGTTAATATGATTTGCTACTGATACTGATTATGCAATGTTTATTTGTATTAGCAGATCCTCAGCTTTGTAAACCATGAAGAAGGCTTGCCAACAATACATAAACATTATTTTCTTTCAGCATCCAGCCAGGATGGATTCTACATGTTAAATGTTAAATTTAATTGACCAGGATTGATCAGGGTTGTTTAGGGTTGAATGTATGCTTTTGTTTTGTTGTTGTTTTGTTTCATTTTGTTTGTTTGCTTTTCTGTTTTATAAAAAACAATATATAAGCATTCATAGATACCTTTACCATGTAATATGGTGGTTGGCTAGGTTTTTTGTTTCTTTGTCTGAATGCTATCCTTTGCATATCTTGATAAAATGAAGAACAACCCAAAACATTGTTTCTTTCTTGCTGATTTTTTTAAGGTATTAGATCATTTATCTCAACTTACAAGTCGAGACCTAGTTTATTTATATAGTGAACACTTCCGATTTTATTGGCTCTCCTGTATCTGTTTACTGTTTTACTCTTTTGGGAAAGACAGCATTATTGAAATTCAATTCCATTATATGTTTTTCAAGATATCTTTGTGCCATGCTCCCAATAATTAAATTAAGCCATTTGAAAATAAGTATCTAACAAAGGTGGAGAAATATGGATGCCTAATAACTTGATACTAATCTAGTGTTAGAATATAAGTATGCTGGTTGTTAGCTTAATCATAGTTTATCATAGTCACATTCATCCCAAAAACTTCCATTCCAACAATAAAAATAAAAATAGTGATTTTCTCCTGATGCTAACAAATAGAAAAGCACATGTGTGAAGATCACTATAATGGCAGAATGATAATAGATTTAAGACAACATGGCATTTTCTGGAAAGCTAAACACTTGACCAGTTAAATGAAGGACAGAGATAATAGAGGTCATGGAGTTGGAATGACCTGAAACATCTCTATTGCATTAGGAAAAATAACCAGGGCTGATTTAAATGTATTATCACTTAGAATTTCCATATTGTAATGGAATTATCATATATATGCTTGTTTGACTGTCTGCTTTCTTTTGTATTTATTAATACCACTTGTTTCGTTTTTATTTGTCAGGAGATGTGTTTAATCATTTAAGCCCCTTTTAACTTTGCTTTCAAATATTCTTTTTGATGGTTATGGCAAAGATAGTGGTTTCTTTCCATTTTCTGTCAAAGGATTCTACATTGTTGAATAATTTCAGGGTATTTTTTTTTTTTTTTTAGTAAAACAAAGCAGACTGGAGGTGGCTATTCTCTAGGTTATATTTAGATGCAGTAATATTTTTAGTATTCTAAACCAAAATCAGTGAGAAATTCTTATTGTCTGGGAATATTCCGGGAAAGGAAAACAGCATCTGTTATGAGCCCAATAAGTAACATAAAGTAAATGTATAAAGAAAGAGAGAAAGGCAGAGAGAGACATTCAGATTATATATGGTTAATATGAAAAAGGAAGGATTGTAAATAAATTGTTTCTGTTAGTGGGATTAAAAAGACAATATAATTGTATATGTTTCTTTCAATGTCAATGGACAATGGGGTTTTTTTTAAAGGAAATTTGACACTTGAAGAAAATGTTATTATTATTATTATTATTATTATAAATGTTATTAAAATGTTATTATAGAAGGAAATGAATGCTTAACCTGAAAATGGAATATAATCTATTTCTTTATTATTATTTAACCTGGCTTTGGAAAAAGGATACAAAGTATAACTTGATTAACAAGAGAACTACAGACACGGTATTTACACAATGGTAATACTGCCCTTTGCTAAATTCTCACAAAAATCCAGGAAAGTTATATGGTAGAGCAACTCAGCTTTCCATCTGAACTAAAATAAAATGCTTTCTTGCAAATAATACAGATAAATCCAGATGAACCATTTAATCCTGTTCTTCATACATTTCATCTTCATAAAGCAATCATGACAGATGCCCCCGGAGTAATTCAAAATATCAAAAGCAATTTAGAAAGAAGGAATAAAACAAGCATGAACTGTATCTGCCTGTTTTCATTCCAGAGGTGTGGGGGTTTTTTTTGTTTTTTGTTTTTTTTTAAAGCTGTTTTTATTGCTATCTTTATTGGCTGACATTTTACATGGTAGGAATAACCTTGAACTTAAAAAAAAGGATGGGGGGACTTTGAAGACATTAACACCAAATTGTACTCCCATTGAACTGGTTACTTAGCAGCAGTTTCACTATGTGAAAAGAACACAGGAAAGAGAGAGAGAGAGAGAGAAAAAGAGACGTAACCTCACAAAATGGAATTATATCATTTTTTTCGCCCCAACATGACCCAAAGAAAGCAGGAATGTGATTGACAGAACATCACACCATCTTGTTATTTGGAACTGCATTTCAAAAATATTTTGAGTATAACACTGCTTGTTATATTCATGTCTTGGAAAGAAGGTTGCAGGAAATAAGAGAAGAAATTCTTTATAAAATGGATCCTCAAATCTAGCAAGGAAATTTTGACCTGCGGCTCAGAGTCTGAATGATATAAGGCAGTGATGGCTAACCTTTTTGCCATCGCGTGCCAAAAGTGGGGGGAGTCATGCACACGCATGCCCACACCCATAATTCAATGCACCTGCCCCCCCGTGCATGTGCATGCACCCCCCCACACCCCACAATGGCACGGTGGGACTGGAAGGCACGTTTTTTGCTCTCCCCAGGCTCCAGAGGCTTTCTAGGAGCCTTGGGAGGGTGAAAACTGCCTTCCCCACCCCCCAGAGACCCTCCGGAGACCGGAAACAGCCCATTTGCTGACTTCTGGTGGGACCGGAAGGCCCGTTTTTTGCTCTTCTGTTTTTTGCTCTCTTTCTAGGAGCCTGGGGAGGGTGAAAATGGCCTTCACCACCCACCTGGCCGTTTTCCAACTTCCGGTCCCACCTAGAAAGCCTCTGGAGCCTGGGGAAAACAAAAAATGGGCCTTCCCCATCCCCCGGAGGCCCTCCAGAGGCCAAAAACAACCTGTTTCCCAACTTCTGGTGAGCCTGGAAGCCCCGAAAATCAGATGGCCAGTGCACACATGCACAGTGGGGCTGAGCTAGGGCAGTGCTCACGTGCCTACTGATATGGCTCCACGTGCCACCTGTGGCACACGTACCATAGGTTCGCCATCACGGGTATAAGGACATGCAGATCCTGCCCCAGAGAAAAAAAATAATAATGTGGCTTCTTTATTTGGGGCAATTCAGAGAATCTCTTTTTGTGAATTTGTTTAAGAATTCAAAAGGCAAGTGAATTATGGTTGAAGTGCAAAATAAGATTTGGAGAAGATCAAAAAGTGCCTTATCTGAAGATTGCACTGGCTTCTGAAGCTAGTACTAATTATTTAGTTACCGATGGTCCTTGGGTTATGATGACAATTGAGACTGTGAACTCCATCACTAAGCAATGCAGGCATAAAGCGCAATCTGGTATATAGATGACACCTTCATCATATTAAAAAAAGGGTGCAATTAGAAAAGACATATAAGACAATCCACTGGGAAGAAGACAACAACAATGCATTACCCTTCCAAGATACCCTCATCAGCAGAGAAATGATGGCAAATGCAAGTCTACTGAAAAACATCCCACACTGGACTTCTGATGAAGACTCATGTCAAATTACACATCCTTGAAGGATTGGGGATGGCATTATGGTAGAGATCGGTATCCAGACGACAAATTCTGGCCGGCCAAGTATCTCCAGAAAAAGGAGAGATCATGTATTTATTTATTTATTATTTATTAGTCATATTTCTATGCCGCCCACTCTCTGAGAACTCTGGGCAGCTTACACCAAAGACAGTATACTAAATAGCATATTGCCCTCTAACAATCTGGGTCCTCATTTTACCCACCTTGGAAGGATGGAAAGCTGAGTCAACCTTGAGCCGGTGAGATTTGATCCGCTGATCTGCTAAACTAGCAGTCAGCTGAAGTAGCTGCAGTACAGCACTCTAACCACTGTGCCACCTCTGCTCTGATTACACACATGCAATCCAGACAGTTGCTCCTCATGAATAGATTATAGGAACTGATTTTTGTGATCAACGCATCTGGGAATGGACATTAACAACTGGGAAACCTTGACCTCTGATCGTTCAGCTTGGAGGCTAAAGACACAGCATGGCCTTCTCCAATTCGAAGAGACACTTGTTTGGCAGGCTGAGGCAAAGAGGCAGTCCTGGAACCAGTGAAATCTGGGGGCTGGGCAGGGGACAGAATGTATCTGCCCTCAGTGTGGAAGGGATTGCCACTCTCGAATTGGCCTTTTTAGTCACACTAGATGCTGTTTTAGGAACTCTTTCCAGAGCATGATACCATAGTCTTTTGAGGCTGAAGGATGCCAATGATGCATGAGTCAAATTGCTGGGAGTTGAGGAATTTCAACAAGCAGTCAAGGACTTTCAACCAATCACAGGCCAATAGCCCAAGAAGAAAAAACAGGAGTCATCTATAACACTCAGTATAAAGGTTATAACTGTTACTATGTTGGAAAGGCAGACAGAAGATTAGCACAGTACATTCATGAATATCAATTAGTAATCAGAAGGCATGATGAAAAAAATTTAATCTCACAACACAGGGACAGATTCAACCCCACCAAAACTGGCAGGGAAAACTACTATATAGGGAACAAAACCCACACTTACTCGCACTGATGATTTGGTGAGTAATGAAACATCATTAAGCAAACAACGAAACTCAGAGAGCATCAAGGAATATAAAATGTTAAACTTAAAGAACAGTAATAAAATTGACTGGTGAAAGAAATGTATCTGTACAGATTTGTTTTGAAAATACTGTCCTGAGAAAATGGGAACACATCTTTTTAAATCTGGGAACAATCTAGAAGGCTGTCTCTTGTGTACCAGAAACCAGAGTCTTAACACCTATAAAGATTTACGACAAAAGAGCTGTTTCCCTGGGTAGCTGGATACTAAACTGTTTACGGTTTTAATACCAACAAAGCTTTTAAATGCCCAGGTTGCACTAACTATGACTTTTAGATACTTTGCAAAAGTAGCCTGCATAGAGTCAAGATGGGCTGTAACCAAGGCATGTGTAACTGTTGTCAAATCGGCTTGCCTTGTGAAGCATCACAGCTGGCACAGCAACTGTAATTATGCACATATGCAACTTAATTGTGCAAATTAATTGAATACAGTCAACACGATTATTCCCCCATGCCGTTAATAATTTGGCTTTCTCTATCACATTTAAAAGTACAGTTCAACATTTTAAAGTACAACTACAATTACAAGTACAAGTAAAGTACAATTGAAAGGACTTGGGGCATGCATCCAAGGTTTGAAGGAATCTGAATCTGGCTTTGGGACTTCAGATTGTGAACCTGTGGTCTACAAAGTGCCTTAGGCAGCTTTGCCTTTTGCTGCAATATCCTTTAAGCTATCTGGTACAGGACGATACAATCAAAAAGAAAATGGTTGAGTTCCTCTTCAGCTTTCCTTGGCTGTTCTCTTAAATACAAGCGGCATGGGAAGTTCAAAAATACGTCCATCTTGTGCTTCTGTTTCCTTTTACTTTTGCAGGGTTAAAATCAATTCCCCAGTTTTTTTTATATTAGCATTTAAAATCTAACTATGAAGCTATGCAGTTTTAGAAATTCTGGCTCACGGTGATCTGGAATTTCAACTTTGACCCCAGCTTCCTCCAGTGGTCGAGAAGGACATCATTAGTGGATCTAATAACCAAAAATCAGAAAACTTTTCAGACTATCAATTTCCTATGTTTTATAGTTGTTCTATAAAAGCAAGAAACTTGTGGGGTATGAGAATACCAACAGAAGCAACTTTGCTACTGCAAAAAAAAAAAAATGCTGTATTTTTTCCCCTTCTTACACTGCAGATTTAGTCTTGATTGATTTGATAACCAGTTGGAATGTGCAAACAATAAAACCATTCACGTATGTTAATGTGATTCCACTAAAGGGCAGCTTGAATGCTTTTAAAACTTTCATTTGTCTCATTTTCAACACATTTACAGTCACATTAATTATAGGTGCATAATAGAAAAATGCTGTTATGAAATACATTTTAAATGTATTAATAGAACTTTTGAATTGTAATCTTTATGGTGCTTATATTTAATTCAGATTAATTTGGTTTCATAAAAGAGCCCAACTAACTGCAGCTTCCCAAGTACATTCCCCATTTATTTTATAAACTAAACATGCTCCTGATCAATCAGCTTTATTAATGTAAAAAGTGTACTTGGTGAACCTCATTTATAGCAAGACAATTAGTGTAGCAAATTGACAAAGCTGGGGAGTTTTAATCTTCTTCCATGGCTGTGATGGGCTTGACAGAACTGTTATGGAAGTGCTCCTAAGTACCCAACATCCTTCTGACAATTATACATATGACAGCATCCATCAAATTTTAGAAGAAAACTACACAGTACTTCTCCCCACGTACAAGGGTATCATTCTGCAAGGGAACATCATTGTAAATCAGCAGATGTTCTATTTTGTAAAGGAACTAGACCAGTGTTGGTGAACCTTTTCGGCACCAAGTGCTGAAACGGGAGTGTGCCCGTGTGCACATGCCGGAAACCAGAAGAACAGCTGCCCAGTGTGCATGCACATGCTGGGAAGCTGATCTTCCGGTTTCTGGTGTGCAAGCACGTGCAAAGACCAGCTGGCTGGCATGCATGTGCACGCCGGAAACTGGAAGATCATCTTCCCAGCACACACATGCTCTTTCAGTTTCCGGAGCTCCCGTGTGCGTGAAGACCAGCTGGCCGGTGCGCCGATACCCGGAAGAGCAACGGGCGACAGCTCAGATGTCTGGAGGGATGGCTCTGTGTGCCACTTCTGGCATAGGTTCACCATCACGGAACTGGACCATTGAACCTTTACTTCAAACAAATTGCATAATACTGCAAAAATACTACAGAGGGCTAGGAGGTACTTGTAGACAGGTGCCAGTATCTTTTAAAATAATGCTAAACGTTCTTCCTATCTCAAGATGGCTATATCTGAGTAACTACAGAAGGTGTCAGCTAAAGTCTTGGTGCAAACATCTGGTAGACAATGAAAGCACTAATACACTGAAGCCAGAAAGGGAGCATTCCCCTGCCTGACAATGGGCAGCATTTATCATTTGCTTTCCAATCTGGAAGTCTACATTTCTAATGTCACCATGTCAAACCTGCCAAAGAGGAAGCATGATATTGTTCACATTCCCTATGCAATCCCCGACTGAGTGCAATCATGCAGTGAAGAAACTTTTGGCATTTATTTTCAGAAGCTAGAAAGGTGGTAAAAAAATCAAGGAAACCATGCTTATAAAAATGCACAAAGAACGAAGCAAAATAGAGGCTAGGTTCCCCCCCCCCACCTTCAATGCGGGCATTTCTGTTCTATTGACAAGGCAATTTTTGCTTCAAAAATTAATTTGGATTTAAAAATTGAAATTTACCAACAGCTGTGGTCCATATCAAATACAATTCTATTGTACCTGTTCAGAACAGAGTCTCCTATGCTATAATGTTATGTTTAGACCTTGACTTAGAAGTTCACGTTTTTAGATCATGTCACCAGCGAGGAGGCTTACTGTCTAAAAATAAATTCATAGCATATTTGCATGCATCTACTTGCAAACATTTCCTGCTCTTTGAATACTGCCTTTTCTGTTCCATTATTACCCAGAATGTTATCCTTTTCCTTAATTTTACATAGAATAGAATAGAATAGAATAGAATAGAATAGAATAGAATAGAATAGAATAGAATAGAATTTTTTATTGGCCAAGTGTGATTGGACACACAAGGAATTTGTCTTTGGTGCATACGCTCTCAGTGTACATAAAAGAAAAGATACATTCATCAAGAATCATAAGGTACAACACTTAATGATAGTCATAGGCTACAAATAAGCAATCAAATCATATTAGGAAACAGTCAATATAAATCATAAGGATACCAGAAACAAGGTTACAGTCATATAGTCATAAGTGGGAGGAGATGGGTGATAGGAACGATGAGAAGATTAATAGTAATGCAAACTTAGTAACTAGTTTGACAGTGTTGAGGGAATTATTTGGTTTTTTTTTAATTAAACATGTTAATTTTTTAAAAAAAATATACTCATATTGCTTATTTAAACAACTCAATCCTTTCTTGGTTAATCTTGGAAAGCATAAGCACTTAAAAAATTTGGCACAATGGTCCTGTACTATTTAGATGTCACTTTGGAGACTTCTGCACCACCACTCTTCTAACCATCCCAATCCTCAGAAATAACGTTAACAGTAAGGGGTTGAGACTTGCAAGCTAAAACATCTGGCTAAATTTATATTCATTTAGATGCTTCATGAAACAAACAAACAATATTGGCCACTCTGATAAACTGCAATATTGCTTTTTTCCCCTTGTTATATCAGCACAGTTCCGTGCTGCTCGGTTTTTGCTCCCCAAATCTCGGATTTGACCGTGTTCTCATTTCTGTAGAGTTCAAATGAAGAAAGGAACAGATGGCCATTTGTCAGAGATCTATTTATCTGTCTTTCTCTTTAGCTTCAGTTATATTAAATATTTACAGTCTTTTTATACTGTATGCAGTCTTTTTATACACACACACACACACACTTTAGAAACTTATTTAGCTTATTTCTTTCATTATCTTTCATACTAATGAATCCTTCATTGAGCAGTGAGTTGGACTGGATGAATCCTAAAATCACTTCCTATCCTTTGATTCCACTGAGTCTTAAAGTGACCACTAATACTGATGCTGAATCTGTTAGATTGAGATAGGGAAGGCTGTAAAACGGAAGAAATCAGCAGAACAGACTTATTATCTTTAGTTTGGTCCATAGTATGACAGTACTATTATCACCTAATTTGATGCCATTGCAAACTCAATCCCAGCCCCTCATGTGCTTGTTTGAGGAGAGGAACAGAGGAGGGGAAAAAAATCAAAGTATCAATGCATCAAAGTATTTTATTGACAGCTGTCACATCTTTTTCTTTTAAATTTTGCAGCTTACTTCTCTGTTTATCTAAGGCATTTACTTTTCTTTTTACTTTATCAGACAAAACAAATTCCAACATGAGATATTGCTTCTGAACATCTTTGATTTTATATATTTCCTTCATCATTACTAGAAAGCTTTTCTGATTATCTGAAGTTTTCTTTGACCATGCTCTTTAACAGATATTCGTTTGATTGTCAACATCTTTTCACAGTTTTGGATGGGATCAAAAAATGGCCATTTTTAAATTTTTATACTTGACAATAAAATCAGTTGACCTTCCTTGCCCATATAATATCCTATTGTCCCTTCTTTCCATAGATATAAATAGTTAATTTTCTAGATCTCTGAGGAAGAATTTTGGAAAAAGAAAATTACTCAGTTTTCTTCCATTTATCTGTCTTTCTTTTTAGCTTCAACTTTATTAAATATTTACTGGTCTTTTTTACACACACACACACACACACACACAGAGAGAGAGAGAGAGGGAGAGAGAGAGAGAGAGAGAGAGAGAGAGAGAAACTTATTTAGCTTATTTCTTTCATTATCTTTCATTTGTGCCCTAAGGTCTTCTAAGTTTTATGATGCCATTGATTTTTTATTTATTTTTTTAATTTGCCTTGATTTGGAAAAGCCATTTTCTTTAAGTTAATTGGATTTCCTTGTAATGGGAACAATGTAACCTCTTGCCAGTTTTCTCCATTCTTCCAAGTATCTTTAAAATCTGCGACTAAATTCTATTTATCCTCTTTTAAAATTCTCTTAAATGCCTAATTATTCCAATTGTATCCGACAGATTTCCATCAGAATATGGAAAATAATTCTGAAAGGCTTTTAAAGGTTTTTAAATGCAACAGGAATTTAATTTATTTCTTTTACATACAGTACTGTGTAAACAACAGTCATCTGTCCAAAACGAAGCAATCAATTATGACTGTCATTTTAAGCATAATTATCTGAATATGCTGGAAATTGCATCTAATACTAAAATACTTACAAATATAATGTCACATTGGGTGCTTATATCAATTTATACAGCTATCATTACTCTCAATATTTTATGTCAAAATTGTATTATTCTTCCACTGATTTTCCATTTGTCCATCTCTTCTCCTAAACATTTCTTTGAGTTATCAGTAGGTATATTCTTTCACATATTGGGAAAAATGTTGTTCAGTTGCAAAACTTGAGTTTGATATGCAAATAATTCCCAGTTTAATATCAAGCATCTTTATGTAGATATTTTTAATTAGACTAATAACCAACACTTTTGGAAGATAAATCCTCCTTCCTCATATATCAGAAAAAAAACCCACTTCCAATCACAGTGTGGGCCAAAGGTAAAGAATGTTACTCAACTTGCAGATTGTATTTTCCCATGGGAAATGTTCTTGGAATTCTGCAGACAACTCAGAAACTACATCCAGGAAGAGAACGTACAACACAATCCTACCTTTTGTTACTATAGCTAGTCTCAATAAATGTAATCTTAGCCTCCTATTAAGGGTGGCTTAGTGGGTAAGACACTGAGCTTGTTGATTAAAAGGTCAGCAGTTCAGCGGTTCAAATCCTTAGTGCCGTGTAATGGGGTGAGCTCCCGTGACTTGTCCCAGCTTCTGCCAACCTAGCAGTTCGAAAGCACATAAAAAATGCAAGTAGAAAAATAAGGACCATCTTCGTGGGAAGGTAACAGTGTTCCATGCGCCTTTGGCGTTTAGTCATGCCGGCCACATGACCACGGAGATATCTTTGGACAGCGCTGGCTCTTCGGCTTTGAAATGGAGATGAGCACCGCCCCCTAGATTTGGGAACAACTAGCACATACATACGAGGGGAACCTTTACCTTTACCTTTTTTAGCCTCCTATGGAGTTGATTTCTTAGTCTGATATACCAAGTGGGTGGACGTTCCTGCTGCCACAGCAGGTAAAAGCTGTAGTCAAGAATCTTTGCTCAGCTCCAACTGAAACATCAGTTACATCTCTATCTGACCAACAGGCATTGGACAAGATTCAGCACAGGGCTGTGTTCGACAACACAGTCTAATGTAGCTGGATTTGAAGACAATTTGACAATTACAGCTGGTCCAGAATGCAGCAACTAAAGTCCAGGCTAATATCTATTTTTTTGGTTGTTCCATTGGTTGCATCTTGGCTTCCCTGGCCCAACTTAAAATGAGCATTACATACCATGTCTTAGATGGCATGGCATAGGTCCCCTTATCCTATAATGAATCTACTATTCTGTTCGGTTGCTGAGAGCAGCTCCAGTTAGGGTCTCAACCCTCCGAGATTGTGGGGAAAATGAGCTGTAGAGCCAAACGTACAATGTGTCCGGCCCTGGGAGAGACATTTGGACCCCTGCCTCCTAATCTTAACAATTTAGTTCACTTAACAACAGTAGCCAAAAAAAATTGAGTATGACCCTCTTTAACAACCGCCTTGCTTAGCAATGGAAATTCTCGTCATAATTCGGTTCGTAAGTTGAGGACTACCTGTACAGGTATTGGAAAATCCTCTAGTTCATATTCTACTGATTGGTAAAATAGGTAGTGTCAACGCTGAAGCTGACCTGGATGTGGCCATTTTGGGGCTTCAGTGCTGCCACAACTGGAGCTGTGTGACTGATTGTTTGGAGAAAGTGAAAGAACATTTACTTTTAATTAGGTGAAAACCACGGGAACATTTAGAGTCGGCTTTCACCGGGTTGTGCCAAAATGACATATCCAATAAATCTATTCTTTGAGGAACCCAACTGCCTCGGAGTTTTGATTGCTATGGATATGTTACTTGGAACCCTGACAGATAGCTGCTGCATTGAGTTACTCTGTGTTCAGACCCTAGAAATGGTAGAGGACATAGAATATGTGCTCTAAAAACAAGTATACTGTAGGTATCTGAACACATTAGTCCAGAAACAAAAGCTTTCTGCAACATAATAGGATGGTAAATTATTTCTTCATAATATTCTTATTTTATTAATACTCTTTGTTCGGGGCTCTATAAAACTGATTAAGTACATTTATTACAATAAAGTTTTACTGTCTTTTGATGCAATGGATATGTACGTATATAATTTTCACTGCACCAGTGTCTCTGCCAATATATTTTAAAGACATTCAGAGTAACAAAAATGTGGAAAATGAAGCAATCATAAATTCATTTACATTTCCCTTCCCTCTCTAAACTATTGTTTCATGAAAAAGCAGTTTCACAAGCAGCTGACAATAGTTAATCCCAAAATTTGGGACCACCGTGCCAGAATTATAATATTGTCTTTATAAGATATTTCTGCTCCAAATAAGTGTGAGAAATTCACGATAACAGAAAAAGGAAGCAGTAAATCTGCTTGAGAGAAAAAGTGAGAAATTCATGTATGCCATAATTAACAGCATCTTCTAGGTCACAATGTGATGAAATAAGGGTGCATGGGTTCAATTTGGATGTGCTCACCATTTCACAGAACCAAACCCAATTTATTTCAGCACACAAAACAAATTACTGCTATGATGGTTGATAACTTTTTAGATGTTTCTGAGCCAAATCCATGACAACCCACACAAAACGTTTGGAATGAATCAATAAAGCTAATCTTCCTTGCATGTTAGACCTAAGATCATTGTGACCTTCTGCAGTTGTTTTGTAAGTATGTGGGCTCTACACGTGTGGAGGTTGATCAGGAAGAGGTGCCCCTGTCTCCATCTTCTTCTCATTGCCTTTGTTCTCTTCTGCTTGTAGAGAAGAAAACCTTTCCCCATTCACAGAGACTCTCCATACAATCGAGAATCCAAATTTATCAACCACACAACAAACATCCAGAGGTAGAGAAGGCTCTCTGCGATTCACAGTTGACTTCTCTATACTGAGGACAATACAGAAGGCCAGAGGGAATGAGCATCAGTGGTGGTATGCAGCTGGTTCTGCGCATGTGCAGAAGCGTCACGCGCATACTCACATTTGCGAACCGGTAGCGAAGGTAAGTCAATACCACCACTGATGAGCATGCTTGTTCCTGCTTGGTCTTCCGTATACCGTACACAGAACTAGCATTTTTAAAACAACTGAAGAAAGCTTCAATCAAATCACATCAGACTCCTAGAACTTTGGCTCTTTTCTTGTAAAACACATACCCAGCTGTTTCTTCATGTTTATATCCATAATATGAGGATCCAGAGCTTTCTTCGCTACTTAAATTTTACAACATCTTTTAAATGCATGGCCAGATATCACCCCGACCTACATCATAAGTAGAGCATGAAAACATTCTCGGTTAAGGGACTCCCTAAAGAATACAGGGATTTCTTTAGGGCAAAGGTTCATAATGCTTTCCAGTTGGAAAGGAAGAGAGTTTATAGGCAGAATCCTTGCTCCTCCCTCCTCCAGTACGGGTACAAGTGGAAACAGCAATCTGATACTAAATTTGCCCTGCAGAAATGAAGACTCTCCGGCATGTGTGCATGGAAGGGAAGAAGGAAGGCTAATTTAGTCCACTAAATTATATTCCAAGTTGCATTGCTCATTTTGCCGAGAAACCTGCTCTTTATTCCATGGAGGAAAAGATAGGGAGTGATGGTTTCTTGTCCCATCCTGCCTTGAAATCTAAAGTTGTCAGCGGATATGGATTTTTGACGAGAAGCAGAACGTCCTTAACATCATCTGTCTGTATTGTTCTGGGAAGATGAGGCAGAAAACTACAGTATATCCAATTCTTTTTCTATTAGGAGCCATTTGACACAATTTTATCTCAAACCACTCCATCAAATAAACAGAAACAAAAGACAGCTGTACAGTACTTATCCTTGTTGTCTATAAGCTGGGAGAGGGCTTGTGAGGGGTCAGTCCTTCCATACCAAGGAGAAGAAAGCAAGGAAGTTGTAAGGAGTTCTGAAATCAGTAAGTGACTGTCTTTTCCTGGTATGGTGGTGGCGCAGTGGTTAGAATGCAGTATTGCAGGTTAACTCTGCCGACTGCCAGGAGTTCGATCATGACCAGCTCAAGGTTGACTTAGTTTTGCATTCTTCTCAGAAGGTAAAATGGTTAAATGAGGACCCAGATTGTTGAGACTGATATCAATCTTAGCTATCAGGAATTTGTCCAATACAGGTGAGGCTCTTTGCCTTATGGCATCATAATCATATAAAATCCCACATAGTCGTCTCATGACAAATCCATTAAGCAAAAATATATCAGTTTAACCAACACCAACACCCTTATTAAATTAGGATATATATTTAAATAGCCAGCATGCACAACTGCTTTTCACTTTTTTTTTTTTTAAAAAAGGAAAACATTTATTATTATTTTGGGAGATAAACATTTATGATTATTTGGGAAAATAAAACATTGAGGCTTGGTTGTACAAAATGGAGAAAATATGCCAGTTTTATAAGAAATACTTTTCTACCAGTCTTGTGTTGATTCTATTAATATTTTTCTCCTTCCTGGAAGGAACAGGCTGCTAAATGTATAGATTTTTATTAAAGCGTCAAATAGCTAAGCATTTATTTTGGAAAAAAAAATAGCAAAGTACACTTTGCTGAGATTATTTTATAAGGCAAATTACAAAATGGCCTCTAATTACTATTCCCCTCTCACCGTTTTTTCCCCCTATTCTTCAGCAGATAGAATAATTCTATAGAAAATACTATCCTAAGGAAAATGTATGAACTGACAGATGAACAGAGTACCGTGAACACCTCCAGTCATGGTCCACAGCACATTCAAACCGCAGAAGTCAAACATTTCTCAAGTATAAAAATTATAGGCAGCTCCATTCGACAGTCCAACTCGGTGAAAAATTTGGAACTTGAGCTAAATTATATCCAGTATCTAAAACATGACATTGAAGTCAGTTTCATGAAATCAACAGCATAGCTTTCTTAAAACGAGCACCAGACATCAGTTCGAGACCATCCATTAAGTCCTATGCATACAGGGATTTTTACTGTCATTTTTTTCCCCATAAAATGAAAATAATTGGAGCTTCCCACAGGAAATACATGAATGTGATAGGAAGTTTTCATACATGGAATGTATGCACATGCATTACACAATGACTAAGATATGACTATGAAGTAGTCACACATTGCTATGTCCCTGGTCTGCAACCAGTTTTCAAAGTTTGTTTGTTTGTTTGTTTGTTTGTTTGTTTATTTATTTATTTATTTAATGAAACTTGTATGCCGCCCTCTCTCCCAAAGGACTCAGGGCGGCTCACAATGATAAAAACACATAAAATTCAGTATTCAAATCTAAAAACCAATACAATCCCCTTTAAAAACCCCTTCAGTCAAATCTGGCCAGGCCAAATAACCATGTTTTGAGGTCACGGCGGAAAGAGCGAAGGTCAGGGGCCATCCAGAGCTACAGGGGGAGCTGATTCCACAGAGTAGGCACGCCCACAGAGAAGACCCGCTCCCTGGGAGTCACCAGCCGACACTGTCTGGCATTACTTTAATGGGTATAGTATTTTACCCATTAAAATAATGGGTATAATTAAAGTTATTTTAATGGCTTGGTAGTACAGTGGTCTAAAGCACCCTGTTATTAAGACCAGCTGCCTGCAATTACTGCAGGTTTGAATCTCGCCAGGCTCAAGGTTGACTCAGCCTTCCATCCTTTCTAAGGTAGGTAAATTGAGGACCCAGTTGTGGGGGCATAAGCTGACTTTGTATAAATATACAAAAGGATGAAGGCTATTGCTTAGCGCATTGTAAGCCGCCCTGAGTCTCCGGAGAAGGGCGACATATAAATCAAATTAAAAAAAAAATGGGTATAGTATATAGGGACAGTGTTTCTCAACCTTGATCATTTTAAGAGGTGTGGATTTCAACTCTCTTAGAATTCCCATGCATGGCACATTGTGCATAGGAACTTAAAAAATAAATCAAATTTCTTTAAGAAGTTGTTCCACCAAGCCCAATGCTATCTTCATTTGTTTTCAGCTAATCCTTAAAATATGAAATAGAACTTTTATCAAAGATAATAAGGATTTAACTTGGATACTTTAATTTTTTTGGGGGGTGGGGTGGGGACAGTATAGAGCTGGAAGCACTTGGATGTTTACATTCTGGAATAATGCTGGTTCAAAATAGAACCACTTATGTTCTGAGTTTACTCATTCTTTTTTCCCCCAGTTGTGGAAAGTTTACAGTTTGGAGAGATTTTCCACATACAAGAAGGTATGAAAGATTCATTGTATGGTGATTAAGGTGCTGGACGGGCAAAAGAAGACTCATGTTTAGTTTAGTCCCCTGAATTTATTTATTTTTATTTATTTTATTTGTCAAGCATATATAAGATAACAGGTAAAAGTATAAACATAATTTGAATACATGAAAAGAGTAAGAGTAAAAAGGAATATTAGGACAGGGACAGTAGGCACACTGGTGCTCTTATGCCTTACAGACCTCTTAGGAATGGGGTGAAGTCAACAGTAGACAGTTTAAGGTTAAAGTTTTGGGGGTATGGGGAAGAAACCACAGAGTCAGGTAGTGCATTCCAGGCATTGACCACTCTGTTATTGAAGTCATATTTTCTGCAATCGAGTTTGGAATGGTTTACCTTAAGTTTGTATGTATTATTTGCTCGTGTATTGTTGTGGTTGAAGCTGAAGTAGTCATTGACAGGTAAGACATTGTGGCAGATAATGTTATGTACTACACTTAGGTCAGACCGAAGGCGGCGTAGTTCTAAGTTGTCTAAGCCCAAAATTTGAAATCTGGTGGCATAAAGTATTTTATTACGGGTAGAGGAATGGAGGTCTCTTCTAGTGAAATATCTCTGGACTCTATCGATTGTATTTATGTCTGATATGCAGTGCGGGTTTCAGACAGATGAGCTGTATTCGATAATTGGTCTAGCAAATGTTTTGTATGCTCTAGTTAGTAGTACAAAATTACCAGAGGAGAAGCTACGCAAGATTAGGTTAACAACACTTAATGCCTTTTTGGCAATGTTGTTACAGTGGGCTCTGGCACTTAGATCTTTAGAAATGATTACTCCAAGGTCCTTGACAGAGTGAGAGTCATCTACAAGGTCATGTCCGTCTAATTTGTATTTTATATTTTGATTTTTTTTGCCAATGAGGAAGACAAGAGCATTTCTTGATTGAGATTTGAAGTTGCCACTTGTTAGACCAATCTGATTCATAGTCAAAGTCTTTTTGAAGGGTAGTTACATTGTCAGTGGTGTTGAATAATTTAACATCAGCAGCGAAGAGAACACAGTTGTTTATAATATGATCGCAAAGGTCATTTATGTAAATTATGAAGAGTGTTGGACCTAAAGCACTGCCTTGGGGAACACCACTATTAACAGGTACAGGATTTGATAGAGCGCTTCTATTATGACCACTTGTTATCTGTTTGACAGGAAGGCAGCTATCCATTTATGTTGGAGTCCAGAAATGACATAAGATTTTAGTTTTAGAAGTAATTTGTCGTGTACAAATTATTCTTCTCTTCTTCAGGCTCCTTGTACTTTCGTCGCCGAACTGCTTGAGGATGGCTTCGGCAACGAAAAAGGAGGTGCAGAGGGCCACGTGGACCATTCCAGGCTTCCATCCTTGTTGCCAAACTGCTTCAGGATGGTTTTGGTGACAAAAAAGGAGGCGCAGAGGACCACGTGCGGCATTCCAGGCCTCCTTCTTCGCTGCTGAACCACTTGAGGATGGCTTCAGCAAAGAAAAAGGATGCGCGGAGGGATGCGTGCGCCATTCTGGGCCTCCTTTCTTGCCGCCAAGCTGCTTGAGGAAGGCTTCAGTGTTGGAAAAGGAGGGAGTAGGCAAAAAAACAGGCTGGGCAGGAGACAGATCTTCATTGGGTAAGTGACCCGGCGCGGCAGGATGGGGAGAAGCAATTGTGGGGAGCCCGGGGAGGGAGAATGAGGTACCTGTGGGTCAGGAGAGGCCTTGGGTGGTCTTAGACAGGTGGCCTGTTCCATCTCTAGGCCCCCCATGGCCTTCCACACCCTGAGATGCCTCATGTGCACTTAATGAGCCACACATTTGGTTAGCGAATGCGTGGGCGAAAGGAGGGAGTAATTGCATTCAAGGTACGAGATTCATTCCCACGAAACTTCGGGTTATGAATGGAGTGGGGAGGCTCCATTACATTCATAATTCGAGGACTACCTGTATTCCCAGCTTCCATTGTTCACTTTGACTTTAAAGATATTCATCTACCCAGCAGTAATTTGCATGACTTGGTTCACTTGAGCAATAATAGAAATCAAATAAATAAACTTCTGCCTTTGTACCAGTCTCCTCCCCACACTCTCCATGATAGGTGTCACTGTTCAACTGCCTCTTTTATCAAAGCATTAAGGTGACAGGTCAGAAAATGGCCTGTTGGTCAAAATAATACCATTAATTAGAACTACTTCCTCTTTTGACAGGATGATTTGTCAAAGGTGTGCAGAAGCAACTCTGAGCGTAGTTAATGTTAGTGAAGGTTAACCAAGAATGATATGTGACATACTAGATTGGAGAAAAATACAAGATTTTAAGAATAGAGCACAAGGATAGAAGATGTATAAGGTTTCTAATCACTCAGTTGGCAATGTAGTGCCTCTGGGCTAAAGACAACTTTTCGAGAGGTACAGCTTCGCAAAGAGATTATCAAGTAGAGATATCAACTAATCTTTCTAACATGTCTAGTTTTATTAAAACAAATAAATAAACTCTCCGAGTTATTTTTTTTAAACTCCATTGCAAGGTAACTTGAACTACATTTGAAGAAAGACATGGTTTTAAAATAAATTGGAAACACAGGAGCAGAATCTTGTTTTAAAAAGGGATCAAACATGTTCCATGTGTTTATTAATTCTTAAGACATTTTCTCCATCGGTTCCAGAGGTGGGTTTCAGCAGGTTCTGAGCAGTTCTGGAGACCGGTAGTGGAAATTTTGAGTAGTTCGGAGAAACAGTAAATACCACCTCTGACTGGCCCCACCCCCATCTATTCTCTGCCTCCTGAGTCCCAGCTGATCGGGAGGAAATGGGGATTTTGCAGTAACCTTTCCCTGCCATGCCCACCAAGCCATGCCATGCCTACCAAGCCACACCTACAGAACCGGTAGTAAATTTTGAAACCCACCACTGATCGGTTCATGAAGAAAGTTCTTACCTTTTCTCTGAAGTAAATCTGAAGTAATCTCCTCTCCCTCTTTATTTAAAATATTTTAAACTAGGAAGGAAGGAAGGAAGGAAGGAAGGAAGGAAGGAAGGAAGGAAGATAGATTTGAGTGGGGAAAAAACCCTCCCATTTTCACATGTGATTTATTCATCTAGCTTTTTAGGGAATTCAAAAGTATTATGGTAAGGAAAGAGCAGCTACATTTAAATTTTTGCGTTTTCCCTCAATGTACCCTATTAAACTAGTTTTTAGAAATATTTTTGGCTACCTTTGAAATTCTTCAGTTGTCAGAGAAGCAGAATGGCCAATTTTTTATGCTAAGATATATGCTTTTTAAGGGTTTAAGTTTAAGAATGATAGGCAGGGAAGAAAGGAAGCTTGGGCCCTTTATTACAGTTATAATGAAAAGGCCAAGTGATGGCAGATTATGATATAAAATAACATTCTAAAAACAACTAAAACAATAACAACTGTTGGCACTGAAAAACAGAAGAATGTGAATGCAATTAAAGCAATTATGATTATCAATTGAAAACTCATCAGATTAGAAAAAAAATCTTGATGGAATTAAGCGGGTGCCAAATTTGTACTCGGAGAAAGGGTGTTTTAAAGTTCATACTTGGCCTCCACAATCTAATGTCAGGCAGAAAAAGGGAAGGGATTATCTTTGGGCAGGAATTTAATATCTCATGGTGTATATGATCAGACCATATTCCAACTTTCTGCTTGGCACTAACAATTTGAATTAAACAAAAGCATCCCACTGCAACTTAATTTCTACAAATAGGGCATGACTGGGGAGCTTGTAGTCTTCCAGATATTCTTTCACAATGAATCACTATGTCTGAATCTATTCAGCAATATCCAGGACTACAGTGCTTCATATAATTGTCTGGTTTGGTTCTGCAACCCAACAAGACAGACACAGACTTCAGAGGATAATTAGAACGGCAGAAAAAACAATTACTACCAATCTGCCCTCCATTAAGGACCTGTATATTTCACAAGTCAAAAAAAGGGCTGTGAAAATATTTACAGACCCCTCACATCCTGAACATAAATTGTTTCAACTCCTACCTTCAAAACGACGCTATAGAGCACTGCACACCAGAACAACTAGACACAAGAACAGTTTTTCCCCGAAGGCCATTACCCTGCTAAACAAATAATTCCCTCAACACTGTCAAACTATTCACTAAGGCTGCATTACTATTAGTCTTCTCACCATTCCTATCACCCATCTCCTCCCACTTATGACTGCATGACTGTAACTTTGTTGCTTGTATCTTTTCAATTTATATTGATATTGTTTCCTAGGAAGATTTGATTGCTTATTTGTACTCTATTATTATCATTAAGTGTTGTACCTTATGATTCTTGACGAATGTATCTTGTCTTTTTATGTACGCTGAGAGCATATACACCAAAGACAAATTCCTTGTGTGTCCAATCACACTTGGCCAATAAAGAATTCTATTCTATTCTATTTACTAACTACGCCAATCACATTATTACAGGAGTGGAATGGGAGTTGCATTTCTGCTGCTGGATTGTTTATCTTTAACAGGAATTTGCAAGAATTTTTAGGCAGAGGTTTGAGGCATTCTGTAAGTCCTGGAAATAAGATAATATGCAGAAGCAACTCACAGAAATGTCTCCTGATTCACTGGTGTATAAGAAGGAAAGGATGTACAGCACAATCGGACTCGCAAAACCATGCTATCTCAATAAAATTAGTTTTTAGCCTTCCTTTTTTTCCCAAAAAAGTTTTTATTTTTATTTTTCATAAACATATTTAAATGTACAATCATTTATCCTTTTCATCCATTTATTTTTCATTCATCTTATCTTTTAACTTTCATTTTTCATTTTTCATTGTTTGGGGCTGCTCTTTTACCATTTACCCTTCTTTATTTTGACACGACTTTTCTTCTTCTCCTCCTCTTCTCTTCCTTCCTCTATCTCTTCCTACTTTCTTTGTTCTTCCTCTCCTTCCCCATTCCTCCTTCCCCTTCCCTTCCCCCACTCCTCTCTTCTTCCTCCCCAGTTGTTAGCCTTCCTGTAGAGTTGGTTCTATTAGTCTAGTTTACTAATAGGACTGACATATGTTCATAGAAACTTCGGATGGAATAAACAAATAATATGGTTTGGAAAGAAATTTGAAAATAGAGGAAACAAGACACATCTCTATTAAAAAAAATAAATACTTCCTTAAATTGAGAACTCCCAAGTATTTTTTTTTGGCAGCAAGACAGTAGTAGTTTAACACTGTCTTTTTGTGAGTACTCTAACCTACAATCCCAGTTTCTCATACAAGTACTAACTAGATTTAACCCTGTTAGTTTTCTTAAAATTAGTCAAGATCATCTTCTCTGGAACTTCCATGTAAGAAACACTCACACACAAGCACATATACATTTAAACTTAAAGCAACTAACTTTTCAGCTTTGTACTGTCATTTTATTTAAATCACTGCTTTACAACACTGACAACAAAAAAGAAATAAGTCATAAATCACAGTTATGTGCTCAAATATTTTTTTTTTTACAACATGATGGCTATTTTATGAATACCATCAGTCATTGGGTTATCATAAAGCATTACTCTTTCTCATTTTAATAATAGTAATAATAAAAGTAAGAGGTTGAGAGGACACTGAAGCATGCATCAAAGGCTATATTTTAAGTGGTCATTTGGAGAACGTTAAATGAACCGTGTTATGAATCCACCTATAAAGTAACATTTTATTTTTGCTTTTATTATTTTTAGTTCTTGGTATATTAGGTAAATCACATAATTAGCCTGCTGAAGTGCCAAATGAAAGAATCACTGCTGTCAACTCATTTATAATGACAGAAGCCTTCTTCCATGTCAAAATTAATAACTTTTATAAGGTGTGGAATTAATGGCTATATCTTTCTGATTCCAAATTCAATGAAGTCTACAATGAATGCATGTATTTGTGCATTTTTACTCTTAGTTCTTTTCTGAGGAGATATTTGAAATGAAGCAAAAACAACAACAACAACAAAAAAAACAAACAAACCTTAGACTCCACACCGAACTGGAATATCTACATGAAGGAAAAACTCCTGAGGGGAAAAAATGTACTATATGTTTCTTGGACTTAATATTAAATGAAGATGGAGGAATTGCTCAGAAATCTGTCCCTCAAACGTTCAAAGGAATGAGATACAGCCTATGCTTTTTTCAAATAAGATCCCCTCCCCTGATTCAATCTAAGACTGTTGTCAGATGAAAGGCTGCATCTGAACTTGGGGCATCTGTGGAGTGTGTGTGTGTGTGTTTGTGTGTGTGTGTGTGTGTGTGTGTGTGTGTGTGTGTGTGTGTGTGAATAACATCAAAATGAGGGGCACAGCCAGGTGAGATTTCACATGGATGCAACAGTTGTACTATATATTAACTGGAGCAGGGCTTTGATACACAATGCAAATGCCCTTAATCTGCACTTTGAACATGCTGCTAAAAGCATGAAGATCCCAGCAGTTCATGTGATGTCTGGTTTTTTTAAAATAATAATAATAATAATAATAATAATAATAATAATAATAATAATAATAATAATCTGGTCTGCTTCAAATGCTGACATCAATCCTGAAAAGCCTGATAGAGATTCCCACTTTCCTGCTATTATATTAAAGAGAACCGAGGAAAGGCAATATCGAGTTTTTCTTTCACCCCCTCCCACCTATCTGGGATAACTGGTTTGGAAGAAGCCAATGAAAGCACCATATCAATCCCTTACTTGTTGCAGAAATCCAAATAAGTACAGTGTCAGGTTTTCAGGCCGTCTTCAAATAAATTGTGTCTCAAACAAAGTCCTTTTTGAAACAAACTTCCATTTTATTTAGCACGGCAACTTTTACACTGACTCCATGCAGCCAGCACTGATGCGCTGGCCCCAAATCCCTCCTCTTCCTTCCCTCATTCCTCTGCATTCATTGGCCATCTTCCCAATCATTCACCCCTAATCTACTGCTCCAATTCAAAGAATTTCCCCCCTCCCATCCATCTCCTAGGGGACATTATCTCCAGCTAAAATAAGTAGATGAAAGGCAACCGTCCCGTTGCAGACACTTGCGTTCTCCTTCTCATGTCAGCACTAGGATAAATGCATTTTGGCGTACTGACATACTAGCCATCATTTTAGCAATTTACAGGAGCACACCACCTCTCTAGGTAACTCTGGTTCCATTGTGAAACTGCTCAAATATTAAGACTGTCTTTTCCACTTCCATATGACTGGAACCTGCCTTCCTATCACATTGGAACTCTATGTCATATATCCTGGGATGACCAAGAACAGTTCAGTGGATTAGGGAAATGTCTGTCTTAGTTACTTCTAAACATTATCTGGACATTCTGGACTATTTTACTGCTTGTCACATTGGCAACAGGATTGCATATCCACATCAAGTCATCCCAAAGGTGCTTTTTCAAGAGACAACTGGGCTTTCTAGTTTGTCTTTGAAGATGTTTCGCTTCAGCTGAAGAAGATTCTTGGGTGAGAAGTGAAACATCTTTGAAGGAAAACCAGAAAGTCCAGTTGCCTCTTGAAAAAGCACCTTTGCGACAACCATGACCTGGATGATTGAGAATCTCCATAGACAGTTATAGTAAAACATACCCATTTTTTAAAAACCAGATTTATAGGATCTAAGATACTTTTATATAGGGATTTGAGGTCACTCTCTCATCACACCACTATCCTAGGTTTCCATACATCATCAGTGCTAAGCAACCGAGCTGATTTTCTTCCACCACAACTGCCTTCACAAGCCTTCCATTTTGTGATTTGAACGGATGGAGTTCCTGGACCTTGGGACATGCTTCATAAATGGGAGTTCATTCCAATCAGCATTTCTGGATCTTTGCCTCCCATCTTGCAGTGGATGAGCAACCCAGACAGTAGATTATGAAATTATTAGTCAGTCAAGACAGCAATTTTTAAACTTTTGTGTCACTATGAAAGGATGGAAATGGGGAAGGTCACGGCCACAGACAAATTTTGAGTTTTCTTGTATTGGCGAGGTGGAGGAAACATTGGCTATTAGGAACACTTTGGGGAAGACTCTTAATAACTAGGTTGATGATAAGTGTAGCTGATTGCAAAAAAAGATTGGAGGAAGAAAACAGTGTTGTTGTGGATCAGGGATGGCAACTTTTAAGACTCCTGGACTTCAATTCCTAGAATCCTGTAGCCAGCATGTCTGGCTGGGGGATTTTGGGAGTTGAAGTGCACAATCTTAAGGTTGCCAAGGTTGGACAGCCTTATTGTAGATCTTCCTTACTCTCTTTTTCTGAATCCATTCCAATGTCCTTAAATCCTTCTTAAACTGTGATGCACATAATATTCCACATTGGATTTGTCCTGTGTAGAACAGTGTTAAATTATTACTTCCTGTAATCTGGAAACTATAATTATGTAGATGAAGTGTAAAATTACTTTTGTTGCAACTTTGTTGACATTCAGTTGATCATCATCTACAATTTCAAAGCCCATCTTAAACCTGTGATTTCTTTTTTCCTAAGTGAAGAAATTCATTTGTCTCTGTGAAGTGCCCTTTTGTTATTTTTAATTCATTCCTCCAATTTACCAACTTATCATATAGGATTTTATTAGGCATTAGCTCTCCCATCCAATTTTTTATAATATGCAAATTTGATATGCTTCCTTTCTACTCATTCACCCAGCTACTGAATACAAATGATAAAGGGTATCTTTTTGCCCAGATCAAAATTCATCAGTACCCCTCTTAGTACCTTCTTCCAGCTGATGACTGATGTGTACAGTCTGAGTAGTTTCAAGCCAGCAATGGATCCAAGAATTATCATGCCATCCAGCCCACATTTAACTTGCTAATCAGGATGCGAATGTGTGTAGTTGAGAAACATATCAATGGAATCAACTCATTTGTCTTCATTCTTAAGCACTATTTCCAGATTGTAATGGCTTTAGAGCAGATGCAAAATCTTAGCGTTAGGTACAGACTGATGTTCTCATACATAAATAGGACAAAAGTTTGCTTTGAAAGTGCAGTTGTTCTAGTCCAACCTAGGAGTAATTTCCCTCCTCTTTACATCTCTATCTTTTATTATCTTCTCCACTATTAAATGTTGAATTGTAAGCTGCTCAGGGACTTTATTCTACTTATTTTGCTATTGCCAATTTACTCTAATGGATTCTGTATCAATAAACTTACCATTATTTTTTTAAACACCCTACCTAATCTTTCTCTAAAGATTAGGCATTTGGGAGTATATTTTTAAAGTTTCACTATTTATTTCTCCTGTGCACTTGACTGTATTAGAGGAGCAGGTCAAAAGTTACCTAAAATAAATAAAACAATAACTTTGCTGTTGAGCCTTACGTACCATATGATGCTTCTCAAGTCATTGTAATCTGCTGTTGGATCCAGAGATGAATTACTCTAACTATTAGGTTTAATACCAGGACTTTGAAGATAAAAATAAGTTTTGGAGGGTGCAGGAGGCAAATGCACCATCTGTCTGCTAGAAGAGCTGTGCCTTTTCTCAGAATTAAGAGTTTGCAGCTGTGTGCAGAGACACGGTGGCTCAGTGGCTAAGATGCTGAGCTTGTCGATTGAAAGGTCGGCAGGTCAATGGTTTGAATCCCTAGTGCCGCGTAACAGGGTGAGCTCCCGTTACTTGTCCCAGCTTCTGCCAACCTAGCAGTTCGAAAGCACGTAAAAAATGCAAGTAGAAAAATAGGGACCACCTTTGTGGGAAGATAACAGAGTTCCGTGTGCCTTTGGTGTTTAGTCATGCCGGCCACATGACCATGGAGATGTCTTCGGACAGCACTGGCTGTTCGGCTTTGAAACAGAGATGAGCACTGCCCCATAGAGTCGGGAATGACTAGCAAATATGTGCGAGGGGAACCTTTACCTTTACCTTTAGCTGGTGTGCAATCCCAGGAAAAGACCTGTGAAGTTGAAGAAGTTGTCTTTCCCCAGGAACCCAAAATGGTTTCTGCCCTCAGAGCTGAAACACTGCACAAGGCTGCTGCAAAGAGGAAGTACAGGTAGTCCTTGACTTACAACAGTTTATTTAGTGACTGTTCAAAGTTACAACAGCACTGAAAAAGTGACTTATGACCATTCTTTACACTTGTGACAATTTCAGCATCTCCGGTTGCAGTGTCCCGGGGTCATGTGATCACCTTTTATGACCTTCTGACTAGCAAAGTCAATGGGGAAGTCAGATTCCCTTAACAGTTAACAACTGTGTTGCTAACTTAGCAACTGCTATGATTCACTTAACAACTGCGGCAAGAATGGCCGTAAAATGGGGCAAAACTCACTTAAGAAATGTTTCCCTTATCAACATAAATTTTGGACTTAATTGTGGTCGTAAGTTGAGGACTACCTGTAATTAAAAGCATTTCCCCACAGTGGATGTTATGTATAGAAAAACAGAATTCCTGTGATACATAGAAAAATAACAGCAAGGTACACAAAAAGGGAAGCATGTTTTGTCGAGCCCTTAGTGCTTTCTGAGGTAAATCATCAGTGCCTCTATTTGTAAATAGGCAGCAAACTCCACACTCACTTGCACTGATGATATTATTTGATTTGATTTGAGTAATGAAATCTCTGCAAGCAAACAACAAAGCTTAGAGAGCACCAAGGACTCCACAGTTCAATCCTGAGCTACAGATGTTCTCTTGTGTTGAAAAAATGTTTTTAAGGCTAGGTGAAATTGCAGTGTTTTGAAGGTTCTGTCAAAGCATTTTGGATCAGGCTAGTTTGGTATAACTAAAATCCCTTATTTTTCAGTTTTTCCAAGCTATAGATGAAACAAAACCCAGATGGACAAAGATAGCACACATCAACCCCACATTCCTTTGAAGTACAGCATATTTCACTAGCCAACCCACTCTCAACCTTACCACTATCTTTGCCCCTCTATCACCTCATCCACTGCTCCTATCCGAAAGTGCCACATTGCATCAGCCCAGCCACATTAATCTTCCCAGAACGTTCTTTTCCCTCTTTCCCTCCACTACTACTCCAACCATCACTGCCAATATCCCCAGCATAACATATCCCATAACTTGTCAAATCTTCCCAATACTTTCACTTTTCTTCCTCCTCTGTCTCTCTCAGCTGAGGCTGCCCTTTAATTTTTTCCCTCCTTGCTCCACCCAAATCCAGCTCTGCTTGGAATAAAATAGCCTGGTTGTATTCCAGACGAGGACTAAAAAAAAAAAAAAAAAATCAACCACCCTCCATTATCTCTGTTTCATCCTGGGTATAAACTCTCTGAAAACAGATACTTTTTTTGCACCACCTTTTTTTTAAAAAAATAACTTTACTGTCATTGTACAGTAAATGATACAATACCCATAGAGCAGGTCCAACACACATAACAATCCCAAAACACACCCCTACTCACCACAAATTCCCCACCCCTAAACCACCCAAACATCCACACAACAGACCAAGTAATCTGTCCAACAGCTCACTGATGGCGGCCCTTTAGTTCATTGTTGAGTGCAATTATAGCTCTGGGATAAAAACTATTCAGAAAACTGGTCTGAGTTTTAATTGTTCTGTATCTTCTGCCAGAAGGCAACAGTCCAAAAAGATTGTAAGCAGGATGGGAAGAGTCTCTGAAAATGTTATGCAACTTCCTCAAACAGTGAGATTCGAAGATGTCCAGGGCTGGTAGCTGGAGCCCGATGATATTCTGGGCAGTTTTAATGATTCTCTGTAGAACTTTTTTGTCTGCTACAGAGCTGCTCCCATACCATGCAAGAATGTCGTATGTCAGGACACTCTCAATGGTGCTACGATAGTAGGACAGAAGTAGATGCTGAGATAGATTTATTTTAAAACGTACACACACATATATTCAAACATTTTAAAGTACAGTGGGGCAAAAAAGTATTTATCAGCCACCAATTGTGCAAGTTCTCCCACTTAAAAAGATGAGAGAGGCCTGTAATTGTCATTATAGGTAGACCTCAACTATGAGAGACAAAATGAGAAAACAAATCCAGACAATCACATTGTCTGATTTGGAAAGAATTTATTTGCAAATTATGGTGGAAAATAAGTATTTGGTCACCTACAAACAAGCAAGATTTCTGGCTCTCACAGACCTGTAACTTCTTCTTTAAGAGGCTTCTCTGACCTCCACTCATTACCTGTATTAATGGCACCTGTTTGAACTTTTTATCAGTATAAAAGACACCTGTCCACAACCTCAAACAGTCACTCCAAACTCCACTATGGTGAAGACCAAAGAGCTGTTGAAGGACACCAGAAACAAAATTGTAGACCTGCACCAGGCTGGGAAGACTGAATCTGCAATAGGCAAGCAGCTTGGTGTGAAGAAATCAACTGTGGGAGCAATAATTAGAAAATGGAAGACATACAAGGCCACTGATAATCTCCCTTGATCTGGGGCTCCACGCAAGATCTCACCCTATGGGGTCAAAATGATCACAAGAACGGTGAGCAAAAATCCCAGAACCACACGGGGGGACCTAGTGAATGACCTGCAGAGAGCTGGGCCCAACGTAACAAAGGCTACCATCAGTAACATACTACGCTGCCAGGGACTCAGATCCTGCAGTCCCAGACGTGTCCCCCTGCTTAAGCCAGTACATGTCCAGGCCCGTCTGAAGTTTGCTAGAGAGCATTTGGATGATCCAGAAGAGGATTGGGAGAATGTTATATGGTCAGATGAAACCAAAGTAGAACTGTTTGGTAGAAACACAACTCGTCGTGTTTGGAGGAGAGAGAATGCTGAGTTGCATCCAAAGAACACCATACCTACTGTGAAGCATGGGGGTGGCAACATCATGCTTTGGGGCTGTTTCTCTGCAAAGGGACCAGGACGACTGATCCGTGTACAGGAAAGAATGAATGGGGCCATGTATCGTGAGATTTTGAGTGCAAACCTCCTTCCATCAGCAAGGGCATTGAAGATGAAACGTGGCTGGGTCTTTCAGCATGACAATGATCCCAAACACACCGCCCAGGCAACGAAGGAGTGGCTTCGTAAGAAGCATTTCAAGGTCCTGGAGTGGCCTAGCCACTCTCCAGATCTCAACCCCATAGAAAACCTTTGGAGGGAGTTGAAAGTCCGTGTTGCCCAGCGACAGCCCCAAAACATCACTGCTCTAGAGAAGATCTGCATGGAGGAATGGGCCAACATACCAGCAACAGTGTGTGCCAACCTTGTGAAGACTTACAGAAAACGTTTGACCTCTGTCATTGTCAACAAAGTATATATATAACAAAGTATTGAGATGAACTTTTGATATTGACCGAATACTTATTGTTAAATTCGTAAACTGCGTGGATATTGACTGAGGCGAGACTAACTCAACACAACTGATTTGTTAACAACACAAGTAACCAGAATGCTTCAGAAATCATTTACAACAGGGCCGCTATTTATATACCGGCTGTCAGACAGGTCTAGCCAATAACAAACGCCTGTGCTTCCCGCCAAGAGAACTGTCATCTTAGTAGCCAATCAGAAACGCCCCCTGGTTGCTGGCGGCAATGGGGCAGAGGACGCTACACTTATTTTCCACCATAATTTGCAAATAAATTCTTTCCAAATCAGATAATGTGATTGTCTGGATTTGTTTTCTCATTTTGTCTCTCATAGTTGAGGTCTACCTATGATGACAATTACAGGCCTTTCTCATCTTTTTAAGTGGGAGAACTTGCACAATTGGTGGCTGACTAAATACTTTTTTGCCCCACTGTATATTGTTTCAACTTTGCTTTGAATTTATCCCCCTCCTTGCCTAACGTAGTTCTCTATTGTTCCGGGACTGCTAATTTATCAAGCAGGATATCTCTTGTTTATCTAATAACCTAGAGCAGATATTTGGATCGCTTGATTCCTCATCATGCCACTCTCTCTCTCGCTATCTGTGAAACAAGCCTTTTTTCACTATATGGCAACAGGATCGCCAGTGTGAGGAATTTCAGCCTCATTCAGTTCCTTACTTGAATATGCATCCACCTCAAATAAACATGTCTTTGATTATTCCCAGTAACAGTAACAGAGTTGGAAGGGACCTTGGAGGTCATCTAGTCCAACCCCCTGCTCACGCAAGAGACCTGTACTAGGGATTCGAACCGATGAACTGCTGACCTTTCTGATCGACAAGCTCAGTGTTTTAGCCACCTGTTCCAACACTAACATCTGTGTACCATGATTTACTGTAACTGAAGCATATGATGACAGAAAAAGCACCAGTTAAATTATATTACAAAAAAAAAATTAAATTTCCTTTTCCCATTTAACACAGCATCTTGGGCTGTGCCATGAGAGATAGCCGCAGGCAAGAAAGGGGTAATTAAATGTACATGCCTTGGATTCAAGCATCCTCATCTGCTTTCCACTTAATCTGCTGGGACTGCTTTGGCATCAAATGACAACATCACTTGGACTGATTTAGCTCTTAGATATTGCATAGAAGCAGATGTTAGTCTTGCTAAGGGATTGGCCACAGTTTAGTGGTAAAATGCATGCTTTTAGGACTGACTTTAAGATATTATGCATCCTCACCATTCTTTCCCACTCAGTCTGCAACAGGAATGCAAAGACATTATCTCCTCTAGTGGGGTCAACCTTGAGAAGTAGGCCAGGCAGAAAGCATGCTCAGATGAACTAATTATACTTTATTGTAAGGTTACATTAACAAAAGTCTGAAAGTCCATTTCTCACCTGTCACCTTTACAGACCACGAAACTAGGGAGGGTTCCTTCTGAGATGTTTGCTATGCCTACATCCCTTTTGAGGCTAAACTGTTTTTTATCTAACTGCTCCCCTGGCTATGGCTCCTCCCGCTGTCTAATTCCCACAAACCATTACAGATGGCATGTGATTTTGCAGAACCAGGTTGCATGAGTTACAGGAGCCCCGCTGTTATTCTGTGACAAATTTTAAAAATTTGATTTGATTTTTCCACCCTCTGGAAACGAAATAAGGACAGGCAATATTCTGACAGTTCAACCGGGATGATTGTACGCCTTACCAACAATGTTTCTCATGGAAAAGAGACGCTGAGGAGCAAGAATTAAGAAAATGATTGGCCTCAGCTAAAGAACGGCCATTTCTGCTGCTTAGTAGTGATGCACCTTCAATCGAGTTTATTGCCTTCTCAGAAGGACACTGCTTGGCTTTCAGGATATCTTCTCTCATCACAGCCTGTATCAAATGTGCCAGCTGGGACTTAAGATCTCACAGTTCATGATATTGCTAGCCTTAATGAAGCTTTGCAGACACATGCTTGAGATTTAATTGAATATTCATTACATTTATATCATCAGAGGTGAAATTCAGCAGGTTCTGACCAGTTCTGGAGAACCGGTAGCGGAAATTTTAAGTAGTTTGGAGAACCGGTAAATACCATCTCTGACTGGCCCCGCCCCCATCTATTCTCTGCCTCCCGAGCCCCAGCTGATCGGGAGGAAATGGGGATTTTGCAATAGCCTTCCCCTGGAGTGGGGAGGGAATGGAGATTTTACAGTATCCTTCCCCTGCCATGCCCACCAAGCCATGCCCATAAGACTGGTAGTAAACATTTTTGAATCCCACCACTGTATATCATGCTTTTTTCCTGGAGCTAAAGCTATCTTCCTTTTTCCTAAAGTATGCGTGGGGGGGAGGTGTCTTTAACTCTGCAAAGCAACTCAGGAGGCAACTATAACAGATAAACATATAGTCCTCAGGATTTAAAATAGCATAATGCCAGCCTGGAACAATCTGGTGCCACAACATCCTTATTTGTTTCCAATATTTGTGTAAATGCTGATCTCCCTTCCCCCCCCCCCCCCACCCAACCCATTGTGTACGGTAACAGCAGCAAAGAGCTGCCTGACCTCCAAAGAGTCCTAAAATTTCATTGATGTAATATGCTATTGAGAAGTAACATATGGAGGCTGTTTTGACACCAATCTTGTTACAACACAATCAGGTCAGCATTTCTGGCACAAAATAAGAACAACTGGTGCTTACATGACTTAGCCAAGTTCCTATGTCACTAAGGAACACAAGTGACAACGCTGGGAATCGAAGTGCACACATCTTAAAGTTGTTGAGGGTAAAAAACACAGCTTTAATCTATCACATCATCCCAACCAGTATGGCTTATAACCCATTGTATGTGACTCAGCATTCCTAGTTAGTAAGTCTAGTTAAACAAATTAGGGTTAAACAAAGAATGGTTTTGTACAATAGTACAATATAGGAATCCAGATCAATATATACAGCAAGCACAGAAAATTGCAGTGAGATTTTAGATAAGCAAGGTTGTTTTGAACCTTTGAGCATAGGTCTTTAATTGAATATTTGGGAATATACCTACCTACCTGAGAACATTGCTAGAACACAGTAGTTGTGGACTGAAAACAATAGTAAAGGGGATGGGGATGATAGAAAGACACATTAAAATGGGAAAGAGGTCAGCATTAGAAATAATCTAACAAAAAATATATATACAAGTGATGCTGTTCAGAATAGCACAAATGAGAAATTAAAACCGCCTAATGTAACAGCAGTTGTTTTCTCTCCACCTTCCAATATTTGTCTAGCTGTAACTATTTCTACTCCAGCTGGTTTTATAAGAACTGTAATTTTAATAACAGGGGCCTCCTTCCTCTACTCCTCATTTCTCAGTTCTTTTTTTCAAATGTTCTGTCTTGCAATGTAGCTATTAAAGATGTGAAGTGTTTTTAAGAAAAGGTGGCAACCTCAATTTAGCACCACAAGTAAGGCTAAATATATAGAGATTGGAACTTACATTTTTAAGAATGAAGTACTCAGCCTTAATTGGAAGGGCACATCTGTCTGCTTTGTGTCTCCCATTTTTGATTCTTTTTCAGTTTGATTAAAAGAAGTCTGTGCACTTCATAATATTTATGTAGAAATGTGTAAATTTATATAACTACTTCATAAAAACAAACAAATGCAAAGCGATCAAAATCCTAATCTGTCTGTAATGATTACAGTGTTGGTGTTTCTTTGTGGCCCATCCAAGAAGTAAGCCAATAAAGATGTGGAAAGATCTAGAACCGCGAATCACTACCAGTTCCATGGAAAAACAACTCTGAAGTTGTTTTTGAAGTGAATAGGAATGTTATCTCATTCAGAAAGAATGAAGTAACTACAAGTAACTAAGGTAAGTAAAGATAAAAAATGCAAAGTACCAGCCCCTCTTCCAGATAGAGAGATGTTACTGCCACAACACTGGATTCAGTTGACAAAAGGGGATGAAATATTTCCAGAGCTATCAAATTAGTATCTAAAAATCTAATAAAATACATAGAGAAGAAGTCCTGATATTTAGAGTGACTAGAGATAAGTATGAATGAGAGAAAGAACCTATGAGAAGTAAGCTGTGAACCAGCAATTCTCAGCCCTAAGTGGCATAAACATCAACCACTATCAGCTTTAAGATTACCAAGTGCTGCACAAATCTAATAATTTGTGGGAAGGGCAAGAAGAAAATGTTTTGAGCCACAGGGATATAAGCTATTGGTTTTTTTGGCTTTGTTCTTGTTTTTTTAGTAAAGATGTTTATTAAGCCAGTTGTGTCTGTGAGACTGCTGCTGTGTTCTAGTCAGAAACAAGTATATCCATGTTAAGTTAGAAAGTTTGTAATTTACTGCCTGGTCAGGGATCTCAATAGAGCTCCATCAGTTCCTTTCCCAAGTTGAGGCTTTATGAAGACAGGACAATAATAGCCTGAGAAGTTAACAGTCCTGATTTATCACAGCAACATAAAGAAAAAGAACCTCTGATGCCTCCAACTCATTACACTATTCCTGTCAGAGATTCACTGATGCAGGAGTTATGTTGTTCTGTCAAATTGCTGCAGGTACATCCCTTCAAAAGAGGGGACATTCTTCTGGTAAACTACCTATTTTGTTAGGTTAATTCAAAAATTGATGTAGTGATCTAATTTTACAAATCACCACTGAAAGCTTTGGTGTATGCATATGGCTCAGGAATGCTGGGAGTTCAGGTACAGATAGTTTAAAGTAGCCAGGGTTGAGAAAAATTGGAGTAATTAAATGGTTTGTTGTTAGTTGCGAAGTCGTGTCTGACCCATCGCGATCCCATGGACAACGTTCCTCTGGGCCTTCCTGTCCTTTACTATCCTCTGGAGTCCATTTAAGTTCACGCCTACTGCTTCAGTGACAACATCCAGCCACCTCCTTCTCTGTCGTCTCCTTTTTCTTTTGCCCTCAATCGTTCCTAGCATTAGGCTCTTCTCCAGTGAGTCCTTCCTTCTCATTAGGTGGCCAAAGTATTTCAGTTTCATCTTCAGGATCTGGCCTTCTAAAGAGCAGTCAGGGTTGATCTTCTCTAGGACTAAAATGGTTAGTTAATAGTTAATTAGTTAGTTAGTTAAATGGTTAGTTGTTCTCAATGTAAAACTGTTTTGCTACTGGACAAGAAGTGACTCAAAGACTGGTATATTTCCAGCACTCGAGATAAATCATATGTTATTGTGGCTATGCTACGAAGGAATGTTCAATTTTCCTGTTCTAAGTACAGGATAAACCATAACCTCAATATCTTATTTGAAGAGATACTTATTTAAGCTCTAAGCAATTTCAAAGAATGGCCACATCCTGTTTGCTCTTAAAGGAAAGTACCAGTTCCTTTCTTTCCAAAGATACTTGAGGAATTCGTTCTTTTTTCAGTTCATTATGAGTAATCTGATTCAAATCTCTGCACTAATGAACATGTCTCAAGAGGCACTTATCTACTGGATAATGCAATTCAGGCATTAAAAAATCTATCAAAATGCACAGAAGGCTGCAACCTTTTAGAGTAAAACGAGAAATGTGAAATATGGAAGTAAGTTTAAAAAATACGGATTGTTTTAAACATATATTCAATGTCTTTTAGAAAATATATTTGACTCTACACAGTTCTGTATGAGACAAAAGCGTAAATTTAAATATGAATAGCATTTAAACTATTTCCTATCAAATACATATATTTAATCTACAGGAATGGAACAGATTTATGAATGCATGGAAAATAGATATGGACCAAGAGCAGACAAATCCAGGAGCAGATAACCTTGAATGTATATCAATAGAGCCACCTTTAATGTTAACTGGGCTCCTTGCCTCTTTAACTTTTTTCCCTTTTAATTAAAGGAAAGCCTAATCCAGTGTTTTTTCAACCTTTCCAGCTTTCAGATGTGTGGACTTCAATTTTCATAATACTTTGCCAAGGTTGAGAAACACTAACCTAATCATTGGAAAGTTGGTACAGTGTGAAATGTAGCACTGGACTTAGAATCAACCTTATTTCCAATATTATTCTAGATCTATTTAAAAGAGAAAGAGAGAGAGAGCGAGAGCGAGAGAGAGAGAGGGAGAGAGAGAATAGAATAGAATAGAATAGAATAGAATAGAATAGAATAGAATAGAATAGAATAGAATAGAATAATAGAATATTTTATTGGCCAAGTATGATTGGACACACAAGGAATTTATCTTGGTGCATATTTTATTAGTTTGTGTTTGAGAATATTGATGGTTTCTAAAGTTTATTCGGTATTTTAGATCCAAGTCCAAAGAAGTGTTTTGATATGAATTTATGTCCTGGTGTATTAAATGTGTCAAGATCACACAGTCAAATGGAAACCACCATTCCAGCAGTTAGTGTCATTCTGGAAAAAAAAAACCCAGCTGCTCTAATGAGTGGCAGACAGATGCTGCATTTGTATTCCAATGCATTCCTTAAACATTTTGTTAAAATTTACTCCAAAGCTTAGATTTGTGCCAGGTCAATCCCACTAATGTCAACCTTTTTGTGAATGTGCAAAATCTTAAGCAGTGATTTTATAAAAGAAAAATGTACCCACACGTTTACAACAATGAATTATTCCTGGCATTAATTCCTACCTTCAACTCTGTTTCTTCTGCAAGTTAGAAAGAAGTAGTTGATGTTATAATAATTTCAAATTTATTGAAGTATCCTTAATTTTTTGCCTTTCGCAGAATAAAATAAAATTTACAGGTAAACAACACTGCTATGACAGAATCAAACCTGCCAGATTTCACAGAAACTGGTAATAGACTTTTCAAGCTGCATTCCTTTAAATTTCTTTTTTAAAAGGTGTATGTGACTTATTTGTTTTTGTTTTAGAACAGAATCAGGGGTGAAATGCAGCAGGTTCTTACAGGTTCTGGAGAACTGGTAGCGGAAATTTTGAGTAGTTCGGAGAACCGGCAAATACCACCTCTGGCTGGCCCCAGAGTGGGGAGGGAATGGGGATTTTGCAGTATCCTTCCCCTGGAGTGGGGTAGAAATGGAGATTTTGCAGTATCCTTCCCCTGCCATACCCACCAAGCCACGCCCACCAAGCCACACAAGCCACACCACGCCCACCAAGCCACACCCATAGAACCGGTAGTAAAAAAAATTTGCATTTCACCACTGAACAGAATGTGGTACAGTTTGAAACTCCTATAGTGTGGAGTATGTGGTAAATTTCAGAGACAGCAATTAAGGAATTTTGAACAAAGCAAAGTATGTCAATAAAGAATAAAGTACTTTTCTGAATACGAAGCTGCTTGGTTTTGCATGAGAGTGGAAAGAAATATGACAGATTAACTCATTTTTTTTTCAGATAAAATAGCTCTTGAAACACTGCCATAGAACTGGCAAAGATAAGAGACAAAAAAGCAAAATAAGTCAAATTAAACCAAGAATCACCTATCATCATTTTATACCAGTAAAGACTTTTATTTCTAATCTCCCTGCTCAAATTTTTGGTATAGAAATTATTGCCACACCCAAGCTAACAAATCAAGGCTGCAGCTTTAAAGATATTACCACAATATCTTTTGGTATTGAGTTACCACAATAACAGCCATTTATCCTGCTTTCAATGCATTGATGTTCTGGGTGTGTGTGTGTTTGAAAAAATCCAAATGTTATTCACAACTGTATGTCATCCACACACATACAAAAGGAGAGGGTCTGCAATTGTGCAATCACCATCTCAATTTATTTTTTTACTTATTTCGGCTTAGATAAATAAAACTTTTGCCTTAAATTTCCTTACTCTGGTTCTGGCTTCATTCAGAATGGGAGAAACAGCTCTACTGAATTAACAAAAATGTGGAGGACCTGAATTATTAATGTGTACATTTGACATACTGTAGAATTGTCCTTCTATTTGGCCTAAAGTGAAGTCTTGATCCAATTTTGTTACTCTTTTTTAAAATAAATAGATGTGTAAGGTCTGGTTAAAATTAAATTTTGTGTTGAACAAAGATGCTCGCTATGAGTAAAATCAGAGATGAAGTAAGATATTTTACTAAGGCCACTTAAGGCTGGAGTGGATTCTTTTCCACATTGTGGCGGAATCACAAGTAAAAAAACCCATATGGGATTTCCCATATTTGATCAATGAGTACAATTAAAGTTGAGTATATTAGATAAACAGCTCTGATATATAATATCTCTATAACTGAATCAATATTCTAATATTCATTGTTGTGGGTAAGGTCTTTAGCTGTGTACAGGTAGTCCTCAGCTGGTGACATAATGCAACCCAGAATTTCCATTATAAGTCATGACAGTTGTAAGTTGAAACACCCACATAATGGATCTGATTTTATGACCTTTTGTTGTTGTTGTTGTTGTAATGATCGTAAACTGGACACTGTGGTCGAAAAGCAAATCCCATGATAATAAAGTGAATCCATTCATTCCTATGGGCGTGAATGGATTCCTATTGTTTTGTTGTTGTTGCTAGAAATCAGATGAAAAGGCTGGAAACCAGAAAAAAAAAAACACATCATAAATCAAGGTCAATAACGCAACTGGTCATAAAAGTGAGTTGGTTGCCTACTGCACCTAGAAATGCAGTTATGTGACTACCATAAGAACTCTGGAACCAGATTGTAAGTAACTTTTTTTTTCGGGGGGGCGGGTCTATCATAATTTCAAGAAGCCATTTGTTAAGTGAGGACTACCTGCAGTTAAATTTTTTGATGTGAGATTTCTGAATCATTTAACTCTACAAGTAGCCAGTATTTAGCCTCGTATCTATCTATCTATATATATGGTCATCTATATATAAGATATTTAGAACATGTAATTTTTTCATATATTTAATACCTTGCAGGCCAAAATTCCAATTATATCTGCTTTTCTGGAATATATTACAACTTTTAACCTTTCTGCACAATTATCAGCATCCAGATAGATAAAAATGAAGGTTTAATCCATAAACCAGATGAAATTTCTCTCTGCAAACACCACTGACAGTCCCATTAATCTTATTTATTCCTTAAGGAACACCAACTATGTATGAATATTATTCACCGACTCTTATGCTTCATACTTCCAGAAATACAGAAATCAAATTCATTAAATGCTACAGCCTCTTAGCTCTGCATCAGTAACCATTTCCTTCTCCTTTTCTTCTTTTTCCTTCTCCCCCTAGGTAGTTCTAGAAGAAAACTTTCCAAAACACTTCCATATTTCAACAGGAAGTGGTATTTTAATATTTGCTGAAAGAAATAAAATGGAGATACTTATATTTTTTTCCTCTAGCTGAATGATCATATCTAATTCTCTGTTATGTCAGAACAAGTATATGAAAAATGAAAGAGGAGGTAGACACACACACACAGAGGTGAGCACCATAAGATGTGGCAAAAGCTTGTGTTCATTTTGAAACAGAACAGAGATTAAGTGCTTTGAGGCATTAACAATAAACAGGTGAGCGGTATGAAATTATTTGCTCTGCCTGTAGATTTTAGCTTATTTGTTAACTCTGAGTTCTGTTCTTCTTCTATATAGAAACTCAGTTTACCATTTAAAATATTTTGATTAACCAAAAATTCATACAGGTAACATGGATAATTTCTTAAGAAAAAAAATCAAACACAATGCATCTTTCTATCCAATACATTCATAACAAAATTAATGATGTCCATACTTAGAAAAACTTTTTTTTTCAGAAACAGAAAAAAAATGTGATGTTCTATGAATCAGTTTTGAGAGTGAGATTCACACTTCTAAACCTATAACTCACTCAGTCTATTTCTCTCTCTGCACTTCCATATTATATTGCAAGCAAAGTTACTAAAATGATATTCATTGGCAAATAGATAGCTTTTAACTTAAAGAAGGTATCTCCAAAATATAATAGATAATCTGATTACCATCATGCACTTAAATAAACTAAAACTACTGTAGAAATTTGTTTTACATTATTTTTAACACCACCATCAAAAGATGCTTACTAACTTCTGAAAGAGGCAAAAGTTTCAGATGTTCTTTTTGGAAACCCCACATCCAGTGTTATCATTGTTGTTGATCCAAAGGAATGAAATAAAACCAGAGAACACATAAATGATTTCTTCCCCGTCTTCTTAGTGTTTTTACATTATGCATAGGCATGGCAGTTGCCATATTTTAAACATTCTAATTATTTTTAAAATTATTCTTCTGTGAAAGCTCCCAAGACAATGTGCAGTAAAAACACAATCAACATAATAGAAAGAGATAAAGGTGCTCTGGGGTAGGGAGGGAGGTAAGAAACAAAACTGCTAATTACATACTTGCTTCATGTCACTGCACATGTCATCGTTTTTGATATAATGTTAATTTGCAACAGATGCTTGTGACATCATAATAATAGATTCAATTAAAGCTCCTGCTCAAATTATTTAAAGTGCCACATAGAAACGTGATTGAAGAAAGTTAGAAAGACCATAGAGTCTTATTCCACTTGCCATATTTTAGGATATGAGGACATATGTGAGGAGAAAAAGGGATTTCCTCAAAATTACAGGAAGAGTCTGTGGGATTATGTCACAAGTCTGAGCCACCTCAGAATATTTTAGTTATTACTAGTCACATCTAGTTCCAAACCAACCTGAAGATTTCTGGATGCTTTATGCTTGATCATTTATAAAATCAATAGCAGAAAAAGAAAAGAAAGTTACCTACTAATATAAAATGAATCAGTCATGCTGCTCGGATCCCTTCTCCTGTGCGTCAGTGAATGTTCGCTTTGGGGTCTCTCCTGATCAAAGACAAAATGATAACATACTGTTAGAGCAAGTAGACAAAATAGGTGAGAATACCTGAAAAAATTCCAAAAGCAAAGCATCTTCTCAATGATGGTAGTTACATGTGCCCAAACAGACCTTCTGCTGCTTCCTGAAGGGTCCTGAAGATATTGACAAGTGTAACTTGACCTTGTTATATAATAGATCTCTTTTATGTACCATACCAAATAATAAAATATATAATGCAAGACACCTTGAGGTCAAGTAGAAGCTAGCATTCAGGTCTTTAATAGCACTGCCAGAAAAGATGCATCTTGAACTTATACTAATTTCCTTTTTCAAACACTCCAAGACTGAAACATCATCTATATGATCACTCTTCAAAAGGAAGAGTAAGTTAGAATGACATTAGCGAACACTGATGCATTATGTTTCTCAAGTGATCACCATAAAGGAAAATACAAGGGAAGACCAGAGGGCTCTACTATGAACAGAGAGCCTGTCAAAACAATTATCTCTAGAATGCACAGCTGTAACAATAAGTTCGACACATCACACACATGGCAGGCACACACCTTGAGTAGAAAAGGAGAGATTGTACTTATTAGACTGAATACTGATGCATTCCCAGGATACTGAATGTGCACCCGCCAGCAACCCACTTAACACGAGTAAACAAGAACTCTGCATAATGTAAATATAGAAAGCACTTTTCATCTCATCAGAAGCAAACATTTAGGTATGGGGAGGATGGCTAGATTAGCGAAGGCTGCAGGAAATAAAAACTCTCCTGGCGATCTCATTAATTAACCAGGTGTATAATAGCAAAGGAGATATCTCCAGGCTTTTCAATCCTTGCAAGCCATTCCGCTCCTACTACAAACAATATGGCTCAGTGCACCGAGTTCTGCATTTAAATATGACAGATGACAGATTCTGTGGATCATGGAGGAGGAAGAAAGAGTTTTACATTAAGTGTTTTTTGTGAGGACAACCTGATCTATCCAGCCTTTCAGCCCCAATCCAGGAGCCTTCGCAGGCAGTCACTTTCGCAACAAATTATTTTTGTGTTGAATTTATGTTTGGGGCTGAAAGGCAAAAACGGAAGCAGTATGCTCTGTTCCATAATTGGGTAGACCAGGTTGTCCTGACAAAACACAATCTTTCCCTTGATATAGTTGACAAAGGGAGTATATAGCTGGCTTAGAGGTTAATACATCTATCTAATATGCAAGTAGCCTGGGTTCGAATCCCAGAAGGGTGTGGCTAGCTGATGAGAGCTAAATAGTTTGAAATTCCAACACAAGAGCTTTACAGGACAGAATTGGATTGTTACAGAAAAGATTCCATTAGTCCAGGGAAGGGGAGAAATGAGATTCAGAGTAACTCTGTTAAATTATGCTAGGTATAAATTGATCAACAGAATTTCTCTGATAGGCTCTCAAGAATTATCCTCATAATTGTATAATCATAATAAATTTCTCACCTACCTTTTTTTTTTTTTTGAGGAGTTCACCAACTTCATCCAACCATAATTTCCCATTAAGAAGTCCATCCCACCTCTTTGCTCAGTTATGGCCCATCTAATGGAAGATGCCCCATTTCTAACACCCAATCAGAAATCCGTGCAATATGTGACTCTCTGATCCATATATAGCTCCATCTGTCAATCCACAAATCTTCTATTGTTTTACCATCTGATTTCAACTGCAAGACGCAGAGGTGCGGAAAGAGAAATACTGTCGGGTGTTACAAACACCACAATGCATGAGTGGATGGGGAAGGATACATAGTGCGTGGCTAGTTTTAACACTTAGTAATAGCCTTATGGATAAAAATCCATAAAAATCGATGATTTAAAAAAAAATCAGTTTTTTTATTTAAATTGGATTTTTTAAATTTTTAAATCAAATTTATTTTAATAAAATGCTTTGGAGTAAAAATCTACCTAAAGATAGCTTTTTATTTAAGATACATTAATAATTTAGTTTATTTAGCATGAAATGGAGCTTAGTTATGTAGCATGAGGCTATATACCGGTATTCTGCAATATTGGGACTGTTGGTGAGTCAACAGCAGGCCAGAGGAGGAGCTGCTGCGGGACAGAGATGACAGTTGCGCTTTAAAAATTATGATTTAAATCGAGTTGATTTAAATCAAGCCTTTTTACTAGTGATTTAAATTGTGATTTAAATTGACTTGATTTAAATCAAATCCCTGCTGATGAATATCTTTCACTATAAAAAGTATGGAGGGGAAATACATGTATGTGTTTAGAAGAATAGCAGGTGCTACGTAATTCTTGAAAACAATTAAGGTATAGTTCAGAAAGAAATAATTCACCTATGCATGGTTAAATCCTCTCTCCACTAGTTATGTTCCCATGCAGGGGTGGGTTCCACTTACCTTTACTACCGGTTCGCAGCGGGAGTGAGTATGCACAGATCACCCACAATGATGTTGTGGCGGGTGGGCGGAGCCTCCTGCCAATTTTACTACCGGTTCTATAGAACCGGACCGAACCAGGAACAACCCACCACTGTTCCCATATGTTCCTGCTATTAACTTTTACTGGCCTCATAACAATCAGATTATACAGTCCTTGTTTCACTTATTTAAATAGCCATTCACCTTTACTTTCCCTCCTTCTCAGGCCAAGGATAGTCTTCAGTTTTGAAGAATCACTGAGCTTAATGCTTCTTCAAGAAGTGGCAGCAGCATTCCTAACAAACTGAAACAACAACATGGCAATTCACACACAATGGTGTCATGCTCAGGCTGTCACTGCATACTTGCATCAAGTTGTCACATTTGCATGACAGAGTCGCCCATGTGTGACTTCGTCTGCCACCCTCCCTCTGTGCAAAGGTGTCCTCTGGAGGCCTTTTTTAAAATTATGGTTGATCTGGCAATAGCATTCAAAGCACTTAAGATCGCCAAGGACCACAATTTTAATTTGCCACAATTTCACGGAATTACACTACATTACATGCATGCTATTAGTTGGAACTCTGGGTTAAAAGTTCAGCTTCTCTGCAAGGCTGGTGTTATCCAAGGATCCCTTTTCTGGTTTTGACACCTAACTGAGATTTGTTAAGCCACCAGACTAGAAACGGAAGACTGTGAATTCTAGTCCCGCTTCAGCCACGAAAGCCAGCTGGGTGACTTTAGAATAGAATAGAATAGAATAGAATAGAATAGAATAGAATAGAATAGAATAGAATAGAATAGAATAGAATAGAATAGAATAGAATAACAGAGTTGGAAGGGATCTTGGAGATCTTCTAGTCCAACCCCCTGCTTAGGCAGGAAACCCTACACCACTTCAGACAAATGGTTATCCAACATCTTCTTAAAAACTTCCAGTGTTGGAGCATTCACAACTTCTGGAGGCAAGTTGTTCCAATGATTAATTGTTCTAACTGTCAGGAAATTTCTCCTTAGTTCTAAGTTGCTTCTCTCCTTGAATAGTTTTCACCCATTGCTTCTTATCCTACCCACAAGTGCTTTGGAGAATAGCTTGACTCCCTCTTCTTTGTGGCAGCCCACAAAGCCCACTTCACAAGAGTTGTGGTGGGGAAAAGAGGAGGAGGAACGTGTGTTGGGTGTTTGCTACCTTATTTTTGTAAAAATAAAAAAGGTGGGATACAAGTAAACAAATAACAAATAATTTACCCCCCACCCCTGCCCTTTTTGTTTGTCTCACCAAACAAGTGCTGAAAGATTTTGCTTCATACTTAAGGTTTCCAACACAGATTGAGTACAAAACTATCTGTGCAAACAACTGAATGAGGGAAGGGAATTTCCCTGCTTTGGGACTCTGTCAAACGTATATGGATTTCTTGCCTACTATCAGATGCTGCCTCTTCTGTGTCTGTCTGTGTCTGTCTTAGTATTGTCAAGTTTCAAGCCCTTTTGTTTTAAATAAATTTAAACTGTCTGCCATTCTGCCTGTAGCAACTTGATCTTTAGTAAAATGTTTGATATTTATTAGGGCAATGAAGAGTTTGATGTTTTTATATGAGTTTCTATTTTTAGTGGGATGGCTTTGGCTGACTTATAGCCATAATGTGATAGAATGATTTCCAATTTGGTTCAGAAATGAATTTGCAGATGATTTTATTTTTATTTTCTCAGTAACATTAATTAGTGGCACTATAAATAATTCTCTTATAATTCAAGAATAATGGGCTCTTGTACAACAGTTTTAGCGATGGAATGGATTTTGCCGTTTTTGGCTATTTAGCAAATGCCCATTGGTTTTAATTATTAAACACATTTGTATACTTTTTCTCATCAAGCATTCACTGAGTGTTGTATCTCTGGAGAAAATTATGTTTTCAGTCCTTTAAATCTGAGGTTATACTAAGGAACATAGTGGATCTCAAAAAATTGCCTACAGCATCTTCTTTTCCGTCATTACCCAAATCTTCCATTTTTTTAATAGGATTGCCTTAATTTTGAAAAAAATCTTTCATTTTTTAATAGGATTGCCTTAATTTTGAAAAAAAAGAAAGCTGATTAGACCTATTTAAAAGTCCGCAGGAACCATTACCACCTTTGCTTAGAATGTGCCGTATAGTATTAAATGAAAAATAGCTTTGTACAACTAGAAAACTCAAAGAAGGAATAATGGATTAATATCTAAATAAGATAAATTAAGAAGTTTGGTTTTTTTCTGTAGTAGCAAAGGCCTTCCTGGAAGCACCTTACTTACACATACACACACACACACACACACACACCAAACTTAGCAATTTAAAACAATATAGGTGTAGTCATATTCAGGGGAAAAAACTAATCATTAACAACAATCCACACAGATTCAAATAATAAGCTTCTATGATGGCCTGACTTACCTTTTGAAGAAAGAACTCCTTTAAATAATGGCAAGGTTGATATAGATCTTGTTCCAGAGAGTTGGTGCTAATACCAAGACATATTTCCTAGATCCCATAAGAGGAGACTATTTAAATATTTACAGACCCCTCACATCCTGGACATAAATTGTTTCAACTCCTACCCTCAAAACGACGCTATAGAGCACTGCTCACCAAAACAACTAGACACAAGGACAGTTTTTTTTCCCAGACACCATCACTCTGCTAAACAAATAATTCCCTCAACACTGTCAAACTATTTACTAAGTCTGCAGTATTATTAATCTTCTCATCGTTCCTATCACCCATCTCCTTCCACTAATGACTGTATGACTGTAACTTTGTTGCTGATATCCTTACGATTTATATTGACTGTTTCCTAATATGATTTGATTGCTTATTTCTACCCTATGACTATCATTAAGTGTTGTACCTTATGATTCTTGACGAACATATCTTTTCTTTTATGTACACTGAGAGCGTATGCACCAAGACAAATTCCTTGTGTGTCCAATCACACTTGGCCAATAAAGAATTCTATTCTATTCTAATATATGGTGCTTTGTTCAGTCTTATCAGGTGGAAAATTATAATTAGAAATATGGATCCTGCAAACTACCAGGCATGGTGCCATGTAATATGTGATCACCAGAATCTTGAATTGCAATCTAATTGGCATATACCAAGAACAGGTAATCCGTGACTTACAAACAGTTCACTTAGTGACCATTCAAAGTTACAACGGCACTGTCAAAAAATGGACTTATGACCATTTTTCACACTTACGACCATTACAACATTCCTATGGTGACGCGATCAAAATTCAGATGCTTGGCAACTGAACTGGCTCATGTTTATGCTGGTTGTAGAGTCCCACGGTCATGTGATCCCTTTTTGTGACCTTCTGACAAGCAAAGCCAATGGAAAAGCTATATTCACTTAACAACTGTGGTTATTACCTTAACAACTTCAGTGATGCACTGAACTGTGGCCAGAAAAGTTGTAAAATGGGGCAAAATTCATTTAACAATTGTTTTGCTTAGCAACTGAAATTCTGTGCTCAATTGTGGCTGTAAATTGAGGATTACATGTATTCATCAATGCTCACGCTGCCACATGCTTGACCAGTAGTTTACAAGAGTAGTCCCAGGCATTGAGGTAGTTTACATGTGGGAATGTAATCCCTTAGAGGGAGGGAGAAAAAGTTTGTTGCAGGGCATGAAAGTTTCACATTAAATAAAATATATTTCATTTCATTCTAACTGGTAATGCTATGCCTAAAAATGTTTGATCAAACAGTATAAATATTTCATAGACTTCGATACAGCAGAACCTTTTAACAATGTACATTCATGGAAATTGCATATGAAGATTTAAAATCTTTAAACATTTTCTCACTTAGAAGAAAATATGTCAAAATAGGTATAAAAATATTATTTCAAGGCACTTTTTTTCAATATGGAAAAATGTACCTTAATCGTAAATTAGACAGCTCCCTTTTGATTCTATTAATAACCCATTTCTATTTTAAAATAAAGAGTTATTTCAAAATTGTGAATAAAAAAGGACTTTGGAATTTAAAAGATTTTACATGCAGAATTTATACCTAAATCCCAAATGGGGTTTCTACAACAAAAATCCAATTAGAATATAATTTAGATTGGCTATCATAGGTATATCCGAATTCTTTTTTTATAGCACCCTCACATAAAAATTCAAGCTCTTTAAAATGTTAGCCTTTCTCAGCAAGTAATAAATGCCTCTTTAAACAGGACCTAAAAATGCTATATCTGAATTATATAGTTTGCTGCCTGCTTCTGAAGAAGACAATGAGGGAGATAGTATGTGAAATGAATTTAGGGAATAAAGCTGACAAAAAAAATGTCTATGTTTGTGCTTATTGCTTTAATATAAAGAAAATAAAAAATAAAAATGACAATTAATAACAAACAGATTGAAGAAGGAAAAAAAAAGAAGGAAAAAGAAAAAGGGGAAGAGTTGTTAAAATATACATAAAAACAGTGTTTAAACACAGAATTAAATATTAATCACAGTGAATAAATTAGATCAGCATTTCTATTACATCACTAAGGAGCCAGTCTATAAATCTGGAAAATGGTCTCCTTTGAAGAGTAATAACTTTTGCGGTTCACTGAATCCATAGTTTTTAATATAATAATAAATTCTGAATATTATAGATCACATTATTCTTCTAAACTTCGTATTAACAAACTTGCAAATAAACAAAATAGGGCCTGCCGTAACATACACATGAGTGTTTCCCCCATTATTCATCTCCGCATCACAATGAAGCTGGCAATCAGGTAGATAATAAACTTTTAAAAAATAATATTTTGTTACAATATTCTCATTTTAAAATTAATATTCTTTAAAACAACTGATTTGTTATACTACAAATAAAATATTATTATATTAAATATATAAATAAATATAAATATAATTAATGTTAATAATATTATTACACAATACAAACTGATCATAAATAACAACATACACAATCACCAAAATTATTTCCTGAAACATCTGCAAACATTAACATGTGCCACTAATGAAAATTAGTAAGAACTTACACAATAGTTGAAAAAGTAGTCAGAAATGAGGAGCTTAAAATATTGTATGGATTTCTGAATACAAACTGATAAAGTCTTGGCACAGAACATACCAGTTTTAATTATGGTTGAAAAGAAAAAAAATGTGAATAATTGATGTGGCAATATCTGGGGATAATAGAATAAAAGACAAAAAACTGGAGAAGATCAGAAAGTACTGAGCTTCGAAAATCAACTTTGAAAGATTATAGCATAAACCAGCAGCGGTGTTCCCAATGGTTATCGTCAAAAATCTTGTACACTCTTAGAAAATCTGCACATTGACAAAATTTCCATCCGACAATTATAAACGTTACACATGTACTCTATCAATACCTTATGACATCCTACATTCTTGGGAAGAACTTGATGGCATGAAAGCTAACATCAACTAAAGAAGCAAGTGTGATTTCATATTGTTGTGTAAATAATAATAATAATAATAACAACAACAACAACAACAACAACAACCAAGGCTTAATGTTTGTTGATAAGGCAACAAAACTGGACAGTGCATGTTACAATACACTACCTGGAGTCAACAGAATAGTAGAGGAAGAACGGGAGAAAAATCACAAACCATAAAGACTTGGAAACAGAAGTACACTGACTACTGTGGCAAAGGAAAGAAAAAATGCTACCAATAGTAATAGGCATCTTGAATGCAAAACCCACACGTTCGAAGCACCACTTGAGCACTATCAGTACTGACGAAATCACTAATTTCAGTCAATTTCAGAAGGCAGCTTTACTTGAGCAACTTACATCCTGTGACAATACCTTTAATATTATTAAACAACATCTACCTATCCCAGATTCTTGATATGAGGGATCCTTGATGCTCTCTGAGCTTGCTTGTTTTCTTGCAGACGTTTCATTACCCAAACTAGCATTGATGATGTTACCTAGTTTGGGTAATGAAACGTCTGAGAGAAAACAAACAAGCTTAGAGAACTCCAAGTCCCCTCATGTCAGCCCTGAGCTACAAATATTCTCCTTTATAAGGACTTGATATCCAGACAAAAATGTGAAATCCAGTCTAAATATTTAGTTGACTGTGCAACCAGCTATAATAATAATAATAAAACTAACAAACATGGTGGGAGGCCCAAGAAGGTAGGGGAGTGAAAAATCAGTTGTACCAGCTGTTTTCTGCTTCTTCAATAAGCTGGGTGTAATATTTGACTATATTTACTTTTTATAAAGCTTATTCAAATAACTGCATTTATTTTCTTTAATCATTATTTTGTTTACAAATTATATGTGCTCACTTCTGGGTACTTAATTGTATTATATTACATTTTATATGCATGTACACCCACTTTCATAGACATGTCTCTATGACATCAAAAACATTAACAATGTTTTTATTTATTTATTTTATTTTATTTTATATTGGATTTCTATACCGCCCTTCTCCCTAAGGAGAATTAACAATTTATTAATGAGGGCAGGAATATTATCTGCCAGGATGGATGTGTTTGTATGTCTAGTGTTATGAATGGGGGAGGGAGGGAGGGGAATGTATGGTTTTTGTTGTTATGTATAATCAATGTTTTTGTCTTATGTTGATTTTAACTTGGAAAATTTAATAAAATTTATTTAAAAAAAAAAGCATTAACAGCACCCTCATAAAAAGATCCCAAGCTCAGAAACATCTGCATTAAAAGACACTGAACTGTATCAAGACGGTATTTATTTTATTTTATCTTATCTTATCTTATCTTACTTTATTTAGCACATTTCTACACCATCCATCTCATCTAAGTGACTCCTTATGTGAGCAGTAAAGTTTTTCAGGATAGTAATGTTGATTATGTCAACAACCAGCAGTTGCCTGGGTACAAGGTCAAGATTAAAAAGCTTTTAAATCATAGGAAAGGGAGGGGGGAAAAAGAAATAATTGTAATTAAACTGGCACTTCATGCTCACTGAGGCAATTAACTGCTTAAGATGGTATCATCTTCGTATATAATACAAATTCTTATTTAGCTATGCTATGTCAAGCATCTGGGAAGTTTCTGCTAAGTTTGTAGCCAGCAGCTTGAGAGGAAGACCTGTCTGAATTCCAGTAGCTGCTTATTGTCCTGTCTAAGCTCTGTCCCCAATGGAGACAAAGTAGAACCTTATGGGAATCTGACAAGACAATTCCCAAGAGATCAAGCATATAACTGTGTATCTCCTAATGCTATTCTCTGATCATACAAAGACAGATAAAACAAGAATTCCTTCAAAGTTTCAACTTTCCCAAGTGCTCAAAAAGAACCATGAGAAGTTGTGGGAAAGCAGGGGACCAACAAGGAGAAAAATTATGTCAGAGACAGCATCTTAATCTACCGGCTGAACTGGGGAAAGTGATTCAAAGAGTGTCTTCACTAATTAATTTCCTATAATAATGAAGGCTGGGGAATTGCTAGACAATTTCCAAGATTCTGCATTTATTCAAAGCTAACACTAACCCTTTGGTGAAATTCAAGTCACTATTGTGACGTTGGTCTTGCTAGCTTTGTGTAGTTTGACATCAACAGAATCCAAAGGTACTGAAAGTATCAACAGGATTATATTTGTTTGCTATTATTACAGATAATCCATCTGGGTGACCAAGTCTGTCTTCATTCCAAATCCAGACAAAGAAAGTCTAGATAATTTTTTTATTACTTCTTGGAGCTCTCTTCTTTATTACTTTGGACACCAGTTTATAGCGACTAAAAATGGTCAGGTCTAGAGTTACCGGTGCTTCGTTTAAGGTATTGGGAAGTTGTGGTGGTTGGTTCACAGACCAAATTTCAAGAGCCAGTTTTATAAACAGCCACTCACAAACTCTTCTACTACCAGTGAAAATCACCAAGATGTCACTGATGCACAGAATACAGTCGCTATTTACAAATCTCCACTTTACGTTATTATGGGATAAATTTGTTATAAATTAGAAATAGTTCCATTGCTACCATTCTTGTAACACTGTTCTTTAGATCTGAATAAATCTTATTAAATAAGATTATGTGAGAATCTTGTTTAGTTGAGGTAGCTGCCAAAGAAGTCTGCCATTTGTAGAGACTGATCAGACCTGGCAAGATCTGATTCAGTGATATCTACTTCCTCACAAAACAAATAAAAAAAAAAAAAACGGGCTCAGAAAGATGCTAGTACTATAGACAATACTCTGGACACTACAACATAGAATTTCCCGCATCAGAGGTTTGAGACCAGATTAAGTTAATCTGATCTCAGAGGTTAATTGAATTGATTGGATTTCTACTCACAACGTAGTTTAGAAGACACAGATTAGTGTCAGCTAAAGCCCTGCAATTCAATCAACAGTCCTGAAGATTTTCACTGAGTTTGTGAATGCTGTCAAAACTAAGGCGTGCTGTATGATCAAATAAAATGAGTCTGTGAGATCAGACCAACCAAATCTGGCCCCCATCTCTGAAGAGGCCAATTTGTTACATCAGTACAAAGTTTCCCAGTTAGCAAGCTATCTGTGGTAAAGGAAACACTTTTGGGCTAATGAATATTGTTTACCCCTTCTAAAGTTTGTTTGTTTTTTTAAAAATTCAGATTGAGAATATGTTCTTCCTCCTAAGTAGGCTCCTCAATTATCTGAATGCAGGTAGTCCTCAATGTACAACCTCAATGGAGCCCAAAATTTTCATTGCTAAGCAAGACCGTTGTTAAGTGAATCATGCGGTTGTTAAGTGAATCTGGCTTCCCCCATTGAATTTACGTGTCGGAAACCAGCTGCGAAGGTTACAAATGGTGATCATGTGACCCCAAGACCGAGCAATTGTCAAAAATACACGCCATGTCAAACACCTGAATTTTGACCACAGGACCACGAGGATGCCACAATGTTTGTAGGTGTGAAAAGCAATCATAAGTCACTTTTTTCAGTGCCATTGTAACTTCAAACGGTCACTAAATGAATGGTTGTAAGTCGAGGACTACCTGTATTGTACCAGAAAGCAAGACTTGAACCAATGAACTAGATTAAAGTGCATGCATACTTAACACACAACAACAGTGTCTGCATGTAAAATCCACGGGAGATGTACAGTTTATGACATTCTAAGCACACACTCCTGTTCTCTATAGGAGGATATTTATATTCTCTGTTGTAGACAAAAGGCAAATTGAAAACGCTTACTGGGACAAGTCTCCCAGCTCAGACCAGAGGAAACATATCCCAGCTGATCTCAAAGGAATATTTATATGCCCATGAATAAATAATCCACAATGCATACATCACCCTCTCAATAGTGCCTGCCCATAGAACAAGAAATAATAAAGGCACAGCTGAATAACACCCCTTATCTTTCGGTTGCACATAATCATGATGTAGCAATGTCTGTGATCAAATTAAACGTAATATTGGATTTGATTAATCTTGAAGATATACGTGCGGTGCAATTCCTGTTTCTGATTAGCAGAGCCTGTTGTTTCAAAGCAGACAGTGAAAGTTTTTATCTCCCACCTAATTTAGGTGCTGCCAATATATTATAGCACCAAAGGAAACAGAGAGGGCTTGAAGCTTACAGGAAAAAGGGCTGGATTTAAAAAGTAAGTGCAAACAAAGGAAAAGTAGGTCAGATTGTCTTCAATCTAAAATGGAGATGGTGCTTTTTGGAAAATAAGAATTAAAGGCTTTGAGAATATCTGAAATGCATTAAAATAATGGATACACTCAAGCTGATTTACCTACTATATCTAGAACTATATAAGACTGATTCTTTTGATCCATAAAAACTCTACATCAATTTGGAACAGGTCCCACCTTCTCTTCCCCTTTCCTAAAAAGACTCTAAAATAACACAATTGGGACCCGAATTCCATTGTATGTTGTTTCATCGTAAGCTGAGTCAGACCTGACTATGACAATTTTGACAGCGGTCGTTAAGGGAATCACCGTGATAATGTTAAGTGACCAATGTGGTTGTTAAGTGAATCCAGTTTTCCCAATGGGCATTTTTTTGCCAGATATCAGCCAAAATAAAAATGTTGAGCATCACAATTATGTCACTGCAGGATGCTGCAACCAGTTGTAAATAAAAGCTAAATTGTGATGAACTGATCACGGGGGTGGTGTGGGGTGGGGTGGTTGTTTATCCTTAAATGAATAATTATTTTGAGGATTATCTTGTATTTGTGGCTAATACTTCAAAAAGGAGCGGGAGTTATGTTTCCATGGGAATTTAGTCAAGTGTCTATTCTTGGTTTCTTTCTTGGTTATTTTGGTTTCTTGGTTATTAGAAAGGGAAAGCATCAACTTATTGTCATTTGTGAACATGTGTTCTGTCCTAATGAGAACTTCTGAAGTTTGTTTTGCTAAAAGTCCTATTCTACATTTAGAAATAGCAAAGCAAGCTGTGCCGCAGAAGAGAGAGCTTTGAACAGATTGGTTTTATTACTGAATGAGAACTCTCTGTAGCTAAATAGAAGGATGAATGGCAAATCCAATTCCCAAATTTCTCTCTCCAGCCAATATTTCCAAAATACATGGTTTTGTAAAAAATAAAAAAGACGGTTATTTACTTGTACATCCAATTTAAGCACCATGCTTGTAGAGATTTCTTTCCCGCCTCATTAATCTTCAACTTCCTTTAACTAGGACACCGAGTTTTTGCAAAGATATTTTTGATTCCTTCAATGCGAAAAATCACTTAATCAGTGTAAAAGGTTCTTTTTTATATACTTTTACTACTTAAACAGAATATTTTTAATATTTGTCCCTTCGGCAAACTAAGCAGGAAATACGGTGATGAAGGCATTCAAAATTACCAAGCACTGATTGCCGATAAGTGTGGGTAAACAGAAAATCTCTGATTGCTTTACTTTTTGTTTTATTAAGGCTGCTACAACCTAAAAATCTTATCTTTAGACTTGTTTTTCATAGGTAACTAGTAAGGATTGCTGAATCCCTAGCTGACTTGGCTGTGCTTGCCAATTATCCTGACATGGATATGAAACAATATGCAACCATTTCAGTCTTTGAAATGCTTTATGTGTTCATTGATCTTTATGATCCTGCATACCGCTGGTTTACTGTCATCTGGAAAATTAATCCAAGTCCTCTTTATTTTCCAATTGCAATGTTGATTTCTGAAAGGGTAATTATCAGATACCATGTTCATCAGATATCAATAATGTTTGGAAAATGTGGTTATGAGTAGGTCTCGGCGTGTGACCACAATGTCTGATGCTAAGCAAGGCAGCTTTTAAATGAATGATGCCTAATTTTATGACCTTTTTTGCCACAGTTCTTAAGTGAATCACTGCAGTTCTTAAGTGGATCACATGATCATTAAGTGTATTTAGTTTCCCCCGCTGACTGCTTGTTGGAAACCAGCTGGGAAGGTCACAAATGACGATCACATGACCTCGGGACCCTGCAATTGTCCTAAATACATGCTGGTTGCAAAGCACTCAAAGTTTGACTATGTGAATCCTGCATGGTCATTAAGTGGAACAACCAGTTTTAAGTCACTATTTTTCAGTGCTAAGATTTATTTATTTATTTATTTATTTAATTAATTAGATTTATATACTGCCCTACTCCTGAAGGACTCAGGGCGGTGAACAGCCAAGAGATAAAACACACAGATTACAAAATTTAAAAACAGTATAAAATCCTAATTAAATAAATTTGGCCTGGAACAGATTAAAACACCCCTAAAGTTTTAGACAAATTTAAAATTTACAATTAAAAAGGGAGGTTAGGCTAGGCTAGCCTGTTGGAATAAAAAGGTCTTGAGGGCACGGCGGAAGGTGCGTAAATCTGGGATCCTCCGTATCTCCGGGGGGAGCTCATTCCAGATAGCAGATGCCCCCACAGAGAAGGCTCTTCCCCTGGGGCCGCCAGTCGACACTGTTTGGCCGACGCAGCTTGAAGAGCCCCTCTCTATGAGAGCGTACTGGCCGGTGAGAGGCTACTGGTGGCAGCAGGTGGTCCCGTAAGTACCCGGGTCCTAAGTACCCGGGTCCTAAGATAACTTAAAATGGTTACTAAAGTACGTCAAGGACTGCCTATACCTCTGAAAACCTGCTTCTCTCAAAAGCTAATATAGCTATGTAATACCCTCATTTGTTGTTTAGTGACTATCTTCCATTCCAACAGCTTTGTCATTAAAGGGTCCTTAAGTGAACATTTGTCAGGGGGGAGGGGGGAGGGAGGGAGGGAGAGAGAGGGAGGGAGAGAGAGGGAGGGAGAGGGAGGGAGAGAGAGAGAGAGAGAGAGAGAGAGAGAGAGAGAGAGAGAGAGAGAGAGAGAGAGAGAGAGAGAGAATGTGAGGGAGATGCTGTAAAGACTGCCGGTTGTTGCCATATCATTCAGATAAAGTTTTCTCATGCAGCTACACCAGTGATATTCTCACTCCATTATGCACTGTTGTCAAGCTCATGAAGTGTGGATGTAAATGCACACCTTGGTCAGAAAATTATTTTTATTACTAATTATTACCCTGTTTTCCCCAAAATAAGACATCCTCTGATAATAAGCCCAATCGGGCTTTTTAGCGCATGGCAATAAAGCCAAGTGCTTATTTCAAGGTTCAAAAAAATATAAGACAGGGTCTTATTTTTGGGGAAACACGGTACAGCTGTATTTGCAAACGGTTGTTAACCAAGGTAGCAGTTAAACAAGGAGTGCTCCGACCAAATAAATCTTTTGCATAATCATGTCCACACAGCTAAGATTTTAATCTCCTGACTGCTGTCCCACTGATCTAGACAAACATGGGCAGCCAAATGTGTTGGGGGTGAGATTTATATACTAGAGCAGAGGTAGGGGGCTGGATCTGGCCTGCAGAGTGCTTAGATCTGGCCCGCAGGATCGCCCTGGAAACAATGAAGGACCGGCCCGCAGTGCCTCTGCCAGAGAAAACGGAGCTTAGGGAGGCCACACAAGGCCCACCCGGGCTCCATTTTCAGCTGCGATGACCTCCTGCAGTCCTCTGCCAGTGAAAACAGAGGCCCAGGGAGGTTGCACACTCCGTTTTCATTGGCAGAGGGCTGTAGGAGGCTGTGGCGGTCGAAAATGGAGCCTCAATGAGTCAGGTTGAGCTGGCCATGCCCACCTAGCCTGGCTAGGTGGCTCAGTGGCTAAGACACTGAGCTTGTCCATCAGAAAGGTCGGCAGTTCGAATCCCTAGTACAAGTCTCCTGCATGAGCAGGGGGTTGGACTAGATGACCTCCAAGGTCCCTTCCAACTCTGTTACTGTTACTGTTACCCTGGCCATGCGCCCCAACCACCACCCGGCCCCCAGAGATCAAACACAACCCTGATGCGGCCCTCAATGACACCCCTGTATTAGAGGGATTTTGGAAACAGCTTTTCGGATCAAACTAAATGTTTGAGTTCCACTACAAGTCCAGAAAAGCAGAGGAATTGCATCAATACTTCACATAGTTAGCTCTGCTGTGACCTTATTCTCCCTTGCTTCTCACAATTGATGCGGCATATTAAAGGCAGATTCTAATAACACAGCATCCATCACGAGGCACGTACATTCAATTATATTTGTATTACACCCAAAGATGAGCTTTGACTGCAGATATTGGGAGACAAAATAAATAAAAAAGAATAATAAAAAAGAAAGACCTTGAATCTTTGCTGTGAGTTACTGCCAAATCCTGGCCACCAATACACTCCTTCCCTTCTAATCAATAATAGAATATCTCCCCCCACTCTCTCTCTCCCTTCCTTCCTTCCTCCCTCCCTCCCTCCCTCTCTCTCTCTCTCTCTCTCATTTATCTCAGCACATTATTTCAGGACTGAATAACCAAAACCTTTCCTCTCCAAAACCCAACTTCCTCCTCCTGCTACTTGTGCAGTAATTCTAATAGGATCTGGGCTACTTGATACCTCTGCATCCCATTTGCAAAACATCTGCATTATTTATACCCAGAGAGACAGCTTCTGCTACTTAGCTTAGGAATCCGGAGACGGAGAACTGCAGAGGCAGCAAAACTTTATGGAATTGTTTCTGACGTGGAAAAGTTTGCAAGCCTTAGGAGGGGTTGAAGTCATTCCCTCCTCTAAGCTTTCCCTCTGGGGAGTTGTACGGTGATTTCCTTTCAAACTCTGCACTGCCACAATGCATAATTACCATCAGCTCAGTGGGTAAAACAACTCCACTCACTGCTTTTTCCCAAGGATATTTTTGCATTGTCTTTCACCTTCCGCTGGTGTAACTGTCCTTGGCATTTCTATAAGAAGCTTTCACATTGCAAACATCTCTACATATTTGGATAACGGATTCATCAGAATTGCCGGTGTGTACTAAGGGAGTAAAAATTGTGAATCTTCCTCAAAAGGAAGCTTTATCAGCTCCATTCCAAAACAACAGCAAAACAAAACGAACATTTTTTTTTCTTGATTGGGTAATGCTGATGATTTGCAGCTAAAAGTGACTTCAAGCATGGCTATAATTTCACTGCAATACAGGTAGTCTTCAACTTACGACCACAATTGAGCCCAAAATTTCTGTTAAGTGAGACATTTGTGAAGTGCATTTTGCCCCATTTTGCCCCATTTTATGATTAAGTGAATTACTGTGGTTGATAAGTTAGTAACCCGATTGTTGAGTGAATCTGATTCCCCCATTGACTTTGTTTGTCATAAGGTCACAAAAGGGGATCACGTGACCCTGGCACACAGCAACGGTCATAAATATGAACCAGTTGCCAAACATCTGAATTTTGATCACATGATCATGGGGATACTGGTAAGATCGTAACTGTTGAAAACCGGCCATAAGTCACTTTTTTCAGGGCCGTTGTAACTTTGAACCAGGGTGGATAAAAATCGATGATTTTTTTTAAAAAAATAAATAAACCAGATTTCTAAAATTTAAATGGGATTTTTTTTATTTAAATCAGATTTTTTTAATTTTTATCAAATTTATTTTAATAAAATGCTTTTGGAGTATAAATCTATCTAAAGATAGTTTTCTATTTAAGATACATTAATGATTTAGTTTATACAGCATGAAATGGAGCTTAGTTATGTAGCATGAGGCTGTATATTCTGCAACACTCGTCACCTCTCGCCTTGACTACTGCAACGCTCTCTACATGGGGCTCCCCTTGAGAAGCACCCAGAGGCTCCAACTGGTCCAGAACGCAGCAGCGCGGGTAGTGACGGGAGCAGCATGGCGCTCCAATGTAACACCGCTCCTGCGCGAGCTGCACTGGCTCCCAGTGGTCTTCCGGGTGCGCTTCAAGGTGTTGGTTATCACCTTTAAAGCGCTCCATGGCATAGGGCCTAGCTATCTTCGAGACCGCCTGCTGCTACCGACGACCTCCCATCGACCCGTGCGCTCCCACAGAGAGGGCCTCCTCGGGGTGCCATCAGCCAAACAGTGCAGGCTGGTGACCCCCAGGGGGAGGGCCTTCTCTGTGGGGGCTCCCACCCTCTGGAATCAATTGCCTCCAGAGATAAGGAGAATCCAAGACCTCAGTGCCTTCCGCCGTGCCCTTAAAACTTTCCTTTTCCAGCAAGCCGGGCTGGCCTAATTTTTTAAGTGTTTTTAAGTGTTTTGTTTATTGTTTTTAATTAATGGGGCCAAATTTATATATATATATATTAACTGTATTTTAATATTTGTACTTGATGTTTTTACTTGGCTGTTCACCGCCCTGAGTCCTCAGGGAGAAGGGCGGTATACAAATTTAAAATAAAATAAAATAAATAAATAAATAAAATAAAATAAACACTGGGACTGTCAGTGAGTCAACAGCGGGTCAGAGGAGGAGCCGCTGCTGGACAGAGATGACAGTTGCTCTTTAAAAATTATGATTTAAATCAAGCCTTTTTTACTAGTGATTTAAATTGTGATTTAAATCACGATTTAAATTGTGCTTTAAATCGACTTGATTTAAATCAAATCCACCCTGCAGAGGTTTCAACAGTTCATTTAATGACCATTCAAAGCAGCCATGGCTTTCTGACTGCAGAAGCAGACTTTGGCGAATTGCTATTTAATCTTTGCAGATACCATGCTTTTGGAATAATAATATATGCCAGACAAGCTGACGCTGATGCTAACAGCTACACTAAATTTCACCTACCAGTATCTGATACATTAATCAAAGTTAACTAAGCACGTGGATATGATCTCTGCTAAGGCTATGATCTTCCTGTTAACAGCCTTGTTAGTTACAGTGATTAAAGTAACAAGAGCATGACTCTGGAATTAGAGAGCTCTCTCTCCTCCGAAGCTGTGAGATGCCATCCAAACTTAAACAGTTGTTTTGAAAACTTCTCACTCCATCTGATACATTGGTAGAAAGAAGAATTGGTCATTCTTCTTTCGTTTGGAAGCCTTCTCCAATTCTTCATTCACGCATTGACATTTCCCTGGGTAGATCCTTCACTCCTCAGGAGTTTCAAACTTCCTACCTTGCCTAAGTTTTCGTAATCTTTTCGTATTCCTTCCATACCTCTGCTTGTCTCATATGGCGTTAGCTTTACTAAGGCTGCCAGTCTTGATGTGCCCACTGGCTTTGCTTCTCCTACAAAGATCTCCTTACTGTGAACTAGGGTGACTTTGGATATAGTAGGCAAAATCTGAATATGTCTATATGAGCCGAGATGGCGCAGTGGTTAGAGTGCAGCACTGCAGGCTACTTCAGCTGACTGCTAGCTGCAGTTTGGCAGTTCAAATCTCACCGGCTCAAGGTTGACTCAACCTTCCATCCTTCCGAGGTGGGTAAAATGAGGACCCAGATTGTTGGGGGCAATATGCTGACTCTGTAAACCGCTTAGAGAGGGCTGTAAAACACTATGAAGCGGTATATAAGTGCTATTGCTATAAGACCTGCAAGTGGCCCATCTCTCAAAATGAAGTGATTGTATACCCTTCAGGTATCCAAATATAATTCGGATTCTAGGCAGGGATGAAGTTTAAGAAATATTATAAATTCTAGCCTTGCTTTACCATATTAGGATAACCCAAAGTAATGCAGCACTTAATGATTTTCACCAATACTTTGCTGGCACCTTGATTCTTTCCTGCCCTCAGTCAAAAATTGTAGGAGCAAAAGCAAAGGATAGAAAGTACCTTTCTTACGTGCTGAGAAATACTTATGCCTAATATTTGGTTTTCATTGTGAAGAGACCTGGGTTTTGTAAGGCAGGTTATCAATTTAAACTCTGTCCCAGGATATATGTGGGCACAAGAGTATCTGTTTAAATAAGGATTTATTAAGAAAAACATGAAAGCAAAAACACTGTTGGGCATTAAGTTTGAAAAAAAAAATCAAGTTTATTTATATTTGTTTGTCAGAGTTTGTTGCAGCACACACAAGCAGACTATTAAGCACAGAGGTGGGTTTCAGAGGTTCTGACCAGTTCTGGAGAACCGGTAGCGGACATTTTGAGTAGTTCAGAGAACCGGTAATAAAAATTCTGATTGGCCCCCACCACCATCTATTCTCTGCCTCCTGAGTCCCAGCTGATAAGGGAGGAAATGGGGATTTTGCAGTAACCTTCCCCTGGATTGGGGTGAGAATGGAGATTTTACAGTATCCTTCCCCTGCCATGTCCACCAAGCCACACCCACAGAATTGGTAGTAAAAATTTTTGAAACCCACCACTGATTAAGCAGGATTCAAAGCTTCTTTATATACATAATAACACATAAGGCATACAATACCCTTGCAGGTTTATCCATGTTGTAGAGAAGAGAAAATAGCAAGTATAAACACAGCACAAAACGGAGGAGGCAAAATGGAGGACAGAGAAGCTAGTGCCCTCAAGCTTATATACAAAACAGTTAAGCCACGCCCAGGCTCCAAACTGTCTCTTTAGGCCCTGTTGGAAGAAACATCCTTCTAGGTTCTGCTCCAAGTGGGGAAAAAGACACTGGAGACATGGAGACTGCTTGGAAAGATGGTTTAATGGTGGACAGGATCACATGGCTTGAGTTCCTGAACAGAAAAGGGGTAGATACAGAAAATCCTTGGGTTTTTATGCTCTCTGGCTCTGCATTTCTTGGGGCCCCAAAAGAGTATCCTGATTGGTTGTCAGACTCCCAGGGGGTGGGGGTCTTGCTGGCTGATGCAATCTTCCCAGGTGCCATGTGGTGAGCCTCTGTCTAGATGGGTCCCATTGTGTTAGTTTCTGTTGCTATTGTGTTGCAAATGTCCTTTGACAAAGGATTGGGTTTCTGCCTCTGTCCCATTAACAAAGGGTGGGGGGCAGGAAGGTGGGAGCTGCTTTGTCTGTAAAACATGCTTCTCCCAGGGAAATATAATATTCTGCCTTTTTCATATTTCCTAAAATATTTCACTCTTCCAGGAAAGGGGTGGGTGCTAACTTCCTACAATCCCTACTTTCTTTTTTCAAAACGTGAGTTTTGAAACAAGTTCTTGGCAAAAGATTAAAATTGATCAGATCAGGGAGTCTTAATGGGTGCTTTTAATTGTTCTAATGCAAAGGGGAAGGCATTGATAGAGGCAACAGAAAAGGATTCCTTCAGTGGCTCTTGAAAGCTTTCAACCATGAAGGTTCTAGCAGCCAGGGGAAAAGTTCTGGTAAGAATTTTACAGTATCCAATTTTCCATGCCAATTAATTTCAGACTTCAGATATTACTTTCTGTGAGCTTCCAGTCAGGTTTCAAGCAAGCACATGTCCCAAAATTTTTCACAGCCATGATTACAAAAAATACTATGTTTCAGTTACCAAACAGCCCTCATTGGCTGACTTGTTGCTAAGCCCTATTCCAGTTCATGAATATACTGACATTGTTGCATTGTGGAAAATTTTGCTAGCAATTTGGGAAGGATCTTAAATTCCTCACAGCCAGATATTGCTCCCTGGCTATTAAAAAAAAAAAAAAAGTCTCTACAAGCTGTTCTTTCACTACAAAACCTGTTCTTTCTCAAGGATCTACCAAACAGGTTCCAGATACTTTAGCAGGGGTAGATGGGATAATTTTGAGATCAATTACTTTTTAATCTAATGGAAACTCTGGTCCAACCCCTGCTGAAGCAGGAAACCTTGTATCATTTGAGACAAATTGTTGTCCAATCTTTTCTTGTGGTCATCTAATCTCTTCTGTCCACATGTCCAAAATGTATGCTTTTGTATCACCCCAAAAAAACAGACGGTAGTTTTCATCTAGTTAATTCTACTATCATTTAGAGTTTGAGACATTCTTCCTTTGATTATACTGTATTCTATAGTAAAACTGCTCTATGATGAGTCACACCATTGTGATTCAAAATATAATCTACTATTCAGTTATGATCCTTTGTGTGGGAGTAGATTTATGCAGCAGAATATGAATGCCAAGAAGGGGAAAAAATAATTCACACATGGATTTCTGAAGACTGTTTTTTTTTTTTTAAAGAAATATTTATTAGGAAATTACCTTAAGACTAAAGATCTAGCTGCATTTTTTAAAAAAATATGTATTATGTGCTAGAATATTATCCTAATATGTAGAATATGTTGGGTGGTATTAAAAAAAGCATGGGATCCTTTTTCATATGTAATGGAAAAAATTATAAAAGCCATTACTAATTAGGTATTTTAACTTTTTGAATAGACCTTCCAATGATGTCACTGAGCTATTCCAGTGGTGGGTTGCTACCGGTTCTCCCCGGTTCTTGCAAACCGGTAGTGGAAATTTTCAGTAGTTCAGAGAACTGGTAAATACCACTTCTGCCTAGCCCTGCCCCCAATCTATTCGCTGCCTCCCGAGTCCCAGCTGATCAGCTAGAAGGAAAAAAATCAGGGCTCACTTGACAAAGAAGAGAGAGAGAGAGAGAGAGAGAGAGGGAGGGAGGGAGGGAGAGGGAGGGAGGGAGGGAGGGAGGGAGGGAGAGAGAGAGAGAGAGAGAGAGAGAGAGAGAGAGAGAAACAAGACAACTTAGCTTTAAATTGAGAAGCCAAGAAGCCTCCTAACTGATCGGCTAGAACCGATCCACTCCTTGTAAACCGCTCGGTGGGGGTAGATTGGCAATTGAGGCCAAGCTGCCTGAAAGCGGTTTCCGATGCTCTCGGTGGTGGCAGAGCAGCAAAAAACTGTTTAAACTCTTGCCGCAGCACTTCAAAGGGCCGCCCTACAGCTAATCAGTGGTAAAAGGCAGTGTGGTGGTAGACCAGTGCACTCCAAAAACAAATAGATAGACCGGTACGGTTCTGCAAGCATTTAAAAGCCTGGTAGACCAGTACTTCTGCTAAATCCTAAATAATTGTTTGTCACATGACCATCAAACCACGCCCACAAAATAAGCTACGCCCACAGAACCGGTAGTAAAAAAAATTAGAACCCTCCCCTGAGCTATTCACCTTGGTTCCAAGATCCTTATATTTAGCATAACTGGGCATATTTAGCCTAAGGAAGAAGGGGCTAAGGGAAGACATGATAGTAGACTTCAAATACCTGAAGGACTGCCACAGGGAAGAGTTTGGGGATTTATGGATCATAACTTCAAAGGGTTAAAAATCAATGGGTGGAAGTTTTACAGAGGAAGATCCAACCTCATGTAGAATGTACATTAACCGAATCACTTCGTATTTTCTTACAGGGAATGTAACCTCAGCAAACCTGGCCACCAAACTGTTCACCAGAATCATATAAGAAAATGTAAAACTATTTTAATTTGGACCCCTATTTTTGAACACCTCTCCAATGTGAAAATTATCTATTTATTCCTAATTCTGCGATCAATTATCAATCCATTGTAACATGAGTCTTCTTACAGCTGCTGAATTGGCTAAGGAATTTTTGGAAAGATAGTTTTTGTGTGTTTTTGAAAGTCCAAATATGCGATCTTTAAGATTAAGGCTCAACTTGTTATATACTAGTTCCTGTTCCAGAGTGCCACTGTTCCTCTGGATTTTATAGATGGAGTAGAAGCAGAATTTTATTGTTACATTGCTAAAGCTCTAGCTTTGTCCTCCAGATGACCCATTAATGATTTCCTATCATGGGAGAAAAATAACCAACAGCTAGCGTGTAAGTTCCTCAAGATCTATCATAGACATTGTCCCACTAGGAAAGATCGAACCCACCAGAATATTGTTCTTCCTAAACCAAACCTGTCTAGGTAATCCAAAAAATACCACTTTGACGGTAAGGAATACCGCTAAAAGATCCAGAAGAACCAAATGGGTTATTATCTCCCAGCACAAGATTTCCATTAGGAATCTAAAGGGTATTCCCACCCCGCAAATCAAAATCAAATTGAATGTAATGCTCTAATTTGTTCCAAAGACTGAGAAAGTACCATCCATTTAAACATTACTACACACCCAAGAATACAAAGAAATAGGGTAATCAATTACTCTTGCTAGTGGATCTGCCTCTTTTTAATCACAAGGGCTTTCATTATTTCCTTGCTAAGGGGCTGGTGGTGTTGATGTTACTTCCTAACCCAGAAAGCTATTTATCATCCCTGGGATACTATCTTGACAGGTTTTAACACCAAGAAAGGCAAGAATATAAACCAGTTATCTACCAAGTCAGCAATTAACTTGTCCACGACACTAGACTGCACAAACTGGATCATTTATAACAAGATCAGACAGTATCTTAACTACATCTATCTCTGTTTATGGTTATTTTCACATTTTTCCCCCCGTGTCCAAATTCTCAGAATTAGTTTGAAAGCACATTTGGCCTCACCTCCATTGCCCTTAAAATGTTGATTTCTACTCTCTCCAGGTACCCAACTGGAGAAGACATGAAATGTCACACAGTTAATGCCCTGCAAAATCCATATAATTAATTTTGGTTCCATTTATTAAGTGCTGAGGAGGGATCTAGAAAATGTATCCTCTGTTCAGTTAGAAAAAGCGATATAAGGATAGAAGAGTACCGTATTAATCTCTACAGGATGAGAAAATAATCCATGTGGTGAGGTGAAATGAGAGTTTTCACAAATGGAGAAATGCCTGACCTCAGGTTCCACTATTCCTTTACAACCACAACTGAGCTAGAAGTTAACCAGCTCAGTTGCCAAAGACTAACTATGACCAGAGAATACAAAGCAGCACAAAATGTTAGTGCAGAAATACTCTGTGTCAAAACCATAGCTTCTATTTTAAATTAGCATGGATGTTAAAAAATGCTGCCTACAAAACAGAAATTCTCACAGCAATATTCAGGAGCTCTGTTATCTGTACACTGGTACACTATGCAGACCACACCCACTAAATCCCTGCTATCAACTACATGGTGTGTATGTGCAATTTCTTTGCATCTTCAGCAACTTAACTATAGGTTGGAATCCTATGGAGAATGGCTCTTTTGTTGTGTTTTTATTGGATCCTTCCTTCCTTCCTTCCTTCCTTCCTTCCTTCCTTCCTTCCTTCCTTCCTTCGGCATTTCTTGGTCATTTCTTGAAGCCCTGCCACTGCCCTCTCTTCCACAGAACTATTCCTCCCTCCTTACTCCCTTCAACATTTTTGGTGACCTTTTTTTTTTTTTTTTAATTTGATTTATATGCCGCCCTTCTCCGGAGACTCAGGGCGGTTTACAATGCATTAAGCAATAGCCTTCATACTTTTGTATATTTATACAAAGTCAGCTTATTGCCCCCACAAACTGGGTCCTCATTTCACCTACCTATTGAAGCCCTGCCACTGCCCCCTCTCCCACAAAACTATTCCTTCCTTCCTTCCTTCCTTCCTTCCTTCCTTCCTTCCTTCCTTCCTTCCTTCCTTCCTTCCTCCCTCCCCTCCCCTCCCCTTCCCTTCCCTTCCTAATATCTACTACTCAATATGGATATATGATTTCATCACTGATATTCTTTAGAATGTTATCTGAGTCATCTTCACAATCCAGGAAGCGGAAAAACATGATGTTGTCATAAAGATACAATGCAGCTTTATCCGAACGCTCTTAAAGGCTTTGTATTTGACTTCTAAAAGATGTTAAAGAGTGAGCCTAAAGAGTCATTAAGATTTAAAAACAATATTGTGACTAAATTATTAAGAAGATAGATAGATAGATAGATAGATAGATAGATAGATAGATAGATAGAAGGATGGATGGATGGATGGATGGATGGATGGATGGATGGATGGATGTAGATAGATAGACACACACACAGACACAGACACAGACACAGACACACACAGACACACAGACACACAGACACACACTGTATGAGCATTACTGCGGGAGCAAAAAGCATACTTTGATGTCCTGGATGAATGAAGCTCCCTTCTCTCGACTGGTAATTTTTGTACATAAAATAAAAGCAAATTCTACTCTCTTCTGGCACTGATGATGATACCTAGTTTGGTAATGAAACATCTGCAAAATAATCCCACCAAGCTCCGAGAGAACCAAGGATCCCAGAGTTCAACCTGAGTCTGGAAGTTGACTCGTGGCAATTGGACTGCTTTTGTTTTGGGTTTGAAACGTTTCACTTCTTATCCAAGTAGCCTCTTTAGTCAGACTAAGTTGGTTTAGAAGCCATATACTGTATGTTCCCCAAAGCATTTTCATTTCTTCATTTCTAATCTGAACAGGTTTATTAGGTGAGCAGGCAGACAGTCGTTCTCTTCCAATACGCTATTGGTATTTTTTTTTCCCAATCAAGTCTTGCGTTGCATTTCAAGATCAAATTGCCTCTCTCATTCCAAACTCTTGTACATGACAAATTATAGTTGTAGGAGCCTCCTGCTTCAGTGATTCACACTTGTGGTTTCTGTGTCCTAAGGTGCCAGAAACTTGCTTAACTAGGAAATCTGGTGGACTAATTGGCTTGAACCTCAGGGACTGGGGTGTGAGCTTGGGGTTTGGCAGCTTAACATGAGCTTGCCTTGAAATGGGTTGTTGTTGAATAAAATTCCCATTAACTACCAAGAGGCACAGAAACTCCACTGAAGCATCTTGCTTTTTTATTTGATGTCAAGGTACCGTCCCCTTCAAAATGGAAGTGCTGGAGGTGAGAAAGGGAAAAGAGTTTTGAAAAGGACTGTAAAATACCTGCAGGCTAGTCCTGTTGCTATTTATCTGAAAATCTGCCTTTGGGAGAAAGTGACTGCACTGCAGAAAGGTTAATTAAAAAAAAAAAAAAACATTGCAAGGTTTCTAACTAAGGATCAGTTAATTTTTGGAAGCATAATGCTAGAAGGTGCTTTAAGAAACTGCATCCCAAAACAAATCAGGTTTCCAGGAGACGGTGTGATATGATCTAAGCTGGTCTGCGTGGAAACCTATGGGAAAAAAAAATCTACCTAACAGAGTTAGATGGGGAAATTCATGTGGTCATTCTTTTTCACTAATCAAAAACAAATCCATTCTCCTGAATGTTTATTTATTTATTTTTGGCCAGAAACCAGCAAGAAACCTCTGGAAACTAGCAAAAAATATCACAAATTGTGATCACATGACCACCGGACACTACAACAGGTTGTAATGTAACTAGAACTTGTAATGCAGTAATGTGACCATGGGGTGTGTGTGTGTGTTTGTGTGTGACATTTTACAGCAGCTGGAAGTGCTTTATGGGCTTTTAAGCACCCTTTCCAAGAACCTTGTAACTCCAAACAGTTGTTAAATGACTGCTTGTAAGTCAAGGACTATCTGTATCACTTTTTAAAACTTTTAACTTTCAATGTTAAAGTTAACTTTGATCTAGCATTCTTCTACAGCAGATTCCCCCCCCTAAAAAAAACCTCAGAACACCTAGAAATGATTAAACAAATAGTTGCACCTTTGTAATATGGCACACTTTTATTGTACCTTACAGTGCAACAGGGTAATAAACACAAGAACAAGCAAACAAAAGTTGGTTACTTTGGGACCGCCCTGCTACAGAACTCTAGTTTTTAGCACCATAAAAATGTATTTTCTAGATACTAGCACATTATGTTTAAGCGAAGCTCTTAATTAGATAGAGTGAGAAAATGACGCATGAAAAGGGAGATATAAAAACCTTCTTAATAGTTCCTGTGCAGATAATGTAGGCCGAAGACAATCAGTAGCCATGCCTCATTTACTTTATATCTTGCAGCTCCTAGAGGCACAAGTTAGTGGGGGTTTTTTTGTACTATTGGGCATCTCAACCTCCCAATAATAATGAAGAAATGGAGTTGCATGAAACAGTATAATCTAAGAGAAACGTTTGATCAAATGTAATCCAATAGAAACTTCTAGTCAAGCGCAGACTCTGACTGATGTTTAATAGGCAAGAGAATACTTACTTAATTACTTCATGTTCATATAGCAGATAATCAAAAACTACAGTATCTCAATTGTTTTTGGGTCAGGAGTGTCCAACCTTGGCAACTTTACAACTTATGAACTTCAACTCCCAGAATGCCTGGCTGGGGAATTCTGGGAGTTGAAGTCCACAAGTCGTACAGTTGCCAAAGTTGGACACTTCCGCTTTAGGTGATGAAACCCTCAGACAGGGGTGGGTTCTACTTAACTTTACTACCGGTTCGCAATGGGGCCGCGCGCATATGCTTGCTTCGCTCACTCGCGCGTGCACTCTTCTGCACATGCGCAGAAGCTCCCTGATGACGTCGGGGTTGGTGGGCGGAGCCTCCCGCCAGTTTTACTACCTGTTCTATAGAACCGATCCGAACTGGGGGCAACTCACCACTGAGGTGGGTTGCCCCCTCAGAGTTTGTGTATGAGAGAGATAGAGCGGGAAAGACAAATAGCTCACCAGGCATATATCTGCTTATCTCATTTAGAAAGAAGTATAAAGAAACACAAACTTAATGCTGACGAATTAAGAATATGATTTGGATAGTTTGGTAAACGTACGGTTTGAATAAATTCAGCAGAAGAGTTACATATTAAAAGATCACATTAAAAGATCATGTGAAGTACTAGTACTGCTTTATAAAGCCTTGGTAAGACCACACTTGGAATACTGCATCCAGTTTTGGTCAGCACAATATAAAAAAGATGTTGAGACTCTGGGAAGAATCCAGAGCAGAGGGACAAGGATGATCAGGGGGCTGGAGGGTAAAATGTATGAGGTACGGTTGCAGGAATTGGCTATGCCTAGTCTAGTGAAAAGAAGAAACTAGAACTAAGAAAAAATTTCCTGAAGTTAGAGCAATTAATCAGTGGAACAACTTGCCTCCAGAAGTTGTGAAAGCTCCAACACTGGAAATTTTTAAGAAGAAATTGCAAAACCATTTGTCTGAAATGGTGTAGGATTTCCTGCCTAAGCAGGGGGTTGGACTAGAAGACCTCCAAGATCCCTTCCAACCCTGTTATTCTATTCTAAGTACTAGGGATGACATGATAGCAGTGATCCAATATTTGAGAGGCTATCACCAAGAAGACGGGGGTCAACCTATTTTTCAAAGCACCAGACTGCAGGACAAGAAACAATAGATGGGAACTAAAAAAGGAGAGAAGCAATCTAGAACTAAGGAGGAATTTCCAGACAGTTAGAACAATTAATCAATGGAATGGCTTGCTTTCAGAAGTTGTGGATGCTCCATTACTGGAGGCTTTTAAGAAGAGACCGGGCAGCCATTTGTCTGAAATGGTATAAGGGCTCTTGCTTGAGCAGGGAGTTGGACTAGAAGACCTCCAAGGTCCCTTCCAACTCTTTTATTCTGTTCGGTTCTGTCTTATCACTCTTTTGCATGTTTTATACTGGTCTAGGTTCTGATGATCAGGAAATTTGACTCACCAATATAAAAGGTTTTTAATTTAATTGTGACAGCAATATATATAGTGCATCATTTTCAAGCCATATATAAATCTGCCTGTTTACTTCTGCAAACTGACATAGCCAGTGCTAAATATAGTGCTAAACAGATAGCAATTATTAATTCTGTTGAGTGAAGGGTAACATTTGCCAAGGGCAGCCTGGAGCTATAGGTGAGATTTTGTGATGCAGAATCAGGCTGCCTGTTTTCTAACTCTTGGACTTGTCTTCACAATGGGTTGTTCCTCACAGCTATATTAATATGTATTCTTCTGGTCCTTAATTTGGCAGAAAATTATGAGCCATAAATTAGATTTGGAATGAACAAGAAAAGGAAAACCAGCAGCAAGGTGGATGAATTTCATTACAGTGGTAATGATTACAGTGCTGGGAGACTGAGGATCAGGTTGGAGAAAATCCAACTACATGGTTGTTAAAAGTTGATATCAACTTGATGCAAATCAATCAATCAATCAATCAATCAACAGCTGATGGCTCAGCCCTGCCTCCAAAGCAACAGCATAAATATGGACAAATTAGAGGAAACAATTGGTAGATTCCCTCCTCATTTCTCGTCTAGCAAGCAACAAGATCCACCAATCATTTTTGTTACCATGGGATATAGATTAGGTTAGAGCAGGGGTGTCAAATTTGATTTCATTGAGGGCTGATCAGGGTTGTGTTTGACCTCAGGGGGCCAGGTGGGTGTGGCCAGGCTGGGTGTGGCCAGCTCAACATCACTCATGTCGGGGGCGCCCAAATGCCCTCCCGAGCTCCGGTTTTGCCGGCAGAGAGTTGCAGGAAGCTGTCACAACCGAAAACGGAACTCAGGAAGATGCAAGTTTTTGCTGGCAGAGGCACCGTGGGCCCGCCCTTTGTTGTTTCCAGGGTGGCCCCATGGGCCAGATCTAAGTACACCGCGGGCTGGATCCAGCCTACAGGCCTTGACTTTGACACCCCTGGGTTAGAGAGACAGATTTTGACAGTAACCTTGGTTTGTGGAGATGCATTTAAAGAGAGACTATGAGTTGATAAGCTCTCTTTGGATCAGACTGTAGATCACTTCCTATACTACAGCCAAGTTATACTAGAGACTATGGGGATTTCTTGATGAAACAGAAGGATTCCCTGTTTCATCGTGTATCTCTGCTCATGGCCATGGATTTTTCTGAGCCAACACTGCTGGCTGCCAGCCAACAAGTTAGGAAACTGGATGTCTGCCTTGACATGAAAGCTCAAGCAGTACTTTAGAAGAGAAGAACCCCTTTTTTAAAAGGAATATTTAAAAATGACTGTAGACTTCTAGGGAAGAAATAGTGAACTGAAGATGGTTTTGCAAAATGTAGATCTGCCTAACAGGGCAATACAAAGTAGACTGGCTGTTTGTAATTCCTCTCAGGACAAGGAGAGATCACCCACAAGTACTCCAGACAGTTGCTCCTCATGAGGAGACTGCAAGACAGCAGGTCTCCAGCAGATTTAAAGTTCTGGAAAATGAGAGAACAGCCATCTTACTCAAACCACGGTTGGTACTTAAAAGGGACATTGGTTTGCATATATATTTTTCTAATCACTTTCAAAATATGCCTGTTAACTTCTTTTCAGTGATTAGAAAACTTTGAATCAACACATTTTATAGTACTGAATGAGTTTTTGTCCATCTTTAGTAAAAAAACCAAGTTTTTAAAAACAAGTTTAAAGACTTCATTTTTCCCCCTGCAATAAATAGCAAAAGTTGATTAAAGCTTTGATTTTTGAAAGTTGGAAATGAACTAAGGAACCAAATAAATACAAAATAAGATTTTGAAATTGATTATGAAGAATCCCACCCTTGGAAAATGCTTTTGTTTTGAATTCTTTAAAAAAGATTTTAAAAATTGGACACTACGTAACAATTAAAAATAACTAAAATTATAACAAAAGCAGAGGAATACTAAAGCTTAGCTTACTAATACAGAATGACACAAAATAGTCTAACACTGGACATATTGAAGGATGTTTTTGAACAATGGGCCCAGAAGTTAATTTTAAAAATGTCTGATAGATAGATTCAGTTAAAAAGTTGCTATGGAAGAGAAACAAATATTTATGGATATGACTGAGACTGATTTGAATGTGGATTTACAAATGAAAGGCTACAAAAATGACATCTAAAAAGATGTTACACTAACCGAAGAAACTCGCTGATATCTTAATAATTAAATGGGATATACAAATAATAAGCAAGGAGAGTGATCTGGATAATTTTCCTGCATTGGATTTATAAAATAGGCTAATTAAACCTTTGAAGAATTTGTTAGAAGGGCAAAAAAGAAATGAAAATAATCCAACTTTTAGAACATTATTTGAAAGGAATAAAGATCAAGTGTTATAAATAAAAATATTTATAATTTTATATTGACATTGTTTCCAGATTGCTTATTTGTACCCTATGATTATCATTAAGTGTTGTACCTTATGATTCTTGATGAACATATCTTTTCTTTTATGTACACTGAGAGCATATGCATCAAAACAAATTCCTTGTGTGTCTAATCACACTTGGCCAATAAAAAATTCTAATTCTAATTCTAATTCTAATTCTAAATAAGTAATCTATAGTTGATTTATTTGATTAAGGTTAATATAGAAATATTGTTATTTCAGGTAACCCTTAATGGATTTTTGTTGACACCAAGGCTGAAATTATGAAGCTTTATGAATTTATTTATAGGTAAGCAAGGGCATATGAGAAGAAGAATCTATTGTTTGTTTTAAGAAATGGTGATAAATTATTAAAATTGCTTATACGTGATGAAGTGGGAGGTAACTTGTTTACATATTTTTTCCTTTTCCTTTACTATAGTTTTATTTTTCTTTCTTTTCTATTTCTCTATTTCTTATCTTTTTTCTTTTCTGCGTCTTCTTTTTCTTTTCATTCTTTCACTTGTAAAATAGTTAGTTACATTAGTTTCCATAATTGCAAGTTGACGCCTTTAATAGGATTACTAAGAAAAACCAAGACAACTGTAAATGCTCAGCAACATCAAGACCCAAGAATCTAGTACCAAAGCAACAAATCCAGGGGACAAGGCAAGACATGAGAAGCTAATATTCAGAATCTTAGGTATGGCACGGCAAAGTAAACATAACAAAGCCCAGGCCTTAAAGCTTTCAGCATCTGTTCCCAGGGAAGGGAGGGAGGCCAATAAATCCACCATGCTGAGCTTCAACTGGACAGCCATCTGCAGTAGTTTACGCTTCAGCATTGGCTCCTCTGTAAACTTTTTCTTTTTTTTTTTGGCAGTCCTCTTTGATCTATAGAATTCTGCTCTCTACTGTTGAATTTTTATTACACATTTCTGCTTGGGACAGGTGATTGGATTTTAGAGTCTGAGAGGCTTCAGGGGGCGTGAGCAAGAAGTCCTGAGGGCTTGCTGGAACATCAATTCCACCACTACTTGAAATGCCCTTGCCAAGACTGTTGTCCCTAGATGTCCCTGATCCCGCTTCCTTCCTATCAGAAGATATGTCCCGCATTGCCCCTGGGGAAAGGCTGCCCAGTGAAGCATGGTAGCAAGTTTTAAGAGAAGTCTTCCTTCACCCTGGGATGACTATACAGTACAGGCACATGCCATTCTCCACAACTTTTCTTTTTGCTGCCTGTTTACAAGAGGGATCGTTGATTTGTTTGTTTGCTTGCTTCCCCCCCTCCCCCGCCAAATCATAAATACTGTAGGTTTTGGATCCAAGGAAGCCAACAGTTGAAAGCAAACTAAGACTAACAGAAAAGTTCAAATGTGAAAGACAGATATTGCAACTGACAAAAAACAGACTAATTAGAAAAGCAGTGAGTCGAACAAAAATGAGAACCCGAGCTAGAAAAGAAGACATGAAACAGAATTCTTTAAATTTAGAGACCCCTCCTAGCGCTTAGTCTTAGCTAGGTGTCAAAACGCCATTGTGGAGAGGAGAGAACAGGGTCTGGATTTCTTCCTACTGTTGTGTCATGCGGGGAAGGCTCAGTAGCAAAATAAGCTCACAAATATAATTTGGATGACAAAAACTTCAAAACGAGGCTTCAAAGTTTTGGAACAACATCCTTCAACT